>NC_142582.1:82758118-83061148 GCF_965207765.1 Zootoca vivipara | reverse complement strand
GCTATTTTATTCTAATTGCTTCTCAAACATGATATACCATGTTTCTTTATTCCTTTCTTGCTGTATAGTGAACTTTGCTATTGTCTGTATTTTTAACTTTATTTCAAAATAAAATTCCATGAGCAAGTCACATGTGCAAAGAAAAAAAAGCTATTCGCATTTTGATTCTAAACACATATTCATAACCTCTTCCAGTTGAGTTGCTGGAATTTTTTTGTTTTTCACAATCTGACGTGGTGCTAATCTTAACATATAAATTCCTTCATGAAAATCAGAGAGCCTGGCATTACTACACCTATTGTATTTTCCAACCATAGTATTTTTTTAAAATAATAATCATGTACCACCTACCTGGAGTCTGCAAAATTGCTCATAGCACTCACTGAATGTGTGTGCCTGCACTAAAATATTTAAACTAGTTTCAAGCCTATTAAATTTCATGACCCATAACTAATGAACAACTGGAGAAGTTAAGAGATCCCCTAATGAAGAACTTACAGTGCTGTATCAATACCACAATATCAAGGGTGTACCCTAGGCAAAATGACGTATTTTAAGCTGTCTGAAATTCAAGTGTAAAAGCAATCCTACCTGGGATGGGAGAACTAACACTGATCTCCCCTTCTAACATGTCACCTGACAGCAGTAATACCAAGTGTTTTGATTGATGTATGATTCTCTCTCCACTTCCCCCCTTCACTGCAGCATTCCCCTGTTAGTGAGCTCAGTGAACAAAGAACCTCAGAAGGCAACAGGCATTCTCCTGTAGCCAAGGAGTAACTGCTGTCCAGCAGTTATGGAAAAAGTCAGCAGGCTATCATATTATTAAACTTCTATCCTACTCATCCTTCCAAAAGAGCCCAGTGTGGCATCACAACAGCTGTACTGCTCACTTTTAATAGTGAGATTCAGAGAAAAATACTGTATTGTATGTAGGCAAAGTTATTTTAAGTTCTGCAAGTACATATGTTCAGGCATATATACATACATCAGCATTTGCCTTCATTGTTAGCCTGGAGTAAGTATATGGAAGTTCACCATACCAAGCTGTGAGTCTGGGTTCATCATAAGACAGATCTAGAGAGAAAGAAAGAAAAAACAAAATATAAGTAAACCATACATTGACCAAAGTAGTCTGGTTAAGATTCTTGGTGGGTGGCTTGATAAATGAAGTTTCCTCCTCCCCAGTTCCATCTGCAATTACTCTCTCTGCATTTACTCAAAGATCAGTAAAAAACACTCCTTACACAGAGAAAGAAAGCCTATCGATCTACTTAGCCGAATATGGTCTGCATCAAGGGCAGCCATCATAGTTCACTCCAGATGTTTGTTGAACTACAATCCCCATCATTCCCAGCCAGCATGACCAATGGTAAGGGATGACGGGAATTGAAGTCCAGCAACAACTGGAGGACATCACATTGGCTGGCCTACAATAACTGGCAGCAGTTCTCTAGGGTTTCAAACAAGAGGCATTTCAAGCCCTACCTGAAGATGCCAGTGATTGAACCAAGCAGACACTTCAGGACTTGTTTGATGTGGCCAAGGGAGAGATTTTGTAGGCTGTTCATATTATCTGCTGTGTCATCTTGCTTGCAATACAAGACTATAAAAAGATACAACACAACTGCCCCCATGTGGACAAAACTAACAGAGCATACTTCTGCCTGCAATAATAATAATATATATTGGTACACCACAGCTGCAACTAGGACATGTATTTGAAGGTTTTCCTTTAGGGAAAGCCTATCAAACTCTATGAAGCAGAATTGCCACTGTTGACCCTTGGTGATAAGCACAAATTATGACCTTGGTGTCAAACCCAAAATCTTGTCAGGCTCTGTTCAAGGGGCAGGTAACTGTAGGACACACTTTTGCTACGGATTGTGGTTAACCGTGATCCTAAGCTATTAGAAAACCCTTGGCTCAGCAATCACACTGTGCTGAAAGCACCAGGGAGGAACAAAGCAGGTTCAAGCTGCTCTCTGGGAGAGAGCATGTCTGAGCAGCCCCAGTAAGCCATGAGGAATAGAAGGAACTTTCTATTATTTTTCAAAATATGCAGGAAAGCATCCTTAGAACGCCCACATAAGGATTGGGAAAGGACAGCAATAATGGTCTTGGTGCTCCCCGACCTTGGTGCTCCCCAACTTTCAGTGCCTCCCCCTGCTTGGGACCCTTCACAGTTGCATGGCCTCAGCCACCAGCTTTTTCCTCCAGAAGCAGGCAGTTATAATGGGCCGGGAACTACTGTATTTTCTCTCCCACATCATCTGCCACCAGGTAAGCTCGTCCAGGGGTGCATGAGCTTCCAATGACTCCAAAACTGCTACAGCCAGCAGTGACAATGGAAAAAGGGGCTGGGGCTAAAGCAATGTTTCAGCCTAGTGAGTCCTGGCAGATGCCAAGGTAACAGCAGGCCTGGCCACAGTAAAAGTGGGCAGTTAAACGAGAACGACTGTACCATTACCCTGCCTGATGTGTGTTCTCTGCCTCCAGGGGATCTCTTGGAGGAGTTGTTCAAACATCCAGTCTGCTTCGTTTAAGTCAATGAAGCCAGGAATCAAATGAATCCTAGCACAGGAAAAACTGGATTATACAGGAGCATTGTGAGATCTGTCTCCCAAGCATTTTAATGTACAAATGCATTTCAGTTTAAGTGCAAGTGCTACCTTTGACACACGGCTGTCATTCAAAGCTAGTTAGCAGTTTATGACTTCTTAAAATCTCTTTACCAAAAAATTGTATTAAGACACCTTCAACAGACAAGCTTGCTATCAGTGTTTTTTTCCTTAGGAACCTGGAAAAGTAACTCTAACATTAGATACTGAAAATGAAACTTTTATGGCATACCCAAAGAATATTATTTTTGAAAATGTTTCTATGCTGCCAAGCGTATGCAGGCAATTAAAAAAGAAAGCTCCTTTAATTAACAGTTAGCTGATGATCTCTGATTTTAGCTTTCACATTGTTTTTATTGTATATAGACATTGTTATAAACCACTTTGATAT
Source organism: Zootoca vivipara (assembly GCF_965207765.1). Lineage (NCBI taxonomy): Eukaryota > Metazoa > Chordata > Lepidosauria > Squamata > Lacertidae > Zootoca > Zootoca vivipara. The sequence goes on along the minus strand of NC_142582.1, from coordinate 83,058,136 downwards.
TTTTTATGACATAGCGGTAGATAAATAGTTTTGTAAATGAATATATAGTTAAAAAGTGACCATATTTTGAAGAGAAAATAGGGAAAATACAGTGATTCACAGGAAGATCAGCGGAGTAGCTAGCTCAGAGATTTTCCAGCCATTTCTGCTTCCAGTCATTCAGGTAATATGCAAGTAAAACTTGGGAAGCAAGAGCCTTTCCCTGCATTACTGTCTAGCGTAGTCCAAATTCAGTACACTGAAGTACACGCTTTCTATAGCACCAATGCGTCAGCCGATTCAGTACTAGCCAGAATCCGACTGCATTATTCTGCAATAATAACAGGAGAATTTTTATCTGCTTACCGAGATATTCCTGATGGAGATGTGCTGATCTCATACACACCCTGATTCCTAAGAACCAGGAAGAAGAGAAAATCAATCAGATATGGTTGAGCAGGCATACACAATTCAGAATACCAACAAGGGCCGGGGAAAGAAAGTCTACTAAATGACCACTGAGGCCATTCTTTTGCCATGGAAAAGCTAATAGGAAAGAGAAGGTGTTGTCCATATCACTATATGTCAGAAGAGCACATTCTACAATGAATTCAAGTTGTACTTACTCTATTCTTTTGGGCTCTGGGGGTCTACGCACGACCTAAAGGGAAAAAACAACAACATTCTGTACAGCAGGCACATTCAGGTAAGTCAGCTAAAAAGGGGTAATTTGGTAACCCAGTAATAATCCTGCATGTGTCTTAAGTTTTCATTGATTGGTTACTATAAGTAGCATTGGCAGCCTTTGAGCTGGACAGTATATGTTATTTATTTAAAATATTTCTAGCCTTGTCCTTCATCCAAGGTTCTCAGGCAGGAAACGGTAAAACTGCAGTTAGAAATAACAATCCATAGCAAACATGAACAGAATAAAATTCACACTACAATTCATCATTAAATAGTAGACTACAAAATCCAACTGAGTATTAACAACCTCCCAAGGCCTAAGTGAACAACCATGTTTTAAGTTGGAGTCTAAATGGAAAAAAGAGTAAGACCATGCTGAAATTCAGAGGGGAGTTCCACAATCAAGGTGCCACCACAGAGAAGGCCCTTTCCTACACCAATGCATAACATACGGTTCCGGTAGTGGGTTGCTAAGGAGAAGCCTCCTGGTAGATCTTAACACCAAGGCAGAACTATATAGGGAGAGGCTATACTTTAAGTATGCCAGCCCCAAGTCACCCAAGGCACTATAAGTCATTAGCAGTATCTTAAACTCAGACCAGAAAAGTATAGGCAGTCAATGTAGATCTTAACACCAAGGCAGAACTATATAGGGAGAGGCTATACTTTAAGTATGCCAGCCCCAAGTCACCCAAGGCACTATAAGTCATTAGCAGTATCTTAAACTCAGACCAGAAAAGAATAGGCAGTCAATGTAATTGTTTAAGAACAAAATTAAATATGGATCCAACTGGTTACTCCACTCAGCAACTGAGCAGCTGTATCTTGTGCTAGCTGCGGTTTCCGAATAGTCTTCAAGGGCACATTACAGTAATCCAATTGGGAGGTTATCAGACAATGGATTATTGTGGTCAGAAGCTTTTCCCATCCAGAAGCAGCTGCAGCTGGGAAAAAGCATTCTGTACCACTAAGGACACCTGAGCCTCTGGTGACAATGCCAAATCTAAGAGTAGACCCAGAAAACAAACCTGCTCCTTCAAGAGGGGTACAACCCCTTCAAGAACAAACCTTATACCCAGACCCTAGAACAGCATTTCTGTCTTGTCAGAATTCAGCTATTTAATCTCTACCTCTTCTGGGGCTTTAAAAACAAACTGCCTTTCAGATGGAAGCTGCTCCTCTCTTCTCACCCGGGACTGTGTTGTGCTTGCAAAGGCTTGGTTCCTGCGACTGGAAGTTCCAGAAGCTAAGACAGAAAGAGAAAGAACCAGCCAAATTAGTTAATACACATGGCTTGGTATTCCCGGCACACTTGTAAACAGAACCTCAGAAATGTAGCTTTGAGAGTGACTCCCAAAGCCGAAGATCCCAAATCCCTTCACAAAGAAGATACCAGTTTTTGAGAACTGTTACTATGTGAAATAAATAATCCACTGCACAAGTGCCATGTATCTAAATCTTCAAAGACTGCCCATGTAAATAACTACAAGACGAAGCTTTCCTTCTATAACCTTTAGGTATAATACAAGCAGAGACATGAAAGTCTAGCAAACATTTGGGTGGAGGAACTATCACCCCCCCTTTAGCCTCCCCACCCCCCACAAAATGGAGATAGAATTGGATTATGAAATATTTTCTTTTACAATGTTGAACAAAATGTTTGAGACAAGGTGTTTATATATCTCTGCCAAAATTATTTCTAAAACTATAACAGAAAAGACTTTTATATAAGAGTATGTTCAATATTTGATCATTACAATTCCATTATTTGAACAAAGTACAACTCTCAAATGCAACAGTAAGACACATTTCTGCTATATATGGGGAACCTTCATTGTCACAAGCCTCCTTTGTTTGTGGCCCTCTTCTTGCTAGCATAGTTGGTGTATCTCTTTTTGTCCTCCTGAATACGTTTTAAAGAACTAGGGGTAGACAACGTACAGGGCAACCTAATTTTATTACCATCCCAATTCATGCTGTCACAAATCTGTTGACTCCAAGATGCAAAGGCGGAAATGTAAGTGATGATAGCACTACATTACTTCTGAATTTGACAAAACAAGCAGCACAGTTAGGACTTGATGTTGGAAAGGTGCTTTCAAATGTTGCAGAGTACAGAACACCTTCAGGTATCTAGCCAAGGAAGGAAGTCTGCAATTCTACCAAGCATATATCCCCTGCAACGCGGTGGCAAAGCCTTTCCACAACATAGCCTCAGACTCCTCTTGCTTCTTACCTACTTCAGATTTCTCCATCTTCTGCAACATGTGAAAGAAACTGGGAAATGTTTGGAAATACATTTATCAAATCAAATCAAAAAATAAGCTGGCGTGAAAGAGCAGAAGCTGGTTTCAGTCTGGGCAAACCTTGTTTTTAGAAGTGCATGATAAATTTGATAAATATGAAGAAAATGAAACTAATAGTGATGGCTTATAAAGAAAGCCTGATTAAATTTTATGCAGTATTCATGTACCTGAATAAACTGTACTTTTAATATAACAGACAAATAGTAATTCTATAGTAAACCAAGTTATACATAATGCAAAAGAATGAAAGGTTACAATGGGTACCTTGAATGCATATACTATTCAAACCTGAAGTCAGTCTTATAATTGTCTTTTTACCCCAGATGATTATCCCTAGGAAGCACAAAGGTTTATGTACATAGTTCTTCAGGCAGACTAAAATTAGTATGCTTACTAACTTTAGGCAGTTAGTATGTTTACTTATGTTATTTACCTAAGGAAAATTTCATAGGAAAAATTGGAGCAGCATCTATTAAGCAGAACCCCAGATATTGAAATAGCAGAGGGAAATGTTGGATCCACTGACTTTTTGAACAGCAAGTTCTCTCTCACACAAGCAGAACACACCCTATGCCAACCACCCAGTCAAACTCTACTCATTTTTGGCCAGAAATTCAGCAGAATGATCACCACATATTGTGCTGTAGGTGGAACTTGTAGTCCTGTTTGAAAAGCAGGAAGAGATGCCACCAAACCAAGCATACAGACCTGTTGGGGCCCAAGGTCTGAAGAACAAAGAAGATTATTCAATTCTCTCTCTCTGATCTGGTTTGGAATGGTACATGCTTTCTTATACAAGGAGGAGGATAGAGGATACAACATGCCTTTTGGTAATAGTCTACAAAGTTGTATTAATAAGGATTATCCCCTAAGGTTAAGGGGTTTAAGAACATTATACAGATCCAAGCTTAGGACTGGAAAAGAAAACCGACACTTTTAATTTTGTTCAATTATATACATCTATATAAAAACAAAAACATGATCTTGCCTGCACGAGAAGCTGCTCTGTTATTAACTGGTCCAGCCCAGCCCCCCTGCACTCTGGCTCTTTGCCTTTTATCTTCCATTATCCTTTAGAGTATCTTCCAGACCCTGTTGCAAAGGATTTAGCTATCTTTCCTGTTTTAAAATATAAAGAAATAATTAAGCACATTAAGACATCCACAGCTTCTAGAGAGGTGATAGAACATAGCAGATAATAGGCTGCCTATAAGCCACAGGACCCCAGTTCAAATGTTAACTTGGGCCATATTCAAATCATACATATAAAGCTCTATGATACGATTTTAAACAATCATGGCTCCTCTCCTTAAAAAATTAATTCTGGGAGCTGTAGTTTGCTAAGAGTTTTGTTAAGAGACCCCTATTTCACCCACAGAACTACAATTCCTATAGTTCCCTGTGAAGAGGGACTGATTACTAAACCACTCTGGGAATTGTAGCTCTGAGAAAAATACGGCTCCACTAACAACTCACAGCACACATAACAAAAAACAGCTCTGAGAATTCTTTGGGGGAAGCCGTGACTGTTTAAAGTGGTATCATAGTGCTTAAGATGTATGATGTGAATGTGGCAGCCTTAAGACTTTACTTACCTGAAAGTAAGCCCTATTTTCTGTATGTAGGTTCACTCATGAACATGCTGCACGGCCTCAGGCAACCTACTCTCAGTTCCCAACGTGTGATGGTTACTGTGTCAAACTCAGACCTGGGAGACCAGGATTCATATCCAGCCCATGGAGCTCAATGGGTGACCTTGGGCCAGTGAACATAAATGGGAGAGGGAAAGAAGTGTGCAGGCCACACCTTGAGCTCCTGGAGGGAGTGAAGGCAAGATATAAATCTAGCTACCAAAAAAAATAATACTCGGGGAGAACTATTGCTTTGGAAGATGATGCAGCAGCACAGCTACCGAGCCGACAACCTGGAAGTGAACTCCCACTGAATCCAGCGGAACTTCCTGCAATGTCAGCGGTCTGGTCTCACAGACGCAGACCCCCACCCCGTTCTTAAATCTCTTGAGAAGAGGCGAAACATACACGGGAGCGAAATCCGTGCACGCTCGGAACTACGCTGCAGCCTGAGGAAGGGAAGACAGAGAACGTGGTTGGGGTCTCTCTCATATGCCGCATAGGCATATGTATGGAGTCTCCCCATCCTGAAGCAAAACTCGGGGCTTAAGCAGCATAATAATAAGCAGCAGCAGCAGCAAGGCCGCCTTTCTTTTATTTCCTCACAACTCGGCCTATCTAAAAAGCCCACCCGCCGAACCTCCCCGACTCCGCACTCTTCCGACCTCTCCTTTATTCCCGCCCTCCTTTTAACTACTATCCCTCCCGCCCCCCGCCGCCGCCGGAGCTCACACTCACCGGCGGCACAAAACACAGCGGCTCCCTCCTCCTCGGCCAGACACCTGCGGTAAGAGACAGCCCCGCCCCCGCCTGCGCGCGCACGCTCAAGAAAGGCCCCGCCCCCTTCTGGCCCGCTGCGCGAATGGGAACCGACAGGCGGCCCCCGCGCGCCAGATCATTCCTGACGCAGGCCCCGCCCCCTGTGCTGACACCGGGACCTCTGAGTAAGGTCCGGCTGTGCGAAGGAGCCTTGCCGCAGAAAGCCCGCCGGCCTACCTAGGCTAGCATAGGGGAAGCCGCAACAAGCAACAACCTTCTCCCATCCCTGAACCCCAAGCAGCTGGCATCAGGGCCGTAGCTGGGGGTGGTGGTGAGGTGGGCCCCCGCCAGGGGCGCAGGCGAGCCCCCCCCGCAAAATCGGCTAAATATGTCTATAAATAAAAATATCGATTACATAGCTGCCAAGTTTTCCCTTTTCTCGCGAGGAAGCCTATTCAGCATAAGGGAAAATCCCTTAAAAAAAGGGATAACTTGGCAGCTATGCGATTATTGCCTAAGAAAAGGTTTTTAATAAAGGATGAATTGAATGGGGGTGGGGGTGATGGAGAGGCGGAAAGAAGAGCTAATTTGTCCGTGGCTAGGGGGCGGAATCTGGACGGTTCTGCCTGCCAGGGGCACAAGATCACCTAGCTACGGCTCTGGCTGGCTTTGGTCCCATACTGCCTCTGATCCTGGAGGTGGTGGAATAGGACATATCGTGACATTTGGTTGTGTATTTCTCCCCACCCCCTGCATAGAATCAGAATTGAGACTCTGGAAGTTACTTAGTCCAATCCACCACCACCCCGCCCCCACTTAAAGCAGGATATGACTACAGCATTCCTGACAGGTGGCCTTCCAGTCTGTTTAATTACCTTCAGCGAGCGAGGGCCCGCCTATTCCTGAGATTGTCTGCTCCACTGATTTACGCTGGGAAGAAGAAAGAGGAGTTCCGAATGTGTTTTGCACTGTAATAGGCAAGATTGGCTAAATAAATGAATCCCCATTAAACGTCATGAGAAATACTGTATTGTTTTAAATCGAAAGTTTTACAGAACAGGTTAGGAAAAAAAGCAGTCAAGCTACATAGGCAAGCCAGCAATCTCAAATATGCTCTTCATTTTCCAATGGCTGCAGCACACAAGGTGGGGCACCACCACTCCATCCTCTTGGCTCCGATGGTATTGCTGCTTGCTGGACCAGGCTGAGCAAGGAGTGGGTGGGTAGTACGTGCACAAAAGTATAAAATGCTCAAAAATGAGCTACAAACAAATGGAAATTTAATATTCCATAAAATATCTATTTGTATGTTTGCATGTTTGAGCAATTTATCTTTAACCCTGTTTTCTCTATGGTTGTTTATTTTTGTTCAGAAAAGCACAACTTTCCCTTGTGTTAGTGGGTGCATGTGTGCCTGCTGCTGCCACCAACCCATTGCTTCCCCTGCCCTTTCCCCACCCCATCTCTTTGAGCAGTCTTGCGGCTGGGATAGCACAGCAGCAGTGCTTCACCTTATGCATTGCAACTGCCTTACAAATGGTTGTAAGAGAAGCTTTATATAGCCAAAATCCATCTTCTTTCAAATAACTATTTAGAAAATTCAGGCACATTCTGGGACAAAACTTGTTTCTCAATCCTTATCAGCACCATTGCATCGGTTTTCATTTATTTTCTATATACAGTATCATTTAACACACATTTACTTTCAAACCAGAGCCTTAAATTACTTCTCCAATGGTAGTCGATGAAACAGAATGCAGTTTCTACCATCAATAAATGTGCTCAAACACACACAAGTGATTCTTCAGAACATAGGCAACTGATCATGATCCATCATTTAAGGGCAATGGTAGTGGGTAATTTTTGCTTTTCTGATTCACCTTGTAGGTAGGGTTCTTCAGCTACCACAAGCCACCATTAGTTCAGCACCCTTAGGATTCTTTGCTCTCTATACAGAGTTGCCTGTAAAGGCAGCCAATTTTTTAAAATGTAGTTTCCACGATGCACATTCTCAGTTCATTGGGTCTGTAGTGTAGGGCCAATATATACATATCAAATAATATTTCTATCAGTATCTAATTTCAAACCTATGTTAAGCAACAACATAGCCTTGGATCCAAGAGTTCTGGTGCAAGAGGAGGGCATGTCAGTTTGTACAAGATTCCCCTTTCCCCCAATTTTCCCTTCCTATTGTAGCCTTCTGTGACACTCTATACTATTCTAAAGAGTTTCCTCAATCCTCAGAGGTAGCTTTGGAAGGGGTGGCGCAGGAAAGCCCTGTTGTACAAGCACATCTTTCAATCCAGGGTACAAGTAATTTAAGGATTTTTTTTTCATAGAATTGGAAGAGACCACGAGGATCATCTAGTTCAACTCCCTGCAGTGCTGGAATCTTTCATCCAACGTGTGGCTTGAACCCAAAACCCTGGGATTAAGAGTCTCATTGCTCTACCAACCGATCTAAATCACTATCAGAGTAACTGGCAAGATTTGTTACTGCAATCTGTAGCATTTGTCTTCCAACAGAGGTGGGTATATTAAGCCCACCTCTCTTAATATACCATTTTAGTAAAATGACTAGCATTAGTAAACAAAAGTATTGCCAATGGATAAAATCTATACAGCTATCCCTTTCACTTCAATCTGATCAAGACTGCAACAAATTCACATTAACAGTGTCTTAGGTGGGGAGATCATGTAGAAGGGAGTGGAATGCCTAAAGAAGTCTATGCTGACAAGGCAAGGATTTTGTGGCCCATGTGTGATAGAGGGAAAACTTGTCCAATTTCATTCACAATAAAGACCATTGTGTGACTTCTTGCAAAGTAAAAATAAATGACAACAAATATTTAATGAAAGAAATACTGCTTTGACCAGTTCAATACCAATATTAGTCTTGCTCTGTATCAACACCAACAATGTTCCACATCAAGTTCTGTCAAATTTATCACATTGACATCATTTCCCAAACCAAACATCTGTTGGTGTTAAGCGCATTTTAGGAAAGCTAGTAACTACAAGTACCCGTTACTGTTCCAAGTCACAATGAAAAAGCACATTCTAAAACAATGATGCAGAACAACAACAAACAAAAACAAGAAGTTGCTGGTTGCCTTTTCCATGCTCCTCAGTTTTCTCTTTGTCCACGCTGGACTGTGGTCCCAAAAGAAAATCCCATTCGAAAGAACTTTAAGATATGACCAGTATTTCACTCCTCAATGTATCCACAGAACTACCAACAAATTGGTCAAGATGATGCAACTCAGTTCTTCTTTAATTTCTTCAAATTATGAGCTCTTATTTTTAGGTTCGTGTCCAACGCCATCTTTGTGTAATACCACTTGGGCACAAACCTGCAAAACCAGGTCTAAGAAATGGAGGAAGAAAAAGGTTTATTATCAAATCTCTGAAGACCATAATTTAATGTGACCATAAGGGAAACAAAATTATAACAGTGACACTCAGATATTAACAAGATACAAGAGCCCTGCTGGATCAGGTCAAAGGACTCTCAGAGGTGGGAAATCTTTGGTCCTTCAGATGTTGAGGAATGACAACTGCCATCAGCCCCAGCAAATATGGACAAAGGCCAGGGATGATGGAAGCATCAACAATATTTGGAGAGCCAAATATTCCCCACCCGTGGCCTATCTAGTCCAACAACCTGTTCTTACAGTGGCGACCAGATGCCTATAGGAAGCCCACAAACAGCACCGGATATTCTAAGACAGGAGGGAAGCCTCCAGTCCATGGACCAAACTTGGCCTGCGGGGGGTTCAAATTTATTGTCATATATATTGTCAGGTGTGGGGCAGATAAAGACATGGCACAACTGGAAGCCGTAAAAGTGCAATCCTTGTAGTGCATCGGCAAGGGAAAGCATTTGGTTCAAGGAGCCAAAGCACCAAAGCATGCAAAAAAATATTTCAGCTAAAGCCTTCTGGATCAGCTGTGCAGGGCTTTGCATAGAGCAGTGTTTCTCAACCTTGGGTCTCCAGCTGTTGTTGGACCTACAACTCCCATCACCTTTGACTACTGGTCTTGCTAGCTAGGGATGATGGGAATTGTAGTCCAGCAACAGCTGGAGACCCAAGGTTGAGCAACATTGACATAGAGCAGGCACCCCCAAACTTCAGCCATCCAGATGTTTTGGACTACAATTCCCATCATCCCTGACCACTGGTCCTGTTAGCTAGGGATCATGGGAGTTGTAGGCCAAAACATCTGGAGGGCCGCAGTTTGGGGATGCCTGGCATAGAGGTTCCCAAGTGCCAAGCAGCCAGCTGGTTGTGAGCTATCTGGTGTCATCATGACATCGTGTGAATGACAGGTAGGTTGTCCCACCCATCTGTCAAAGTTGACCTGCAATGGGAGTCAAAAAGGTTCTCCACCCCTATTTTCTTTCCACAAATAGCAAAAGTACTAAGAGTAATAAACTGACTAATACATACCACCAATGCATGTGTTGGGTATCCAGGAGTTTGTGTCTCAAGACCAACGGTGTTGAGGGCATATTTTACATAGTCTCGAGGAGAAGGTTTAAATGCTGATGGTTTACGGATTTTGGTCATGTTTGTAGCTACAAAATATGGCTGAACACTCTGAAAAGGAAAGGAATAGCAGAATGTTTTTCTTGTTCTTAAATATGCCTTCATGGATAATTATTATGCCAAGAAACAAGTATCGTGATGAATACAAAGTGATTCAACATGCAAACAGCTTTTACTATATCGTATGCAACTATGTTTTCTTCACATTCAACAATTTATTATTACACATTTTTGCTTCTCAGGTAGACCTCACAAAGCAATTTATAGAAAATAATTAAAACATAAGTAATTCACGATGTGCAAATTCTTCTCCAAACACAACTACTAGTTCACTTTTGATGTTCTATTCCACCCCAATAGCCATCATCTCTATTAAAATGGCCATCAGAAGACCTTGCATCAGGTAACTGCTGACAGGGATATGGTGCTTCTCTTCCACATATGCCCACCCACCTGCTCTCTCCTCTCCCTGCCCTGCTGTTGTCACCAATCCAGTGATTCCAAATCAGCAGAAAGGGCTGGGGAAGGGGTGGCACAAGGCAGTAACAAACTTTGCCTAACTCAGTATGCTGGTTCTTAAGGATGTGGCAGGCCGGATGTAAATATCCCCTTGTGGAAATAAGACTATTTGGGTAGTTAAAAACTATAGTCACTGTTCCATAGTATTTATTTAAATAGTAGTAATACCGGTATGCACCATTTTGATACTGCTTATAGGTGCCAATAAGACTACTGTCTGCAATGGAAATAGAAGATGGGTAGCTCATCTCAAGCCACATCTCACTGTGTAGCTCTCATTGTACCATACCCTCTGGGTAGCATCCTGCATTCACAAACCAAGCTATTCTAGATTTTAAGTGAACCTTTAACACAGTTTATAAGACCAAAATGCAAGATATAAGTTAACTAACTGTAAGTCTTGAAAAGTCCCACTTTCACCCAACACCAAACCATGGCTTAATACTATGAGCTTGAGTTGGAACAATCCCAAGTGAAGCATTAGGCTTGCGTGTTAAGCCCCCTCCCCAATCCACCAGCTGCAGAGTCAGGACAATGGCATTGGCTTGTTGTGCTGTCCAGACTGGGGGTCGTAGTTCATGCTCTGATCAGCCTTTAACAACAGGTTGTGAAACGGGTTTGTTTAACTAACCAGTTTGTGATAAACCAGGGGTGTGTAACCTTTTTTCAGTCCAAGGGCTGTGTTCCTTTCTGGCCAACTCTTCAGGAACCACCTGCCACTGGTGGGCAGGAGGCAAAAGTGGATAGAGCAATGAATACAATTTTTTACCTTTGTAGTTTCTACACCCACCTAATACATGCCTTTCTATCCTGCATCCAGGCAATACAGGTGAATTATTAGAGTTCAGGGAGAGATTCCAGCCAGGTAAGGGGAGGAAACAGTGGAGGGTGTGGCCTTGGGAGATGGTGTGGCCTTGAGAGAGTCCTGAGGGCTAGGCAGAGAAGCCAGGGATGGGGGACCATATTCCTTTGTGTCCTACCTATGTGCTAAACCACAATTGGATGGGATGACTGAAAGGAAACACGGCCAAAGTCCTTTTCCCAGCTGCATGGCAAAAGCTGAGAAAAAGAGCTCAACATGCGAGCATGAGTCTTTGCTTAGGATTGTTTTCGCTCATGCATGTGATGCTAAACCATGGTTTAATATTACGTGCAAACTTGCCTAGTATCTAAAGTTGTGTTGCTCAGCTACAGCACTGGGTGGCGCCAGAAGATGGACTACTGGCAACCAAACTAAATGTAGTATAGCAGTCATAGCATTATACAGTTTTTGGTCTAAGAGCTGGTCTATTCATCTCCATCATTCTTCAAATGCACATTTAGTACTGTAGTACCTTTCAACATTGCCTTTCCTCAATTCAATATTTTATTCATTCACCTTCTAAGATAGCTTACATAGGTGTTTCATTTCCCCAAAGTAAAGTTACAGAAAAGCAGAAAAGGATCTTCCAACCACAATCAATGAAGTTAAATCCATTTATTTCAACGAGTCTACTCCCAAGCAAGGAATATCACCCCCTGAATGTTATTGTTTTAAATAGATATATTTTAAACTGCCCTAGGTTCTTAACTGATGAAGAGCAGTTTAAAAATGGACTAAATAAATAAAATATAAAGTTACACATTAAACCTTGTAAGTACCAATTAGCATACAAAAATTGGTCATGAAGAGCAGCAGCAGTAAAAGCAAATATAAGAAACTGTCCCACCTTAAATAAATTTTGGAACAGTCATGTTCAGGCAGACACTAAAAACACATAATTAAATAGAGCCACCTCTCAAGGGAGTTCAGTCCACAAAGTGGGCACAACTGATGAAAAGGCACTGCTTCTAGTGCAGGGATGTCCAACTAGTAGATCACGATCTACCGGTAGATCCCCGGCTGATCGTGGTAGATCGTGGGATCCTTATCGTGTACAAAAAGTTACGGAGGGAAAGTTAAAAAAGACTCTCTGCAACCCCCCCCCCAAAAGCTCAACAACTCTGGGCAATCCACCCACTCCATGCACGCTCCTCCTCCCTCTAATGACAATGGGTAGATCACTACCAGCTTTTTTATACAGTGGTGCCTCACAAGACGAATTTAATTCGTTTCGCGAGTCCATTCGTTTTGCGAAAAATTTGTCTTGCGAATCACGGTTTCCCATAGGAATGCATTGAATTTTCTTTTTTTGCCCATAGGAATGCATTAATTAAATTTCAATGCATTCCTATGGGAAACCGCGATTCGCAAGACGAATTTTTCACAAAACGAATTCGTCTTGCGAGTCACCATCAGATCGCAAGACGCATTCGTCTTGCGAAGAATTCGTCTTGCAGGGCATTCGTCTTGTGAGGTACCACTGTACTGGGAGTAGATCACAATCTCTTGGGGGTTGGACATGCCTGGGATACCACTAAGCCTAGGTCAGCATATTAACTGGTAACCAGTTAAACAACAGTAGAGGTATAACAACAGAACAGTTTACCTCACCTGCACAATGATACCTTTATTTTTGTATTCTGCACTGAGACCTTGAGAGAAGTAATCAACAAAAGCCTAAATAAATGCAATGGGAAAGTATGTTAGGAATGTACTACATGCAGATGAACTTATAGCATAATTTATATATTTTCCTCATGAAAGACAAACCCTGCCTAATTCTACAAATATAGCCTTCGTTGGGAGGTGGTATTTCAAGCCAAAAGCTGTGTGTATGTGACGGAAGTTATACAAGGGGACTGCAACCAAACCATGGTTGATTGGGATGAGGATGCTAATCTAGATGCTCTCCTTTCTCCAGTTTCTAGAATCACATGCGTAACTAAGTTTTTAAAAAGTACTTCATCTTCACCAACTAAAACATGTTCATAGCCATCACTTTGTGTTCAAACTATATTCTCATCTACAGATGAATTAGAAATGCCAAAGGTGAGTCCCATACATACATACCGGTACCACACTTCCCTAGAAATGCAACATTCAATTTTCTAAGAATCCCAGCCTTTAGAGATTATGGTGTGGCTTGTAACGTAATGCCAAACGATTGTTTTAACGTAATGAGGATGAGTCACAGCCTCACATTCTCCCCTCAACTCTGTCCTCCTTTAGAGAAGCCACAAGGCAATCAGAAGCTTCCCACTTCCATTTCAGATTAACTACAGGTTAGCATATTGTCAAGATTCCTCAACTGTCATTAATCTTAACTAAGAGTAGCTGAAAAAACTCACTTTCTTAAACTGTTTTAAAATTAATTTGTTTCAACCAAACTTAGTCAAGAATAGCCACAACTTGTGTTGCATAACACAGCAAGCTGTGGTTAATCTAAACTGGAAACAAAAGCTTCTCAACTCCTCACAGCTGTGCTGGAGGAGGGAGAGAGCTACGTGATCCTAAGCCTCACAGTGGTTTATATTCATAATGCTAAATGGTGGTTTAGTATTATATCCAGCCAACCTCAATAGTGAACAAGGCTGGCTTAAATCTCATGAGAAGGGGCTAATTAAGGCCTTGTATCTGAAGAAGTGTGCATGCACATGAAAGCTCATACCAATGACAAACTTAGTTGGTCTCTAAGGTGCTACTGGAAGGAATTTTTATTTTATTTTGTAAGGTCTGATATGGGAGTTTTGCATCTGGAAATCTCAGAAGGACAAATAATCTCATAATTACTTGTAACCTCATAGATTACCGTAATGAGCTTTATGTGGGGCTACCCTTGGGCTTAGCTTGGAAGCTGCAACTAGATCAGAATGCAGCAGTTAGGGTGCTGAATAAGGTACCTAGCTATACACATAATACACCTTTAGTAAAGTGCTTTGGGATGCCTCACATGAAGGCATCCCATACATGCGCTAAAAGAGTAAAGAGAATATCTACCTATTTGCTATCAAACCATGGTCAGTGCTATGTTTTTAACATATAAAGCCCTGAACAACTTGGGACCGGGATACCTGGCAGACCTGCTTCCCCTAGAACAGGCATGGCCAAACTTGGCTCTCCAGCTGTTTTGGGGCTACAATTCCCATCATCCCTGACCACTGGTCCTGTTAGCGAAGGATGATGGGAATTGTAGTCCCAAAACAGCTGGAGGGCCAACTTTGGCCATGCCTGCCCTAGACCAGGCATCCCCAAACTTCGGCCCTCCAGATGTTTTGGACTACAGTTCCCATCTTCCCCGACCACTGGTCCTGTTCGCTAGGGATCATGGGAGTTGTAGGGCAAAACATATGGAGGGTCGCAGTTTGGGGATGCCTGCCCTATATAAACCTCATCAATCTTTACCATCATTGGAGGCAGTCTAGCTGGTTGTGCCATCATGGCTGGTGGATTGCCAGCCAGTGACAACTTTTCCATCGTGACATTGGTTCTCTGGAATACCCTCACCCTGTGCAATTCGAGAGGCATCAACTTTGATGTGTGCTATCCCCTGCTCTAAACGTTGCTTGAAATATTACAAGTTGATTTGCTAAATATGCTTACAAATTACAGTGACTGCCCACCAGAAAGCACTTGGTTAATTTTTTTTATTCCTCATAGGAGGTGCAGTTCATAACATCTGGGGAGGGGGGAGCATGAACAGAGACAACATCATGTCATCTCTTAATCAGAATGCCACACAAGATTTTAGGACATGGAAAAAAAATATTTAAAAACACCTATGCTCACTTTTTGCTGGGCTTTCTTCTTTGTGACTTATTTTACAATTTTAATTTTAAAGGATTTTAGTGTGAATTATATTCAGTGTTACTGTCTATTGTATACCATCAAGATAACTTGGTAGGATGATCAGTACATAAATGCAATAAAGGGATAAATTTACCTTGGTTGCGGAATAAACAGTCAGCAATGGAGTTGGCTTAACCGCAGAAAAAGAGGATATGTTTACTATAACTCCCTTGGACCTGAACAAGTAAACATAACATATCAAATCAACCATTAGAAACAGAAGAACTGGGACAGGTTATTACAGAAACCAAAGTCTGTTTTACAAATATTTTTTCCATGGCCGGTTCCCTAAGTGACAGTTTAGGTCTCAGCATCTGCTCTATGGGTACATATACCTGTGTAGGCATGGATACGTGATAACAACATGTTTTGCTGAAATGATAATTTAATGCCTCTTAGAGCTTAGCTTCTCTCTGGCTCCTGCTTTGGTGCCTTCTTTTCTTCCAAGAGAAACACCCAACCTCACAATCCTCTGGTGCCAACCCACAATCCCAGGTCATGCTTCTGCTATAAAATGAAAGTCAACACAACCATGTGTGCATTCAGAGAGACCTCTTCAGATGCCAATTAAAAGAAAAGCAGCATGAGTTAATAGGGACAAATAATTCTGATTCCCCACACTGTACGGGCATTCTTCATTCTCTAACACAAAAAAGTGAATGCTTATTTTAACATGGCGGTTCCCGTCTGCAGTTTTTACCAGTACTAGAATAAAAAGTACAACAAATTTAAAAGTCTCTTACCCAATTTGCACTTGATTAAAAATGTTTTTAAAATGGAATAATCCAATTATTTTAATGCTACAGTCCTAGTAACTACAAGATTTTCCCGAAGGTCCAGGGCACTAAGGTTATCTCTTTGTAGGTGCAACACATGATAAAGCGGGGCACTAGCAGGAACAGATTCAATGACAAAACAAAACGTTTTCCACGCAACAATGGTCCCATCCAAGCATTTTTCCTTTGTGAAAGTCAAGGCAACATAATAACCCAAAGGTAGGTTAGAGGATAAGAATTATGAAGATTTTGCTGATACCAAGATCGGGGGGGGGGAGGGAGAGAGAGAGAGAGAGAAGGTGTGAGAGAGACTGGACAATAGCTTGGCAAGCTGGAAATGAGCCAATGGATATCCTTATATATAAAATTTTACTACACATTCTCTAGCCCTTTCTAATCAGATTTGTTTAACATGAATGCACAAAGTGACTGACTGAAGAAACCCTAATACCTCATCAGCATTCTACCTTAAGCAATATTGTAGAAAAACATGCTATATTTAGCTCTCCCATTGTTGTTATGGCAACCCTCGTCTGCCCCAGCTCTATGTAAAGTGGTAAAAAGCAAGCTGCCTCTGTAATACAATTAACTTCTAGAGGCGGCCGGGGGGGGGGGGGAGCCAACAATTTAATTTTTGCCGTGATTTGAATTGTGCACCACTGCTCTAGGCAAAGATTGTGCTGTTGTGCTGAACAGTGTACCACTTATCTTTGTGCAGTATGGTTATGGAAAGAATATACATAACAGGTGATGAATTTGGCTTTATGCAGAATGTAAGTAACCTTACCACAGAATGTGGATCTTTTTCTTAAGAGGGTTGGAACAATTTCTAGCACCTCGAGAAAGACTGCATAGTATTTGCTTCTCAGGGAGTGTCAGTCTGTTCAAACAACCATCTACTCGCACAAGATGTTGCTCACGAGTGGTCAGAGTGGTCTGCATTGACCTTTAAGCAGACTATGAAGACATTTTTATTTCAGTGCACTTTCTGGTGAAGTGTGGTGTGCTGCTATTTTTAGATAGGAAAAGGAGTAGCTATGTATTTAATTGCTTTATGTTGCTTTAGTTCTGTGAACTGCCTTGCAACTATTAATTATTTTTAATAATCAATTTCTGACTATTTTATAGAAGGCATCAATTTCATACCACTGTGGTTTTATTATACCACACAGAGTGGGCTGAGGCAGGGGATTATTTTCTATTTGTATATGTGAAATCATGATCGTTGCAATACTAAACCACCAATTTATGGTTGCAATGCATTTGATGTTTAATGCTTTTTGTTCTCAATTCTTGTGGCTATAAAATATGTTTTATAAAGTCAAAGCGCACATTTTTTATTATCATTACTGTCAGCAGCGTCATCCTAAGATAGTATACAAATATTATACGCCAAACGTGGTGGTGGATCATTGCATGAATTACTTATGCCAAGCCCATCTTCTCCAGGTTTGGTCACAGGTGGATTATCAGTTGAAGATGACAAAACGCAAGTTAGAAACCACCAATTGAGCATCCATGGAAAGTGATGGATCAAGGAATACCCCTAAGGTACATACCTACTACTCCAAGAACAATGTAACTGCGACCAGGACAGATTGAACCATCTTATCCAGGTCTCCAGTACTCATAACCAAAAATAGCTCTGCTTTGTGGAATTAAGTTTCAGCTTGTTAACCTGTATTCACCCTGCATTGACTCTAGACACTGGTTCATCACCTCCACTGCCTCCCTGAGATCAGACAATGGAATCAAGAGGAAAAGCAGTGAGTCATCTGTATCCTGGTGACATCTCAGCTCAAAAACGCCAGATGATTTCATCCAAAGATTTGATGTAAATATTCAAAAGCACGAGAAAAAAATGGAACTTTATGGTACACCATAGGCCAAAGGCCACAGGGTAAGACAGCAGTCTCCAATCACCACTTTCTGAGTACACGCATATGTATGGTAATGGAACTGCTGGAAGAATGGTATCACATATACTCATCCCAGCAAGATGGCCCAGAAGCATATAACAGTTGATAGTTCTGAAAACTACTGACTGATCCAAAAGAAACAGTAGGCTAGCACTCTCCCTTGTCCATTTCCCAGATATATTATCCACCATAGCTGTTTGTGCCAAAACAAAGCCTAAAACCAGCCTAAAACAGATCCAAAGAATCGGTTTTATTCAGAAAACTCTGGAGTGGAGATGCAACTGCATACAGTGGCTCCTCAACTTACGAATTACTCAACATCTGAAGTTTTCGACTTACGAACAGGGAAAATGGCCGCACGCTTACAAATTTTTCTACATCCAAACTGAAACCTTTGGCAGTTTTAAATGCGGTTTCCTCGACTTATGAATTTTAAATGCGGTTTCCTCGACTTACGAATTTTTCCGAATATTTTTTTCCTATGGGAAACCGCTTTTCGACTTACTAACTTTTCGACCTACGAATGTGCATTCGGAACGGATTAAGTTTGTAAGTCGAGGGACCACTGTATTTGAATGTGTAGCTAGAAAGTATGAAAGACTGGATACAAAACTATAGTTAATATCATGGCCTTTCACCATCCAAATGAGTTCCTCTGGACAACAATGAGCAAATGCAATGGTGGCAGAGGTAAGAGTCTTTACAATCATCACAACCCAGAGTTGACCCTAGTATGGGACTAATGTGTTTGGTCTGATTTGTCTTCTGCCATTTGCACACTTAACAGCCTTCCCTTTCATTTAATTATTCCTACCTCCTCAGAAAACCAAGGGATAGCCAAACTCTATAGAAAGGGAAAGGACATTTAGAAGCAAATTGTGTCATTAGCTTGTGACTCCTTATTTCAGAGATCAACTAGGGCTATAACAGAACAACCAGCAGGAAAATTCCAAGAAACAACAGAAATCCATAGAAATCCATAAGCCTTTGGGAGGTGTACCAACGTAATGGGTTCCTCATCTCTGCAGATGTCACCAACAGCTCCTAACCCGAACAAAACACCAAAACTTGTACATGCTCAGCTAAATGTTGCTGGATATCAGGCCAAATATAATCTCGGATAGGTCAATAGAGTCCTGAATTATTAACTGCAAAAAGAACTGGATGAGAATAGCAATGGGCTGGTAATGGAAGACACTGTCTGAGTGGTATTTAAGATTGACGGATACTTGTGTGAGAACATGGTAAGTAGAAGCTATTCTTTGAGTAACACAGAGAAAATGACTGAAATCTGTCACACACAACTCTCAGAATCTGTGGAGAGATACATGCAACAAGACCATCACACAAGGACAAGCAGGGATGCCAGAAAGGTTAGGAAAGTATTTGCAACTCTTGAGAACAAAATATGTATCTGTTTTTCTTTCCATGTCCGCATGTGTAAGATTCCAAATATTGAGTAATTTTTTTAAAAAATGTTGGCTACTTCCAACTCTCCCTGATCATCCTAAACTCCAGAGAAGGATAGTGTGCCATCATCTGCAGGGAGTGAACAGATTATCTTCACTGTATTATGCTCAGGAACTAGAGCAAGTGATATGGCAGTATTAAATTGGATGCTAAAGACTACTACGGTCTCAGAGAAGTTCTGAGCAAGTCTGAGATATGTGAGGAACACATATAAGAGGAAATCTATAAAAGGGAATTGAACTGTCTGCATCAACATTGTTACGGTTGAAGTCAAGAAATTCAGAAGCTTGTGAAATATACATTAGCAATTATTTGATCTCTAGACTGAGTCACCACAAATCAGTAAAAGTGGGTGGGCAGAATTCTTATGGAGGCAAGCGGGAACCCTACCAAGAATGAAGAGACTGGAATAGATCACCTGCAGCGAGACTAGTTTTCCAGCTACCTTAGTATGTGTCTCAACTGAGCAAGAGGGAATCGATCTCTGCAGAAGAGGGGTGGGAAACCTATGGCTCTTGAGATGCTGTTGGCCTCCCATCTCCCATCAGCCTCAGCCAGCATGACCAGTCATCAGAGATGATGTGATCAATAGCTCAGCAACATCTGGAATACCACACATTCCCCTCTGTGATAGAAGACCATTTCTAACACACAGTGCTGAAAATGACACTTACACCAGTCTGAAGCAGGATGAGGAAGATACCAATGGCACGGTGTCTTCTTGCATCCATTCTTTCTTTCTAATTCACTTGGGAGGAATGGAGGAAGTGGGGAGTTTTACACTTTCAGAAGGAATACTTGCCTCGTGCAGCAGTCAAATGCCTTGGAAACCCCAACACAAGCTCTATAGGACTTGGTGTGCTAGCCTTATAGACAGGATGCATTATAGGAGACAAGCACCAAAAAGTTGTACAGTGGTACCTCAAGAACTGAATTCGTTCAGGAGGTCTGTTCTTAACCTGAGGTACTATTTTAGCTAATGGGGCCTCCCGCTGCTGCCACGGCGCAATTTCTGTTCTCATCCTGAAGCAAAGTTCTTAGCCCGAGGTACTATTTCTGGATTAACGGAGTCTGTAACCTGAAGCGTCTAACCTGAGGTATCACTGTATATATTACAGCACCATGTTACTCCAGGAGTTTCCTACTTTTGTTTGCACACTTCCCCCAATCTGCCACCTGCAATACAACTAGAGCTTTTTCTCTATACCCATTTTGCTTCCTGTGCCTCTCAGAAATGGCATTAAGAAGGTTATTCCCGGGAACATCCCAGTAACCACAGCCACCCCCACAGAACTGCAGGTTGTTGAGTTCACGCCGATGAGTCAGAAGGGTTTTTTAAAATTCCATTTTAAAAGAAATCACCACAACAGTGAAGGGGAAAGGGAAAATAAAAAAGGGAATCAAGTGGAGATAGGCTTCCACGTCTGATGATTCATGCACCCAGAACCATGACTCACACGGCATTACTTTGCCACTAAAACATGGAGGCCAGGCTGATTAGTCATAGTAATGAATTTTTCAAAGAAAGGATTCTCCCCTATAAATAATGATGACTGTCTGGATAGTATTTGTGTGACTCACCTTTCCAGCATGCTGGGCAGCACCAATCGTGTCATCTGAAAAAAATAAATAAGAAACAAAAACCTGGTGATTGAGTGGGATGCAGACACCAGATTGAGGGAAGCCTCTCTGCCTCCTCATAAAGAAACCAACCCCTCTTCACCTCAAAATAGTCTAGGAGAATTGAAGGCCTTCATTTGTGGAAGCAGCATATTTTTATTCTATCGGTGTCACTTGGTTCTTGCACAAAGCATGTGCAGTGAATCAGATGAACTCATCTGCACTTGTTATAGCACACACCAGTAGCCTGATCTTCTTTCTTGTTTGCACTGCTACAGCACCACTTATTAGGGGCTTCTAAATACCATCTTGGTGGAATTACAGCCAAATACCTGCAGTCCTGGATCTCATAATACTGATTCTAGGCACTGATTTCTGGTAGAGGTACAAGAATTCTGGTTACACCACCATACCACAAAGTTCAAATGATGGCATAAGGACAGCGGAAGCTTTGTGAGGATTATCATGAAGTTTGCATGGTACTGTAATTTAAGGTAGAAAGAGAAATAGATGCTCTTTTGGCTCCTTTCTACCTTAGATTCTATGATTCTTCTTAACCAATTCTAAAATCCAGCATCACAGAATGCTAAAGTGTGAGAACAGGACAAGCCATACAATCCACAATGCGGCCTCTATCATCTTTAATGGCTGTGAGCCATGGGCAAATCTTGCTGACATGAACTGAAGTGGTCTGGATACAATGCTTCTTTTTTAATGGATTGCGCCAGGTCTAAACAAATCACTGGTGTCATAATTGAAGCAGAATGGGGACAGCCATTTTGTACACATTTTGCATAATGTCCTATCCCACACAATTCCTTTGCCAAGAGATGGCCTTGGAGAATGTAGATGTCCTGGGTCCATCATGGAAGTAAATTGGTGACTTTTGCTGAGTCACACTAATCATAATGTGTAAAGTGGGAATGAAAAACAAGCTATGCCAGGCAGAAGTTTCAACAATGTACAAACTTGTACAGCAATTTACATTTTGGGAACGCTATTCCTAATGTCACCTTTTATAATTGCTATGAAAAACTTTTTTTAAAACTGTCATCTCTATACCATTGTATTTGGAGATGAAGGAAAGGATAACCATGCAAACATAACAGAAACAGGGGACCTTTGAGAATTAAATCCAAGCTAAATATGACAAATAAAAAGTTATTTCCTGCTTTTATTAACCATCACTTACAGTCTTTCAGTTAAGCATTTTCATGTGGTAGTAATGGGATGAACCATGTAATCATAGTGATTGTCTGCAAGGGCAATCAAGAGCTCATGACTACTTCATATGCAGTGTCCACCTGAAAAATCTCAGAAAGGCCACAAGCTTGAAGCTCTTTGAATACAAAAACAGTCAGTAGATGTGAGTATTTGCACTGGTGTGATGTGCTTATGTGAATCAGTGGGGCTCCTTCCCCAACATCATATTCTATGGAGGGGGGGGGAGATGCCAGGAAGAGTGCTTTAGAAATTATACTAATTTTCAGAACTCCAATATTATTTAAAAAATGAGCATTGTGGGTAACAAAAGAATAGTTTTGAACCAGAGCAGGCTCCAGAGAGCAAAATGCTCTCTGGTGGAGTCCCTCTGATGAGCCCTGATGGGCAGGCCGCAATAACACTCTGAGTGTACCATTGCTTACAGCCACCACTGATGTTTCCCTATAGAGTCCCAGAACATTCTGAGAGAGAAAGTTGAGTCACTTCCAGAGGCTACTAAAGAAAACAGACCTATGTGGAAGCTATTGCTCCAGGCAAGCAATTGTAACAACTTGACAAAACAGTAGTGTTAAACTGCACCTACAAGAGGCAGACTGCATGGATGAATATGATATTTACAACAAACAACTGAATTACTTGATAATGACAAATTAAAAAAAGTGCCATATCCTCTCCCCCCAAATCTACACAAGGTGGCACTTACCTTGCACACAGATAAGATATTAATATTCACCAGCCTGTCAATTGTCTATAAGAAAAAAACCCAATGAAATACAGCACTATAGCAGGATACCATAAATTCCTGATTTAAACAAAAACTGCAGCAATTGAGATGTATGACATGCTTATATGTGTATTTACTTAAGTCAGGTAAGGAAGCAGTTGTTAAATTTTTAAAATAACACAGAAATTCACATCAGCTATACTCAACACAGAACACTTCGCAGGTATGCAGAATAAGTACCTTTGCTCTGGTAATAAATGCTATTGAATAACTTACACTGTTTCATATGATAAAGAAGAGAATTGGACAAGAGATTGGGACAGAGATGCTTCTTAGCTTCATAATTTCTTGGCTGATAATACAAATCTCAGCAAACTCTGATTTACCTCTGAGTGGCTAGAAATAAGCCTGTATTTTCTCAAGTTTTGAGAAAACATTTTGGCTTATTGCTAGTCAAACCAAGCCAAGGAAAACCCAAGTGGGTGGAAATAGGTTTTATCAACTTGATAGCATGGTGGAGTATAACCCATTCAGCACTATGGTTAATCTGGAATTGCTCACTTATGTGAAATGCATGACAC
This sequence comes from Zootoca vivipara, assembly GCF_965207765.1. Lineage (NCBI taxonomy): Eukaryota > Metazoa > Chordata > Lepidosauria > Squamata > Lacertidae > Zootoca > Zootoca vivipara. The sequence continues at coordinate 83,034,683 of NC_142582.1, read as the reverse complement.
TAATATTCCAAATTTTATGAGCAGTTAAAACAATCAAGATAATTTAAACATGAAGTAGTTGCAAAACACAAAATGGGTCAATTCTTGGTCTTAGTGACTAGCATGGTAGCCTCAACTGTTGATTCTGCTGTATCAAAATAAATACCTTAATAAAAATTGAGAGGAAACCTGCCTAACCACCTTAAGAAACAGATATGAAAAAGTAAGCTTAACTTAAAGTCATCTTATCAGTATTTAGGAGATGGGACTGGGTTGTGACAACAACCATCCTAAATCCTTGAATTTGGATTACATGATCACTGTGAACCTCAATTTTAGTATTCAATTATTTATGAGACTGCATAGAAAACTTTTTGATCTTTTCACTACCATATTCTACCTTATTTTTTCCATGTTTATAGAAATACCAAGTTGTGCTTATTTTTTTACAAGTCTATATTAAAAATTTAAAGGAGGGGCAAGAGTAGAAGACAATACTTACTTTATCTAGGTCTGGAATCTCAAGGAAGAATTCAGGATAAGCATATGAAGTACCCACATTATTTACTGAGGGAGGGAATAGAAGGGTTAAGTTCACACAAGGTATTACATTCTGAAATTAAATGTGTACATCACTATATTAAGCTTTTAAATAATCTGAATTCACTTGATACCTAGACTCAGCTCCTGGTGGGAAAACTATTGATAATTCAATTATAAATTCATCTGAGTTTCTTACAATATCAACAATGTGGACACAGAAGATAATTGACCAACGGCAAAAATTCTGTTAAAGGCAACTCCTGTATGCTGATGATATACTTCTCCATAACATCTGAATCAGGAGCGGCTGTGAAAGCTTTGAATTGGTGTCTAGATGCAGTGATGGACTGGATAAGGGCCAATAAAATGTGTTTGAATCTTGGAAAGACAGACGCTAAAGAGGACTCAGAAACTTCAGCTGGTCCAAAATGCAACAGCTAGATTACTGGCTGGGGTCCAATTTAGAACTCATATAATCCCTATTTTTGATCAGCTGCACTGACTAACAGTCATTTTTTAGCCGATTTCAAGGTGCTCATTTTAGTGTTCAAAACCCCTAAACAACTTAAGTTCCAAATATCTCAAAGACCACCTCCTTCCCTACAGGCCCTCTTGGATGTTGAACAGGAAAGGGGCCCTTCTTGGTAATTCCAGTGCCCTCAGAGGTTCAGGATGGCGGTGGCTCGGGAGAGGGAATTCTGTGTGACTACTAAGTTGTGGAATTCCCCACAGAGATGCATCTATTTTATAGTTATTATATATTTCCCATTGAATGCTGAAGATGCACCTTTGGCACTCAAGATAAATATTTTCATCACTGACCCTATGCCTGTGAGTGCAATTTTTTAAAATGTTTTTATGATGGAGGGTAAGAGATTTAAATATTAATAAAAAATAGGCTGTCAGAAGAGTTGATCTCTACTTTTTTTACTCCATTTCACAAAATTTTCTTCATTTCTTTATTTTGCCTTTTTGTGTGCATTATGTCCAATGCCAATAAACTTTCCACTCGACACTTGCAAGGATACTGAGTGATAGTTTATTTCATTATCAGCAATTAATATTCCAAGTTTCGGATCATAAACTGTAGCACAGCATCCACTGTGATTCTGTTTATTAGAAATGACTGTGGAAGAGTAGGTATTTATGACACAGTGAGTCATTTTGGGAAGAAAGTAACCTGCAAAGGGACAGTATTCTTACATCAGTCCCAAGTCAGTTCATCCTCAGTACATTAGATGGCAGTATAAACCAACACACTGCACTAGCTCTTTGAAAACCGTTCATAAAGAATTTTGGGAGGTAGATGAAGAGGTAGAGTGAAAGAATAATGCAGGAGAAACCTCATTAATGGCGTTCTTATTACATTAAGCATTCTATGTTTTCAGCAACAATTACTGGCTTTTTGTTTGCTTGCTCCTGTGCTATTTCAAAGTACATTATACACAGATTCAACAAATGAAAGCATTCCATAAAGCTGTTTTCATACCCTTCATATCTGTGAAATTGGACCCCTCCTTTCACCCCCAAGCAATTGGCAGCATATGAAATTTACTGAGCATTGTTTAAATCTTATTTTTCAATGGAACAATGTAGCATCCCCAAGTTTTATTATCAGACTAACTGCTTACACTAATGTAGACACTCCAATATATCAGGGGAAACCTCCCATCGTCTCCCAAAATGCAGAGAGAATTGGGAATATCTAAATTAATTTTAACTGCTAGTATGAGCTTCTCTTGCTTCGTTTACTGGTGCTTTATTCCTAATTCACACGTTCAGTATGCATATACTGTCAGACAGTATGGTATAGGACCACTCCATGTTGCATTGCACTTAACTTTGTGTGCAGCAACTGAAATCTGTTTGCCACGCAGTCAAGTGGGGGACCAGTTTGGGCATTGCAGGAGAAAGTTGCATGGTATGAATACAGAGTCGCTCCAAGGAGAGTCTTATGAATACACATCCTCAAAGAGGAGATCCTGTACTTGGTGAGTCCTGGTTTAAGCTGATAATCCTACTGAATTGAAAGTATCCCCCCAAACAGTTGCCATTTGCTCCTGGCATGTTCTCACACTGTAGGTGGGCAAGTTAATCTTTAATGATATCAGAGCAACATGCATGGCATTATCCCATTTTTATGTCACTATGACATAGGCTGGGCTGAGAAGAACTGACTTGGAAGTAGTCGAAGTCTAGAACTCCAGTCACTATGGCGTAGCAACTTTCCAACATATTACGATGAACTATATAAGCAGCCAAATGTCAGCAAAACAGATGAATGGAAGATATGGAAATTGATTTCAGCTAATGTAAGCAGGGGCACTTCTCACTTCAGGGACCTTGTGTTGGCAGGACAGAAACAGATCAATCAATGCCCAAGGGAAGAGGAGTACCAACTTATTTTTTCCAGTCTTTCCTCCAGTTGGTGAACAATATAAACTAGTTTGCTGTCCCTCAGTAATATCATTTCTGCAGTTGCAGTCTCCAATGCAACAAATTAATAACTTATGAATCTGGGATCACCTATATTTGATCATACCCTGCAAAATGCTTCATTTCCAGAAACAGAAATCTAGCCCATAACACTGACTGAATACGTGGATGCAGATTTACATATATTCAACCACTCATACAACCACTGGATATCCCAGTTGGTTTTAGAGCGTGGTGCTGATAATACCAAGGTCACAGGTTCGATCCCCATATGGGATTCCTGCACTGCAGGAGGTTAGACTAGATGATCCTCAGCATCCCTTTCCAGTTCTACAATTCTATGATTCTATGATATACTCTAGTCAGAAAGGAGATGCAACACATTGCTGGATTTCAAATGTATCTGAAGAGAATAAAGAGTGCAAGACAAGCAGGAGCCTGAACACTAAGAAAGACTTCTATTAAAGTCCTCCAATACTAAAGGAACCATTCTAACCCACTAAACAAGAACACTAATCTCTGACTGAGTAGGTGAAAAAATGTGTGGGGCCTAGACTCTATATTATTAGCCATATTTAAGCAATCATACATCCACTTATAAACGCCATCTCCAACTCCTCGAAAGATTCCATCAACGTTGTCTCTGAAAAATTTTACACATCACTTGGGAAGACAGGCAGCTAATATCAGTGTACTGGAAGAAGCAAAGATCACCAGTGTTGAAGCAATGATTCTTCAACATCAACTTTGTTGGACTGGTCATGTTGTGCGGATGCCTGATGATTGTCTTCCAAAGCAACTACTCTACAGTATTCTGAACTTAAAAATGGAAAGAGTAATGCTGGTGGTCAACAAAAGAGGTTTAAAGAATGTCTCAAGGCAAATCTTAAAAAATGTAGTATAAACACTGACAACTGGGAAACACTGGCCTGCGAGCGCTCCAGTTGGAGAACAGGCTTTACCAAAGGTGTCATGGGCTTTGAAGAAACTCGATCTCAGGACGCAAGGGAGAAATGTGCTAAGAGGAAGGCACACTTGGCAAATCCACACCGTGATCAACTCTTGCCTGGAAACCAATGTCCCCACTGTGGAAGGATGTATGGATCCAAAATTGGCCTCCACAGTCACTTATGGACCCATTGTTAAAATCGTGTTTATGGAAGACAATCTTACTCGGCTACGAGTGATCGCCAAAGAAGAAAGAAGAAGAAGAGAATGCAGGGGCAAAATGGAAGAGGTTAAGCTTTGAAGCTGCTTTAGCCTCAATACTTTAACTTCTCATTGCTGGAAAATACAAGAAAACTACTACAAAGGTACCTAGACAGATGTCTGAAGCATGAAGGACATAAGAGGGGAGGTGACCTTTTTCGTAGAATAAGCTACTCTTGATAACAGTGCAAATTCTTCCACTTCTGAACAACAGTTTTATGAAGCACAGAGGCTTCAAAGTTTATTCCAAAAGGACTTGTTGCTATGAACTGAGTAATTTTATATACTTTCCTTGGGAGCAAAGATTCCAAGAACATAGCAAATAACATGGAAATAAGAATAAGATACAAACCTAGGACACCAATCTCAAGACCTTCCAGGCCTGCTTTTATGTTTTTGTAAATAGATTCACGATCTTCAAAGTCAGCAGGAATGGTTTTCGTTTCCACCTTGAACCGCTCTCCTGAAATAAAGCACACACACAAATATAAGCATGTATTATTTTACAGCAAGCATGTAAAACTTTAAAATTCCAATGCAAACCTCTTCTGTTAAGCCGTAATGGGTCAAATAAACTAATCATAAACACATGGCATGCATTTAAAGTTATTCTTACCAGAATGAAATTACCAGTCTTTTGCCATTAAGACTAATTTTAAATGATCCATCTGACATACTGAACCAAACGAAGTTCCAACATAAGCATCCTTGTGAAGGAATAATATACTGCATAGATATGTCCTTTGTGTTAAAAACACTGTCCAACGGGAGCAAAATATTCAGCTGCTTGAGACACTGAAAGTAGTTTCCTAGTGTTTGTTAGTGACAGGGATCAGAGTATGTCACTCTTAAGTATGTTCACATAATCTAAAGCTCCTCCAAACAACATGGCTTAAGCATTCTGAGGGACTTAAGTGTATGTAAGGAGAGAAAGCTGTACCTTATTGCAGTATTTTCAGCTTGTGATGGATCAAAAATGTTAAGTGTTGATTACAGAAACTGTTTGCAATAAGGTGTAACCTTATTTGGGGGACATACTGCATTGTATGCCAAATCTTCCATACAACTGCGGTCTTATGCGGAACTAAGACGTATCACATAGAAAAGATTTATGCATGGGGTGGATTTTTTTTTCATGTTAAGGGCCACAATCCCTTGGAAGTAATCTGTCAGGAGCTGCATGCTGGTGATAGGCTGAGTCAAAGTCACAAATGGGAAATATCATCCTTTTTTTTCTCCCAGCCCCCACCCCTCAGCAAAGTCTGAAACTAAGGGCTTCCTTCTTTTCCTATCACTCATTTCAACTCTTTCCTCCACCTGCTCAGTTTCTCTGGCTCCTCACACCCACGTGAAATTAGGTTGAGCACCTAGGGTTCTCTACTCCTGCTTTTGTTGTTGTTGTTGTTTAGTCGTTTAGTCGTGTCCGACTCTTCGTGACCCCATGGACCACAGCACGCCAGGCACTCCTGTCTTGCACTGCCTCCCGCAGTTTGGTCAAACTCATGTTCGTAGCCTCAAGAACACTGTCCAACCATCTTGTCCTCTGACGTCCCCTTCCCCTAGTGCCCTCAATCTTTCCCAACATCAGGGTCTTTTCCAAGGATTCTTCTCTTCTCATGAGGTGGCCAAAGTATTGGAGCCTCAGCTTCACGATCTGTCCTTCCAGGGAGCACTCAGGGCTGATTTCCTTAAGAATGGATAGGTTTGATCTTCTTGCAAACTCCTGCTTTTACAACTTATTAATTAATTAAATTTGTTAGTCACTTTATCTTGTCCAAGGCAACCCAAAGAGACTTAAAACCAAGCGGACTTGTCAGCCTATAGTCAAATTATGCTTAACCACCCTATGAGATAAATGAATCTCTCCATTTTGTAGACTGAACAAAAGGTACAAAACTGAGACAGCTGTCCACAATCTTATACGTAGAATGTAATTCTTGCCTTGTTTTTTGGGTCTCAACTGAACAGTCTGAATCAATTCTGAAATTGAAGGGACGAAAATCTAAACTTCTCCTTTATGGTTTAGGCCACTGAGAAACTGTGCTTAGTAGGTTCTCTTCCTCCCTGTGTCACTATTCATTCATTTATCCATCATCTACCCAAGAAAAATGCTTTATCTGCTTTCCCCCCTGCCTCATTTGCGGCCACAAAAGACAACGCTTCTGTGATTTCTGTGGCATTCTATCTTTAAAGATTCTATCACTGAAAGACTTTAGGTAATTCCTTGACTTTCAGTACCACTTATACATAGGACATCAAGTTCTGCTTCTATCCCATACTCTGGTATCACCATTGTTTTATTGGTGACACACACACACACACACACACACACACCGTTTCAGGCAAGTTGCGTTATTTCTCACTGAAACATTTTCAGGCATTGAAGAAACTATGGCATTACCTTCATACAACAGTAGGGAATGTACTTTAGTTTTTCAGGTGTTACACACCTCATGTTTTTGTTGCAAACATACTAGTTTCCTGCAGTATAAATATTTGTGGCCCAGAGCACACTAGAACATGTTTCATTTGAAGAGAAAAATTTGTGAGTGCTAGTTCTTTTTTAACAAAGGATTGTAGTTTATTGCTCCCACAGATGCTAGGGGGAAAGTGCAGCTGCAGCAATTCAGCAGTGTGCACTACTAACAAGTTGCTATTTTATGGTAAGCACTGGTTTATGGCTTACTAAGTTGTCAGCATGTGGCCTTTGTCGAATGATGCATGCTCTAGAAAACATCCAATTTGACCGCAAGCTTTTTCTCTATCATTTTCACTTCCGTCTTTTCACCTTGATCCAGACCTCTGCTGATAAAATAACCCACCTCTCTCGTTGTACATACCAGGCAACACCCCTTTAATCACTATGCACTCTTCTTGTCCACTCTCTCACCCAACCAACTCACTGTTCTTGCCTTTATTGCCTCCATGGTCTTTCCCCCTCCAATTTCCCCCACCACTCAACTCCAAAGAGGGTTTTTAGAGGCACATGGGGGCAGTGGCAGATCAGTTATGCAAACTGTTGAATGGAATTCATAGTATTATAAAATCATAAAAGATGCAATAACCCTACACATTACTTCATTCTAAGGGATTGTTTTAACAGACACTGTTAAGATAAAATACTTCAAGTAATTCATAAAAATTGTTGTGAGTTTAAAGGACAAAGTCATTCCTAGGTTGAGAAAAACAATTGCTTATGCATTCATGCAGACTTGTGAACCTAATTGTATTCAGTTGCTTGCTCCCCCCTCCCCCTCCTAATATCCCTAATGGCAGATGCAACTGTTTGCTTCCTACTTCATCTTTCAGAACAGCTGCATTGTTTATAAATCCCCAGGGATATGCTGCTATGCAAAATAACGACGTAAATAGCATTAAGTCCCTACTGCAGCAGTGGTCTTGTGATCACGTCAGAAGAAAATCAAGTTCAACATCTCTGTGACGGGAGGTGGAGGCTTGCTATTTTTAGCAACATCTGCTCTATCACTACACATTCGTGTTTGAAATCTTGTGGTCAGCGTATTTGCAGATAAATGTATCAATGGGCACTACCCATTCTCCTTTCTTTGTTATGAATTACTTGAGGTTTTTGCTGCTAGCAAAAGTAACAATCCAAGCTTTAGAAATAATCCAGGATTTAGAAAAAGAGTAACATTAATATGCACTGCTACATAGCTTTTTCTGCCATGAATGCACAATTTATCAATGGCTTGGTTAAAAAAAACCCCCACATGTACTGCAATGAGGAAAGTTGCCAAGATGAGTGAGAGAAACAAATATTTCATATCATTTACAGGGATGATCAGCCCAAAGGAGCTACACAATGGACATGGTGCCTGCTCAGGATTTAACACATTCCTATTTATCTACTTGCACTAGTGTGCTTTTGAACTGCCAGGTTGGCAGAAGCTGGGACAGAGCAACGGGAGCTCACTCCATCACGGGGATTTGAACCACTGACCTTCCTATCAGCAAGCCCAAGAGGCTCAGTGGTTTAGACCACAGCACCACCCACTCAGTAGCTGGAGCAGGGAGTGCCACACCAGTCGTGTGACACAGGTGTCACTCTGTGGGCAAGAGCCAGTGAAAAGTTGAGAGGCCTAAGCGTAGGTACTCCTCTGTCCAATCCAGGTGTCGGCAAGGTTATCTGGCACGGGCCACGTTGTCCGTGGGCTGGACGGGCACAGCACGATGCCGGAAATGGTGTCTGCACATGTCCGCAGCGCCGGAAATCTCTTTTGCGGCTGCACAGACACTGGAAATCACGCCTGCGCAGAAGCGATTTCCGGTGTCTGGGCATGCACAGATGTGATTTCCGGCGTTTGCACAGGCGCCATTTCCCGCGCCGCTCGGCGGGTCCCCGCACCACTCTGCGCCGGTTTAGTGCGGGGTACTCGCCAAGCGGGCGGCTCGGTTCATGGGCGGCCCACGGGCTGGATAAATGGCCTCCGTGCCGACCTCTGGTCCAATCCAACATCCACAACAGCCCTCCTTAAAGGGAGTCTTCATTTTTCTCATACTAAACAGGCAGAAACAACAGAATCCTACAACCTAGATAGAAAATTCAAATTACCCATGAGAAGGAATCAGGAATATAACCCCCATGGAAATTGGTTGCAGCTGTATACCATAGAAAAGCACACCTTCCATGATATCAGTCTGCAAGTTGAAAAATGGGGAGCTATGTTCCATCTGTTATATTAAAATGGAATGCCAACTTTGTTTTAACTTGCTGGATACTGCAGCATTGTTAATCCCATCTGTAGATGTTACAAAATCCTTTTACCCTCTACAATCACGCTTGTAAGCAAGGGAGTAGGAAGTTGTGTTCTGCCAATCATGTGGTGCCAAGTATCTTCAGTAACACCAAGTATAACAATCAGCTGTAGAAAGCAAATATACTCCTAGACTAGCAACTCTTTAAAAACTCAATAGCACCACATATGTATTATGCTGTGTTTTATCATACCTGACAGGATACAACTGCTTCACTTCTACAGACATGGAATGAGGTAAGCAGAGAGAAGGAATCACCCTCCCTTCAATCCACTGAAAACATGATAAAAACCTTGATTTTGACAGGTGAGGAAATTAATTTCATTCAAGTAGTTTACACCAATTTGAATGATTTGGCACTGGGAAGAAAAATACTGTGTTCATTTCCAAGTTCTCCCACAAGGTTATCGTGATGCTGCTCATGTCTGTGTGTGTTCCTCATGCTTATGGTAATGAATGCTATTTTTAGCCTTGTTGAAAGGCAAACACCTGCCCAGAGGTTCCTGCGCAGATTGCACCATATATACAATCTAGTGGATTGCTAAACTCAGTTTTAAACCCAGATACTTTATTCGAACATTGCATTTTAAAATCACCATTACTTACAGCAACAGTTGTTGAAAATGTCAATTAGTAGCTAGACAAGCTTATGTTATAATAAAAATTCAAACTATGATATGAATAAACGTGCACCCATTTACTAGCACTTAATAAGATTGTCAAAATAGAGCTTAGGGGATATATTTACTGCAACAATGACAGACCCAATGCAAACTAAGCTCCCTTTAGTAAACAGGGTGAACTCTTTTAAGTAATACCACATTAAACAGATTTGTTACCACCATTATAATTACAGTCGTACCTCGGGTTACAGCTGCTTTAGGTTGCGTCTTTTCGGGTTATGCTCGACGCTGAACCTGGAAGTACCGGAACAGGTTACTTCCGGGTTTCGGCATGCGTGCACAGAAGCGCTAAATCACGCTTTGCACCTGCACAGAAGCACTGAATCGCAACCCGCACGTGCAGAGACGCAGGTTGCGAACGCTGCGGGTTGCGAACATGCCTCCCGCACAGATCACGTTTGCAACCCGAGCGTCCACTGTATACTAATGTTGTTTTGTAATATTCAACACTGTCTTTGAGATTGTTTTACTTTCTCTGGTTCTGGTAGTTTTGTCTGATTCTGTTCTGATCATCATCTCCAATATGTTTTGTTGCTTGATTTCATTGTTTTATTGCTTTCTACTGTTGTTAAGACTCAAACAAGATGTGGGGTATGTATCAATAGTGTGAGGTCTCACCATATTTTTCAAGAAATTGCATACTCTTGATGGTTCACACAATTTAGGAAAAGCACAAACTACAAGACATCTCCTACTTCTATTCTATCACTTGAAAACTTGACAGAAAATTTATTCCTGAACCCAAATTTATACAATTTTGACATGAAATAAAATACTAATCTACTCAAGAGTAGAATTTTTTTGTTTACAAAATCTGCCAACAGGGGCCTCTCTCTATTTCAGCCACCACCTCTTACCATGGAAATATTACACAGCAGAGGAAAAAGGGTGGCTACAAAGCTTTCCGGCATCAATAGGCCACAATGATGGTTCCAGATCTTTCATAAATGTAGACACAGCTGCCTGTAAAACACAGAGTTCTCCATTCCCAAACCTGTTTATAGTATTCCAGAATTGTAAAACTCTAACTTAATTCTGGGGGGTTTTAAAGGTCGGCCAGCTCATAGATATTAATGCTTATATATTTGAAACACAAACACACACACAGAGAGAGAGAGAGAGAGCGCTTGAGTGCGGTCCATAGACCCAAAATACACAGTACAACAATAGTTAAGCTCTTCAACAACTTCCCCAGCTGTATTTCAAAAAGCTTTCGTGATATGAATATTATGTGAATGCATCCCTTTTCACCTTCTGCCTAGAATTATCAAGCGTGGCTCCCCCATTTCCTATTATAAATATATATTATACACATAATACATTATCACAGAGAATTCAAGCCTGTCTTCCCTGAATTGTTGTAGGATAAGATGTAAGAATTTATGGACATCCAAAGAAAACAAATACTGAAAGATTCAAAACAGACAAAAGAAAGCTGTTCTTCACACAACACATAGTTAAATTCTGGAATTCACACTCACAAGAAATAATGATGATCACCAACTTGAATGGTTAAAAAGAAAGGAGAAAAATTCATGGAGGATAAGGCTATCAAAAGCTAGTAGCCAGATTGGCTATGTTCTCCTCCTACTATCAGAGGTAGTATGCCTCTGAATGCCAGGTGCTGGGAACGGTATCTTCCAATATGGTTTTTGTTTTTTTGTTTTTACAAAGTAAAAGTACAACTGCTTCCAAACTCAACAACATGCTAATTAGTTTATTCTATTTTAGAAGCTTTAAATTCTTGTCAATTTATGTTTTAAACTTTGTTTTATGGTTTGTTTTATGTTTTCTATTGTATTTTGTACACTGCTTGGGTATTTTTAAATTTTTTAGAATGGTTACAAATTGGGGAGGGGGGGATTCCAAGCACCCAGGTTCTTAGTAGTTCTAGAATGTGTTGATCATAGTATATATAACAGTATGTGTGATATGAGTATTTGATCGTTTTAACATAGCTATTTAACCTTTATTTAACTGCTGTTTCATTAGAGCTGGCAAAATTATTATTCCTGCAGAGTAAAAGTGTTTCCTGGTGGTGTGTCAAGTATGTTTTGAATATAATTGTGGAAATAAACTTAACCTGCCATAAACTAGCTAATATTTTCTACCACCATATTTCTGGCACTGGTCTCCTGCCAACTACATTCTAGGAGAGACTGTAACTTATATTCATTCTCAGCTACTTACAATGATGATTACATGGTATTTTTACTGTGCTTTTAGGTTTTAGCTTATTTATGGACAAGGAACAAAAGCAGAGCACTTGTGACATGTACATGTAAAAACTGATGAAAACTATACACAGGTTCAATACTGTTCAATTCTTAAATTTTCCAATAGGACCTTCTGCTGGTTCTAAGTCCCATCCACATGTTCTATCATGTGCTCCCTTTCTTTCAATTCAAACGTTGAAGCCTTTCTTCATAAGGGAATTGCTCCAGCCCCCTTTTGTTGCCCCTTTCTACATTTTTTCCAGCTCCGCAATATAATTTTTGAGGTGTGGTGACCAGAACTGCCAACCCTGCATTATATAACTCTACTGGGATAGCTGTCAATTTATATCTACTCTCTGCTTCCTCTGCTCTTTAACCAGTTTTTACTTCATAAGAGAACCTGACCTGTGAAAAGGCATTTTGGAAGCATGATGTCTATTGGATCCACCCTATGTAAATGCTGATTAACCTCCTAGCTTTCAGATGCTGCTTAACCTTCAACTCCCATAATCCCATTGGCCATAATAGTTGAGTTCAGCAACATCTGGAGGGGCAGATGAAAGGCAGGGAAGCCGTGCATAGTGCTTCTGCTGATGAGGCTCATTGGTTGAATCCCATCATCCCTTGTTTTAGCTCTCAATAATCTAGCTGAGAAAAGGCCAGAAAACTACTTACTTATTTCCTTGGCAACCTGATCCAATTTTTCCTGAGATCTGCTGATAAGAACCACCTTCATTCCACGCCTTGCTAACTGAAAAAATAAGGGCAAAAGTCTAAGAGTGCCAGTTACAAGTCTATGGTAGCATTTTATTGATCAACACCACTATTTATACAAGAAATTCAATTACAGAATTAGATCTAAAGATATCTCCTCTCCATCAGGAGGAAATATTTGGCTCAAATTGGATTAACAAATAACAGAAAAAAGGAATTACAAATATAGATTTGACATAAAAGAGTAGGAAATTAGCGATCTATAGTAACTGAGCAAAGATTCATAATTAAGATAGACAATGAGTTAGATCTCTTCAAAGACACTAATCCACTGATCACTTGTGAATGTGTGAGCCAGGATCATAGCTGCCAAGTTCTCCCTTTTTTTAAGGGAAATTCCCTTATGCTGAATAGGCTTCCTCGCGAGAAAAAGGAAAACTTGGCAGCCATGGCCAGGATAGGGAATCTGAACTGGCCAATGGAGCAAATCTTTATCTCACTTCTCTCTCAAGGACCAAACTGGTTAGGTTGGAAGGGTCACCCATCTACCACCCCACTGACGTCACAGTGACATCAGGTGATTATTGTTAGAACTTTTTACAAAGAACCCTCCTTAGAGCTTTGAATTGCTGCTGATCGGCAGGTTTGAAACTACTACCTATCAGCTGGTGGATAGTGACTTCAAGCCTACTTTCTGCTGGGATTAGGGAACTCCAACATGAGTTCCACAGGGAACTTGGTGGTGCAGCAGATCCTTCTGCATCTTTACCTGTCCCACATCTGACATCACATATATCATATTAGGCTTGGGGGCCAAACTGGGACCAGTGCTTGGTCAAATGTGGCCATTGGGCCAGGAGTTCTCCACTCCTAGTGTAAACACAGGCATTAATCCTCAGATGGTTTTAGGTATCCAGAGGTACAAATATTACCTGACTTGGCTGCCAAACCTTAACAATGAATCCAAAGTACTAGACATTGGAAAGGATGTCAAACTGTTAATGGGTCATGTTTTAAGGATCAAAGTTCTTTTTTTCTTTTTCTTTACGCAATATGTTCTTGTCTTGCGAATATGGGTGGAATCATATATTCATATGATAGCCAGACAACAAGGCATAACTTAAGGGCAGGAGTCTTCGTAGAGCAAACTATAATGTACTTTATATATAATCAGGGCTTTTTTCAGACGGAATTCACCAGAACTCAGTTCTGGTACCTCTCATGTGTGCACCCTTGCCATTATAAGAGAACAAGGGAGGAGTTCATAGTGAGTTGTGGCACCTCTTTTGTTTTTATAGAATAGCACTGTATATAATGAACTATAATACAAATCTGACCTGAATAACGGATACGGTAACATGCACCAAACCTATCCCAGAATTCATTTAGATTGTTAGACTGCCATGCTAAGTTAGCTCTGTTACACAAACAATGTTTCCATGCAGGTTATACTTTGCCACATTGTCCCTGTTAAAGAACAATTTGCCTTATCATTCAGGCAAAACAAGAACATGACATACATACAGCACAGGATACAGACTCCAATTTGTTGTATGCATGTCAAAATGCGCAAAGGTACAATATGTTACATGAATCACAACTTACCTCTTCAGCATACGCCTTTCCAATTCCATCAGTAGCTCCCGTGATAACTATAAAACATGAAAGGTGGAAGAACAAAGATGTTAGTGTGTTTCCAAAGCTTATGTCATAATGCCATGAATTCTTCGTCTTCTAGAAGTGATACAAGTTTTCTGGAAAAGTTGACTTAGGATTTTTTTTAATGCTGTCTATCAATTCAAATCCAATTTAGCATGTATGTCTTATGAACAATTAATGAAAACTTTACAACACACATTAATTTTACTTGTTATGTTGTAATGGCACCTCTAATTCGCTCCTTCAATCCAAGCATTATACCGGTACTGATTCAGCATTTCTTCATCTGAAAAATAATGTGTGCCTCCTTCGGATTAGGATTCAAGATCACCCTGAATAAATTAGTATTTTTATAGTATTGAACTGGAAGAAAACAGCACAAAGGAGAATGATGTAAGAATAAATAAGACAGAATTTGATAGAAGCAATTCAGCTATGTCACCACTCCAACATGAAGACTGATGAGTAGACTTGGGCAAGCTGCTTTCATGAAAACTATCAGCACTGCTTTATTCAGGGAGAGGCTGTTCCAGCTATATATTTGAATCCACACCCTGCCCTCTACTCCCCAGATGGAGAAGTAGACAAAAAACCAGTGATGTTTCATTTTGGGATTAAGAGGGTGAACTCTTATAATGTGTGAAGAAAAATGCAGCACAGGTTTTCTGGAAAAGTTGATAGCTCTAGTGTTGGAAGAATAGCAGTAGTCTTGCAGAAGTCACGTGGTTTTATATGTACTGTACGGTAATCAAAATTTCAACAATACTTCCATTCACTTCCTTGTGAAATCTGTTAATAAATATATAACTAACAGGTTTAGATGACTGCATGCTGGTACTTTTCCTACCTCCATGATCAAACACTGATTAGTCCTTCCTGCCAGTCATGCATCTGTGCACTTGCTTGCTTAGATTCTCAAATGGTATATATACACAGATGCCACTGGTAGTGCCTGTGACTTATCCAACGTATATAGTGACATCACTGCAACTCCAGTTAAAAGACAACTATGATTTTTACTCCTCATAGACCTAACACACAGGACAAAATATCTGAAGTCATGGTTTTAACTAACTGAAGTTATGCACATAGTCCAAAATTTATGTTGCAAATGTGGGAAATCAGCATTTCTCTCCTCAGTTATAAGTAGCTGCAAGTAATATTCCAATATATTACTTAATGAGAATCTATATTAAATAATGCCTCATTTAATAGAGATTATATAAACAATGGCGTCTGACCAACACTTTCTTCCAATATTATCTGCAGCCCACTAAAGCATTTTAGTTTGTGTTAGTTAAAAACATTTTACTATGTGTGTGTGTGTGCATGTGTTGCTAGCCTGGAAGAAACTTATTTTTAGTAAGAGCCCAATCAACCTTATCAAAATCAAGTATCAAAAATAGACTGGAGGAACACTTGAAGCAAATACTATTTTTAGCTGCTCTGCCTATTTCCTGCCGTTACCCACCAAACAGAATGCTTAGTTATTCCAGACAGGTTCTCCTCATGACCCGTTTTCCCCTCAGAACACCTGAATGCAGAAAACACTCAATTGATTAAAGATTAATACTGCTGCAAACTGTGACAGCTGCCTTTTGTCTGAGGGTTTTTGAGGAGGGGCGAGTATATGCAATGACAGAGAGCTTGCATCAGTATTCCTCTTGGGATCTATTGCATGGAAAGAAAATTGCTATTTCAATTCCCCTTTGTTGCTAAAAATAGCTACCCCAATTGATTCAAGCAAACAGGGCACCAGCTTAGCAATGCCAAATTTAGAAGGCACTGAAGTCCCTAGAAGTGAACGCTAATGCAGTCTAACACATGCCAGCTCATATTTTAACAAGAACAAAGAAGATAAGCATGCAGACTCTGCAAGTTAATAAGACAGCAGAAACACAATACATTTACTGAACGGAAAATCTGGTGCAGAAAATGAGACATATGTGTGCTTCTAAACCTCCGATTTCTCACTCAAATTGCAACCACAAATGTTCAGATTTTGCATACTCTCACTTCTCTTTGGCACCCACAGTGCATTTCATATGATAGATTATAGGCATGATAATATGTGGAAGTCAGATCTCGTGGCAAGCCACTGAAGGTTCACGAACTGTCTAGAAAAGTGTGGGTTGCACTGGGAACTATAATGAAAGGGGATACCTGGCTTGAGACACTTTGCAAGAGAACCCTTATGCTCACTTTTCTTCCTCCTCTGGATCAAACTCATTGTCTTTAGCACTCAACCACTGGACAAAGATGCCATTTCAAAATGCAGCACACTGGGTTTTTTTTTTTAAAAAAAAGATCAGTGATAGAATATGTACAATCATGTTAGAGTGCTGTGGGTTAGAATTGTAGAGTTGGAAGAGATCCTGAGGGTCATCTAATCCAATCCCCTGCAATGAAAGAATCTCAACCAGAGCATCCATGGCAGATGGCCATCTAACCTCTGCCTAAAACCCTCTAATGAAGGAGAGTTCACAGCCTCCCAAGGGAGTCAATTATGGAAAGAGTAAGAAAGCAGTGTTAAGGAGTGGAATTTGCCACCACAAGATGAGGTGATGACCACCAACTTAAAATGGGTGTAAACATATTCATGGAGGATAAGACTAGTATCCATGGCTATTGGTCATCTACAGGTACTACCTCAATTATTTGAGGCAGTATACTTCTGAAGACCAGTTGTTGGAGAAAAAGTGAGGGCTAATGCTGTAATCCTCATGTCCTGCTTACAGGCTTTCCACAGGCACCTGACTGGCCAGAGGGTGAAAAGGATGCTGAAAGAGATTGGTCTTTGATTTGAACCAGCTGAGCTTCTCTGAGGTTCTGATGTACATTTGCCCCTTGGTGAAAGATCACAGAATTGTAGAATTGGAGGGAATCTTCCATGTGATAGCCCTTTATATATTTGGCTATCATATCTCCTCTCAGTCTTCTCTTCTCTTCCTGGCTAAACATACTCAACTCCCTCAACCATTCCTCATATGGCTTAATTTCCAGACCCTTGATCATCTTGGTTACCCTCCTCTGCACACGTTACAGCTTGTCAATATCTTTCTTAATTGTGGTTCCTAGGAACTAAAAACAGTACTTTAGGTGGGGTATGACAGAATAGAGCAGTATTATTATATCCCTTGATCGCGACACTATACTTCTGCACAATCAACTTGTGTATTAGGTCAATAAGTTTGTAACAACTTTAAAAATGAGGGCATGAATTGCTCAAGGCTACTGATAATTTTCATTCCCAAACAGGAACTGGAACTTGGGACTCATTGCTGAACCACAACCAATCTAATACAACCCACCAGCCCATATTGATTTCAGGAGAATCTTCCCATACTACCGTACCTGTATTTGCTGAGAAAAAGAGAATACCTTACCCACAGTACCAATGTGGTTTTAAATTTAGTGCTTTGTGGCTGCAGCTGAAGAATGTCAGGAGAGACTAGACTGGAAATTATAGAAAGGCATCTAAATCCATTAATTCCCCCCTTACTTTTGTGCACTAGAACAGTTCAGCCATAATAGACAATAAGCAGAGATGCGTAAGCAGCTGCGTATAGAAAAAGATGAATGAATTGCATGACGTTAAAGATCTGTGAACTGAGGAGTTTAATGCATGAATTGAAATCCAAAGTAACCACCTCCCCCTACTCCAAACTACACACTGCAAAGCATAAAACAGAGAAGATAGGTAGAAGGGGAAATGTGGTCTGCCACATTTAGAAAAACTGATGGCCTGTCACCCAGACACTGATGAATATTTTTACAGGATAAAAATGGCAACCTACAGTCTAAAAATAGACCAGTGTGCTGCAGACCTGTCTGGTTTGGCTATGCTTCTAGAATACCAATGCAATTCCTTGCTGATATGCTGCCACCATTTCACAATGCAGGAAGAGAGGAAATGGTTATTGAAAACATTCTATTTGCAAGAAAGAGAAACATACAGAAATCTGGATTTATGGTGTGCATTTACTTTCAAATTTGTAGACTGCAGAAGCTAGTAGCAATCAGAAATGCCCATTTCTGTAAAGGAATATTTCTCCTTACACTCTAGGCAAAGATCAATGTCCTTCTTAATTTTTAATATCTGCAACTCATGACAGAATGCTCTCATCATTTAAAAATTAAGATGTAAATGTATCCTATTGCAACCTTCATGAAAACCTTCATGAAAACCATTTTTGTCTATTATGTCTATTTGGGATGCAAGTAAGCCATTTTACACATCACAACACCTGTTCTTAGCTAAAATGATGTAACATCCATAAAGCTGCCTTATAGCACTTTATAAGAAAGTACATAAGCCCGTTATGACACTATGGTGTCAGAAAGGAGATACACTAAAGCTGATTGTACAATGGGAAAACTAAGAATTCCGTTTTATTTCCTCTTCCATCTTGAACAGATACACACACACACACACACACACACACACACACACACACATTTTGCTCAACACATACCGGTATATATTTGCTTTGCATATTCATCAAATATACATTTCAATATGGTGGAATGTTAACATTATACTTGCATTCAACATGTCTTCATTTTGGTTCACATTTTTACCTTCTCACAATTTTTTTAATCAGGGGTGGGGAAATTCTGGCAATGGGGTCAAATTTGGCCAGGTCCAAGTCCCAGTTTTGCCCACATGTCAATTTCCCCAGATCTGTCCAACACCTGATGTCACTTGTGAAGAACAGCAATGTGAAAGGTAGGGATTATACCATTAACATCTAGTGAGTTACATGGCTGAATGAGATCTGAGGTCACCCTCCAACACCCTCTTGGCATTATGAAAAAATAGCCTGGAATGAGCACTGGCCTCTCATATTTTCTCCTACCCTCACATGATACGATTCTCTCCACTCTTGGTTCACAGCAAACCACCATTTGCCATCATTAACCTAATAGCAAACCAGGAAGGGGAAACTGCAGAACACCAGATAGAGAACATAAAAGTCTATTTATTCTAGGCTTCTACACCATGGTTTGCCATTATGTTGGAACTTAACCATTAGGATAAATAAATACTTATTTGATTTACCTGAGACTTTATTGAACAAAGTTCTGCAATTGTCCGTTTGTGGCTGAGTAAGTGTAAGTTACTTTTGTTTATAAATGCCATGAAGGAAGCCAAAATGCTTTCTTAAAATACTATTCAGAAGTGAGCACTAATAGGAAGGCTGTTTGCCCTGTAGAGAAGCTCAACAATATAAAGACAGAAGTGCAACTATCAAGCTTCTTTAAGCATTTCTGTTACAGTTTGTTTGACGTATCTTATTTTCCCTGAAAGAACAAAGAGGACACTATATAGGCATCATAATGCTATGCTCAGCACCATAGCAATCCCTCACCCTGGATAAGAACACATGGATTTTGAGCATGTCCTTGTCACATGGCACTTCTCCCCTTTGGGGTTCAGTCACATCTATTCACCAAACAAGCAGCTGAGTCCCACTGCTCACTGGGAACACAGCACATTCATACGACAGCATAAGCAGATGAATGGTGCAACGGAATTCAAAGGACTGGCCAATTCACAGTGCTAGGTTTACTGAAGAAGTTAAACACAATATATGTTGTGTCCCAACACCAATAATTCAGGCTCCTTCACAAGTTAAAAGAGAGATATATTTCCGGGTTTCCACAATTCAGTGCCCTTTCTGTACAGACATTACGCATGACTGCGAACACACATACGCTATTAGGAGCCCTACTCAATCATGAGTTCCAGAAGTTCACACTGCATGTTTGAAAGCATGCAAGAAAGGTGTGCCAAAAGATAAAAAAAGATCCAAAGCAGAAATATGGGGAAAGCAACCCTTAAATTGGCTTAAACATAGCTTCCAGAGCATAAAGGGTGCGTACATCAAATTTCTGTATAGGAAAGGAAGCCAAGTATAACCCTATGTGTTGTTTACCACATACAGTTATCTACAAGCATGAGGAGTGCTAGACCAAATGCTTTGCATCAAGAAGGTCTTAGGTTCAAATCCCAAATCTTCAGTGAAAGGATAAGGTAATAAATAGGTGATGGAAGAGACCTCTGTCCAAGATCCCAAAAAGCTGCTGACATTCAAAATAGACAATCCTGGACTAAATGGACCAGAGGTGTGATAATAGAACAGCTTCATATGTAGTAGTAATAATAATAACAATAATTTTTTATTTGTATCCCGCTCTCCCCAGCCAAAGCCAGACTCGGAGCGGCTAACAACAGGTAAAAATAGCACAGTGTACATAAAATCGCACAGTCAATTAATTAAAATACATTCTAGAATCAATTCAGAATCAAATTAATGGCAACCATCGGGTTAGAGTTCTATGAAGATTACAGAAGGAGAGATGGGGTCAGACTGTGCCTTGGCCAAAGGCCTGGTGGAACAGGTCCATCTTGCAGGCCCTGCGGTAATAATAAAGAAGAAATAAACTGCATTTTATTGCCTACATGAAAGTATTTCTCATGTATACAAGGTATGAAGTAGCCCAAGTTATGGTGGAAAATGAACTTAACATAAGACACTGAATTTTCCTTTCTATACAAGCAACTGTTCAAACTGACTACTGTACATCTGATTTCATGAACTAATAAACAGAAGAGGCCAAAATTCAGAAAATTAGACAGCAAAATCATGCAACATATTCCCCACACATAAGAGCACCAATACCTGCATCTGTGTGGAGGGCTTGTCATTCTGGTGGCAACTGGCTGAGGTGCTCTGCTGACTCTGCCACCCACTGCTAAAATGGCTAGCCCCTATCTCTCTGCCCCAAACTAGTTGGGGAGTGCAAAAAATAATTAGGTTAGCAAGAACATGCAACAGGACATTTTCAGAATTAAATCCAAGTGGTATCACACAAGCCCCATCCCTCACTAATTTCAAACAGGGCTTAAGACTTCTTTTACCATGGCCTTTGGGATCTGTAAGTTGTATGCTGTGTTTTTACATCGTTATATTATTTCTTTTCTTTTGTGGTATGCTGCTTTATATTTGGATGGACCGTGGAAGTTTTAAATGCTAATGGTTTTGATGATATTTTTAATGGGAAATTCAATATGGTTGTAAACCACTTTGGGAGGCATTTCACAGATATTAAGGGATGAACAGGAATAGTTGGGAATGCTTTTCAAGTTCAGATCAAAAACCAAGCTCTAAGAGGACTCAGGGATTTGAAAGCTTGCTTCTTGCTTGAGGTGGTCTTTTATGAGCCTGCCTCAGGAAAACTTTGTTGACATCTTTACCTGCATGTGCAATAACTCTTAACAAAGATAGCCACCCCACACAAAGTATTTCCTTCTATAGGTGGAGTGGCTGACTCTCCATCAAGGAAGTCCATTCAAGATCTGAGTAATTCTGAAATTATATATGAGCCAAATAGGGTTTAGTTGGGACACCAGTGGAAACACAATCAAGGAGCAGCATATGTTTATTACAATACATTTTAAAATAATGCACCAACATTGTTCAGTGCAGATTCCTACATTAGAGATATATATTATACATATACCAGTCTTCACTGTTGTGTTGAACTGTCTGGCAGTACAGTAATTACATAATTGAAAAGAATGCTGTATTTTTAAAGGAATGCTACAGTTGTAAGGCATAAAAATAGGGAGGTCAATTCACAAGTTAGCCAACAGAGGATGCTGTGTAGCAATATATAAAAAGCTTCATTCTACAGCTAAAACACTCTCAAAGGCACAATCAATTTCAAACCAAAATGTTTTCCCAACAAACATGACCATGAAGCAACTTCTTCATTACACTACTCACTCTTTAAGTTTCTTTAGAAAAACTGCCAGAGGGGTTTATTTGAACAGTAAGAAGTAACTGCATATAACTCAACATTTTATGTGCTCTAAAAATTACACAGGATCTCTATTAATTGTATGGCTTACGGTATATGCATCAGATCAGCACTTACTGGACAGCTTAAAAAGTCATTGTTCATTCTGGTTAAGTAAAGGGCAACAACAATTATGAGAACATGCAATGTAAAAGTAAACACTTCTAAGTTCACCAAGAAACTTCCTTCTAACTAAAGGAGCTGAGCAACAATAATTTGCTCACTTTTGCATGTGTCAAATATCAAGTCAGGTTTGTTCCAGCAAAACCAGAATGCGTGGTTTATGTTTTTATTTTTAAAAAGCTGTCCAAGATTCTTAATAAAAGAAAAAAAGCAGTAAGTACAAGTTCACAATACCCCCAGAAGGTTTGGTACACGATGAACTACCAATCCTTACAGAACACTTATGCAATAAATAGGACAACTATTTTTCCTACTTGCTCTCCTCTAAGGGTCAGGCTAGAGCTTGAGGGTGCTGTTAGAGCTGGCCCCATCTGTGGAAGCCCAAGTGGATTCTGTCACTTAAATTATGTTCCACCAACTACAGCTGTTGCACTAGTTCCAACCCCATAGAGAAAGTCTTGCCAGAGTTATTCATGTACTAGTGGCAATCCATTTAGACTACTTTAATGAGCCATAGTGCGCATTTGAAGACTACAAAGAAACTGCAGCTGGAACAACAACAGCAGCTAGATTTCTAACCGGGATTGGTCAAATGGAATCCCTCTCAAAACTCAGAAACTTCACTGGTTACTAGTCCATTTCCAGGCAAAAGTCAATGAGCTGGTTTTCATATTTAAAGCCTCAAATGGCTTAAGACCCAGATACTTGGAGGACTGTCTCCCCCCACATGAACCTGCCAATCTAAACACCATCTTTGTAGGCCCTTTGAGGCTTCTCCCTGCCTTTTGAGGTGAGTGATGATTACAAAGGGGACCTTCTGTTGTGCATACCTATTGAGGAATATTCTTCCTCAAGGAGATCTGACTGTCCTCAATTAGGATGTGTTTTCACGGCAAGGCAAATATCTTAAAATAACCCAGAATTTTTGTTTTGTGTTTTTCTGATTTTTTTGTTTTTGTTTACTGAGATTGTGCTGAAGCAGCCCTTAATTATATTATTTTATGCTTTTATCCTCTTAAATGCTAAGCCACTCTTAAAGACTCCAATGGAAGAGCAGAATATTGTATTGATTATGAATAACTATCAAACAAAAAGTGTGTGTATGGATGAGGGGAAAAGGCATCTGGGAAAATTCACAGGCATTGTGAGACATGGAAGTGTCAGGCCTACCAGTGTCCATCCTACGTCTCTATCTCAGTTGTGTCTGTGTGGCTTCTTCCAGCATTTTCACAAAGACCCACATCCAGGATTTGCAGTATATGGGGTCTTGTACACTAAACTGACACAATTCCATTAGGTTATAAGGGACAGTTTGCATGGATTGTGCCTATGTTCATTATATTGCAACCGGTCCCCTTGCTCACCGAGGGTATTTTTTTTTTGGGGGGGGGAGACTCAACTTCTGATTCCTACAAAAGATGCAGGGCAAAGTGATTAATAAAAACACAACATGCCACAGCAGCTGCAACTTTCTTGGTCTTTGATTTGAACCAACAACATGGCAACCCCTAACACTTGTTTTTATATATTTTTTATTTTTAAAGTTCTAATATAAAAAAATCCATTTCCAATATATCTGTATAGATTGCACAAGTCAGAGGAAATAGTAGTAAGTTCTTGCAAGAAAAGTTTTAGAAGAAAAACATTACAAAACAAATACTTAGGCTTGTAACAAATATTATAACTGATTACAGAATCCTTCATTATTCTCTCAACTGCTCTTCTACCTCACCTATGTACGGTAAGCAACAGAATATGTAAGAGTAAGTTCTACAAGGATGGCAACAGAGGATACTTCAGACTCCCTGTCTGGATAGTAGAGGAAAAAATATTGCATTCTACATCACAGCCCTTCAGGTATTTGAAAAGGGCTATACCAGGCACCCCCAAACTTCGGCCCTCCAGATATTTTGGACTACAATTCCCATCACCCCCAACCACTGGTCCTGTTAGCTAGGGATCATGGGAGTTGTAGGCCAAAACATCTGGAGGGCCGCAGTTTGGGGATGCCTGGGCTATACTCTCTCCTCCCCACCCCACCCCACTCTTTTCCAGACAAAACATACCCAGCTCCTTCAACCTTTCCCCACAGAACTTCTTTCCCATGTTATAAACCTCACTAAAAGCATATTTTACCTCTAAAGGGTATTTCCATGTACAACCACCCACAAAAGCTTCAGGCCATATTCATGTTGTGACCCTGCAGCATGTGACAATTGCTATGGTGAGATTGGAACAACTGATGCCTTACACCAGTGGTTTTCAATCAGTGTGCCATGGCACCCTGGGGTGTCTTGAATGATGGTCAGGGGTACCGCGGGCAAAACTGGCCTCTGTCCCTCTTTCCTTCCTTCCCTCCCTCCTCTGATGCCCTCTCATGTCTGCCTCCCAAAAGCTTGCACAGCTTTTTATTACAGTCCTGGCTATAAGCTTTGCAGGCGAATGGTGCCTCTTGGAGCCACCTTGGGGGGGGGGGGCAGCTCAGAGACCAGGAGTAGCAGCAGGACTCCCAAGGAGAGGGGAGAGAGGAGGCTGAGGAAATACTCCAAAAGGGAAGGTGTTTGCAAAAGGGTGAGAGGCTGTCAGCTCTGAGGCAAAGGGTGACATAACTGGGTTCCTGAGCCCCACAGGGGTGCCACAGAAAGAGTGTACAGTAATTCATTAAGGGAGCCATGGACTGAAAAAGGTTGAAAACCTCTGCCTTATGCTGTGGGATGAATGTCTCCTAGAGGTGCACAATATCCCTTTGTGTATTTTGTGCTTGGGTGTAAAGACAGATTGGGGATTATTATTATTATTACATTCATAGCGCACCTTTTCCCCACAAAGAGCTAAAGAGGAAACACTTCTTCCCCTCTCTATTTTATCCTCACAAGAACCATGTGAGGTATGTTAGGCTGAGAGACAATGACTAGCCTAAAGTCTCACCCAGTAGGCTTCAAGGCTGAGTAGGGACCTGAATCCTGGCCTCCCAGGTCCTAGCCCAGCACTCTTAACAACTTCTCCACACTGGCTTTGTGCTGTCCAGCACTCCTGACTGAGGAACAAGAGATAGTTGTGCAGAGGAAAACTAGACTGTTTATTCCGGCCTAGTAAGATTTTATCTGGATTAACATTTCTAGTTCCCGAATGTCATACTTTGAAGATGAAGACAAATAGAAACAGTTACAGGTAGGTAGCCGTGTTGGTCTGCCGTAGTCAAAAAATTTTTAAAAAAATCCTTCCAGTAGCACCTTAGAGACCAACTAAGTTTGTCATTGGTATGAGCTTTCGTGTGCATCTGAAGAAGTGTGCATGCACACAAAACTCGTACCAATGACAAACTTAGTTGGTCTCTAAGGTGCTACTGGAAGGATTTTTTCTATATGGACAAACCACAATGTTATCGGAAACAAAGATGGGTCTATGTCTCTATCTTAAATAATGGGAGAGGTATGTGGATAGGATATCTCTGGCTGAAGTAATTCTTACAAGTTTTAATTTTAATATAGTTGCCTGATGTTTTTTGTTAATGTAAATGTAACCCCAAGGACCTTTAGTGGCTGATATGAGCACATCTGGGCTTCTTCCCCTCCACACCCCCACGTGCCCCTAAAATCTGTTCAGGAAGGGAAAATAGAAAACAGAAGACCTCCTGAGCAAACTGGTGGACATCACTGGATGTTACTTTTATATACAGCAGGCTAGAAGTAAGAAGGTAAAGAAACTAAACGTGGTATTCAGCAAATTTTTATGCAGAGAAGACTCATAAAATAAATGAAAGTGACAAAAATAGGTTGATTAATTTCACTGGGTTTACTAAGTAAACCTTAGTTGAGTACCACCCTACAGCTCCACCTTTCCTATTTTCCTTCTGCAAGGGTATGGTTTTCCACAAAAAACAAACTCAGTTTTAGAATTGCACATGAGAATGACTAATGGACCCAGGTGGCGCTGTGGGTTAAACCAGAGTCTAGGGCTTGCTGATCAAAAGGTTGGTGGTTCAAATCCCTGCCACGGGGTGAGCTCCCGTTGCTCGGTCCCAGCTCCTGCCCACCTAGCAGTTCAAAAGGACATCAAAGTGCAAGTGGATAAATAGGGACCGCTCCGGCGGGAAGGTAAACGGCGTTTCTGTGCACTGCTCTGGTTCACCAGAAGCAGCTTTGTCATGCTGGCGATATGACACGGAAGCTGTCTGCGGACAAACGCCGGCTCCCTCGGCCTATAGAGTGAGATGAGCGCCGCAACCCCAGAGTCAGACACGACTGGACCTGATGGTCAGGGGCCCCCTTTACCTTATGGTAAAAATAACATGTTTTGAGGGAAGTTAACTTAGAAAAGTGCTCTGTTTTACTCTAGGCTGCTCTCAAACTATAATCTCAAGTATGTGGCTACATGTGTAGAATGAGCAATTGTCCTAAGGCACTAAACATGTCACATTATTTGGGAAAGTGAGAAGCAGCTTTGTGAACTGTCAACAGCATGAGCAAAGTCCAGAAATAATGAATGTGGCATATCTCTTAAGCACATGGGCAATATGCCCATGTTTCAGTACTCTCTGATAATCATTCACCTTGACTGGGGGTTCACAGGGGGTTCCACAGACCATCAGCTGAATTTGTGTGTGTCCACAGCATGCCTGTGAAGAACACTTACAATTTGAATTCTACAGAATTCTGTGGAATTCAAATTGTACTACAATAAAATAGTGTAATATATAAAAAGCCAAAAAAACAATTACCGGTAAAAAAATCTTAAGGCATATAGCACAGTGCATTTACCACTGCTATAAAAGGCAAAAGAAGAAAGGAGCAAAGAGTGCTCTGCCAATTCCCCAAGCATTTTTAAAGAGCGGGTGGGATTTGGGAACAACTGATCGAAGATTATGCAGTTTTCACAAGATGTAATCTCCTAGGTAGAGCTACAGACAGGCACACCCACACATTATCTGATAGGTTGATAGAATTATCAGGTCAGTGATATCAGGATGAAGGTTATTTTAGTGTGGCAGAAAAGTACTAATCGATAAATATTATGTAATTTGATTGCAAAAGTTGGAATGTCTTGGAAGCTGTTCAATAGAACTGATTATAAAATTAAATTAGTATGCCTATACTCAGCCAGCAAGCTGTATGTTTTTTTCCCTCAGAAACTTATATTTAAATTTTAAAGAATGGATTAAAAAGTGGTTCATCTGCTCTTAACCTGAGGTACCACTTTAGCTAATGGGGCCTCCCACTGCTGCTGCACCGCCACCACTCGATTTCTGTTCTCATCCTGAAGCAAAGTTCTTAACCCGAGGTACTATTTCTGGGTTAGCGGAATTTGTAACCTGAAGCGTCTGTAACCCAAGGTACCACCACTGTAGCACCTCGGGTTAATAACTTTGGCGTGCTATGGTCCATGGGGTCACGAAGAGTCGGACACGACTAAACAACAACAGGATGAGAACAGAAATCGCGCAGCGGCGGCGTGGCAGAGGCCCCACTAGCTAAAGTGGTAGCTCAGGTTAAGAACAGTTTCAGGTTAAGAACGGACCTCCAAAACGAATTAAGTTCTTAACTCGAGGTACCACTGTATGTACTACTGCAGAAAGACAAGAATGAATATCATGGGATACAGAGAGGGGTAAATAGTTGTGAAGAGTGGTAGCCTTGTTTATTTTATTTGGATAGTCATAGCAAACTCCTTGTAAATTAGGGTTCTTGTTCTTTTTGCATTTTACACATCGGCCGCATCAACCATTTTGGAATGATTCTTTTGGAATATCAAACTTCTATATCTTCCACAAGTGATACTAGGCAAAGATACACTCTGGGACAAAACAAGAATTTCAGTTAATATAAACAAGTTTGGTTGTAATGCATGCATCACTGCACAAAGAGCATGGAGTTGCGTACTGAATTTCCCAGTGCCAGTAAAACTTCACCTCTTATCTTACTGTTGCACACCACCCCAATCTCCACAGCAGGGAAAGATTTCAGGGGTCAGGCACTTACCCAGGGTTTGTGTTTCCTTTTGGAAATAAGGCACAGTAGAGACTTGTGATTTCTTTAAAATACATGGTTTATTTACACATATATACAACCTAAGCCTATGATGTAGGGGCTTCCAGGATTACACTCCAAGAGGGTTTCATTTATTCCATTTCTGCAGCCTTGGATTCAAACTGTCTGCCCACATTGTGCTCTCTCCCCACTTTTGCCAGCCTGCTACCACTTACAAACTGCAACTATTTTCCCTTCAGTTTACATTATTTCCCAAAGTAATCCTGAAACTCCCTTCTAGAAACTCTGGCAATGTCTTCTCCTAACTACCCACAGTTCAGAGTGGAGCTCCACCCATTTGCTGTCTGGCACAGAGAGTCTCTGTTAATGGCTCATATTCCCTGCCTTTGTTTGCTTAACAAACCGACCATTATCAGGCTGGCCTGTATTTTTACACTGCTAAATGCAGCCAAGCATTGATTAAATTATAGCACTTAATTCATGGCACCCCAAACCCCATAAAATCACAATATAAACTGCCCCAGGCCACTACACGACAGTCGGTACTGCCATCAGGATTGCTGTGCCAGCAGTACAGAATAACCTGCCCATAATACAAAAGTGTCTCACAAGAGTACTATAGAAGAACAAGACAGACAAGGCTAGCAACATCTTAAATGAAACCAGAGCAAAATATGCCAACAAAAGTGTAAATCAAGGGCACTTGGAGTTATTACTAGAAGCAAATGTGGCAGTTAAACAAGTAATGCCTATTTGCCTCACACAGGATTCTATTCTAGCTACTGCTGCACATGACTCTGTGCATAGTTCCAGAGAATGGGACAGAGACGTAGGATTACTGGTAATTAAATTTTAAAGGTACTACTGGTGAAGAATTCCAAATAAATCAAGAGCTACTAGCTGGCACATACTGACAAGCACAGCAGCTGGTTTAATAAAAGCAATTTTACGTGAATTTTTAATTTCTTAAGGGGGGGGAATCTACATTATTCATGACCCTATGATGCATATATTATTTATACTGGCAGTTTACCAGGGCCAATAATTAAATATATTGATTACATTAAATGAGAGCATGTTTCAAAAACTCACACAGGTCAGTTGCAGAGCAATCAAACAAAAGCATAACTCTGATTTCTTTTCTTTTTTTAACTTGGCTCCTAATGAGAATCTTTACATTACACACACTAAAAAAGTTCCTACTTTATGTTCTTTTAATTCTGCTTTAAATTTCCATTTCAGAAGCTTTGGTTTTATTATTGCTTTTCCTTTTAAAAAAACTTGGAAGCTATGTCGAGTAACTCTCAATAGTATAAAATGGGGTATAAGGTAACCTCAGTATACCATTGGCATCCTAACCCTAGGAATCCAAGCACAGGATAAAACTATTCTAGTAAGCTCCATTTTACCAGTAAGATGTCTTACATGAATTTAATAATGACCCTATATAAATATTTATTGGGAGAAAGTGCCAAAAGGCAGATAGATACAAAGGATTATACCCACTTTCCTTGGATCAAAAAAATCTATGACTACCAATTCCTGCTTCTGAATACTGAATCTCTATGATGGAACCGAACCACACTTAAGAGGATAATCTCTCTCCCCCCCCCCTCCAATGCATGTGGCCAGAAAACCATCCACATCAGTAATCAACATCACTAAAAACATTACCTCCTCCTCTAGAAGTATGGATCAGAAGAGAAGTAAAGTCTTTTTTTAAAAAAACCCTGACTGCAAGTATAAAAGCAAGAACTAATCTTATGAATCTTACTGTGCAGTTGAAGCTTTCGCTGGGCACAGAATTTTTAACAATTAAAAGTGCAGCCTTACTCTCCTCGCTCCAAATCTGCCACAGCGCCGATTACAGAAAAGCAGCAGCAGCATGTGAAGTGATCGGGCTAATCCGTGGCGAGTGACCTTGAGTGTGTACCGCACTTTATTCCCGTCCAATGCCAGTTGAGGAGGAGTTGAGCCAGGAGGGCTCCTCTCAAAACCGGGAGAAACGCTCAGAAGTTATCCCCCGCCAACATAAAAGGAGCTAGAGAAAGACACAAGCACACTTGCTCAGGAGGGAAAAGCCGTGCGCGAGTTTGACGAAGTGGGGAGAAGAAACGAAGGCAGGCGAGAACTGCTGGGGCTGAAGAGAGGCCTTGGAAGGGAAGGCACCGGCCGGACTGTGCGGAGACCTCGAAGGAGCAAGAGAAGAAAACGGGGGCTGGCTGCCGAGGCCTCCACTGGAGAATTCCGAGCCAAGGGGTACCGGCGCGGCGGAGGGCGGGTAAACTCACCTGCCCACGCGCCCAGGTGCGGGCCCACCGCCGCCGGGTTGCCCAGCACCCACAGGCGGACGGCATAAACTACGCGCCGAAGCTGCAGCCACACGAAGTAGGCGACGCTCGACACCCCGACCCAGTAGAAGAGGCCGGCGTAGGAAGACAAGAAAGAATCTGAGGCCCCCATAGCGCCACGGCAGCTCCTGCGACCACAGCGACGAGATGGCTGAGGCGAGAATGAACCCGCCCGGCTTCCGCCGGGCCTGTCCCACGGAACAGCCCCGCCCCCGCGGCGTAGCCATTGGCTGGCCGCTTCCCTCGCGCGCTCTCCTATTGGACGTTTTGCAGCTCGCGGCGAGTCCACGCTCGCGGAGGCCTACTCAAGTCATTCTTTCTCCCCGATTCTGCCCTCCTCCACACAGAGGAGCCGGTCCCTTCGCGCGTGCGCACTCAGGGGTGGGAGTGGAGCCTATTCCTTTGCCTCTTATTGGCCAAGGCCTTCTTCATTCATGTGGCGGCCACGCGGTAAGCAGGTGGGCGGTTTTTTCCCCCGGCGGGTAAATTGAAGGCGGGGAGCAATCGGGCGGCTCGCGCGTAGAGTGCAACGTCCGCTGGGAAGGCAGTCAAGGCCGGCCCAACCATGAGGCAAAGGTGAGGCGACTGCATCGGGAGCAAGATCCACAGGGGCAGCAGATCCCAATTTAGATCTTTACGTGCTGGATGAAAAGAGGCTCGTGGGACCTTCATGCCTGAAGTCTTGCTACTGCTGTTATCGGAAGAGGCTGCTCCCAGGCGCGAGGGGAATGTGGCATATGCCCCGCTAAGTTCTTCTTCCACTCTGCTTAGAGATATTTGTGTGTGGTTGTACTCCACATTGTTTTTCCCTCTTTGAGGCATAACTCAGGAAATGGTAGGATACAGTAGCTCATAATAAAACAAATTACCCCCCCCCCGGTTGTGCAAGCAGGCTCTGTGCACTAGTGGGGAAATCTATGCTCCACAGGAGGAGGTATCTCTTCAGAAATGATGTCATCAGCAAGCAACAAGTGCCTTGCAAGGCAGAGGGTATCTGTTTAAGATCTGTACAGGCATGTTCACAACTTTTCATGCCCAGTTGTGTGGGAGTTAAACTTTAGCAATGATTGAAAAAGCAGGGTTATCTCAACATCATTGTCTGAAGTGCCAATTGTAACAATGTGCATTGACAAATACTTTTGAACCACCCAAATTTCTTGCAGGCATGCAGCCAGCTATGCCTCGGTCCAGTATACCTGAAGGAGCGTCTCCACCTCCATCGTTCTGCCGGGACACAGGTCCAGTACCAAGGGCCTTCTGGCGGTTCCTTCATTGCGAGAAGCCAAGTTGCAGGGAACCAGGCAGAGGGCCTTCTCGGTAGTGGCGCCCGCCCTGTGGAACGCCCTCCCATCAGATGTCAAAGAGAAAAACAACTACCAGACTTTTAGAAGACATCTGAAGGCAGCCCTGTTTAGGGAGGCTTTTAATGTTTAATAGATCGCTGTGTTTTATTTTTCTGTTGGAAGCCGCCCAGAGTGGCTGGGGAAACCCAGCCAGATGGGCGGGGTATAAATAATAAATTATTATTATTATCATCATCATTATGTGACTTTTCCTGCATGGTGCATCTGCTATAGGTCCCAAGACATTTCACTTCATCTCATTGTTCATGTTTCTATAAATCATCTGGCTGAAGGTTGCATTGGATCTTTTAGCTTGGGGAAAGCCCCATTTTATAGCTTTGGGCACCAGGCAAAAGCATTTCTCTATAACCAGGGCTTTGGCTGATTGACATTCTGTGGCCTTCAAAATGTGTTTGTGGAAAGAGGATTACAGTATTGTTTTTGTTTTATTAAGCACTAGCTGACCCGGCCATGCGTTGCTGCGGATTTTTTGGGGGGGGGATTATTGTCATTTGTGTTTTGAATGGTAATGGTTGCATAACTTGTTTTTGGTTAGTGTTTTGATGTAATATGCTTTTCCGGGTGTTTCAACTTTGTGCTTGTATTTATGGTTTGTTTGTTTTTTTGTCTTATGATTGTGCATTTTCGTTTGTTTGTTTGTTTGTTTTGGTAGTTTTATTTATGTTTTTAAGGCAGCATGGCCTTTGTTTTATGTAGGCCTTGCAGGAGCCTAGGAGCCTACATAAAACAAAGGCCATGCTGCGGCCTGTGATCCAGGTGCTCCCCCTCCCCCCCGGGTCTAGTGGGGGCCTGGCAGCCTGCGATCTGGGCTCTCCCCCTCTCCCCCCCCCCAGGCCTAGTGGGGTCTGACAGCCTGGCAGGGGCCTACATAAAACAAAGGCCGTGCTGCGGCCTGCAATCCGGGCACTCCCTCTCTCCCCCCCGGGCCTAGTGGGAGCCTGGCAGGGACCTAGGGGCCTACATGAAACAAAGGCCATGCTGCGGCCTGCGATCTGGGCGCTCCCCCTCTCCCCCCCGGGCCTAGTGGGGTCTGGCAGCCTGGCAGGGGCCTACATAAAACAAAGGTCGTGCTGCGGCCTGCGATCCGGGCGCTCCCCCTCTTCCCCCCCCGGGCCTAGTGGGAGCCTGGCAGGGGCCTATATAAAACAAAGGCGGTGATGCAGCCTGCGAGCCGAGCGCTCCCCCTCTCCCCCCCCAGGCCTAGTGGGGGCCTGGCAGCCTGGCAGGGGCCTACATGAAACAAAGGCCGTGCTGCAGCCTGCGATCCGGGTGCTCACCCTCTTCCCCCCCCTCCGGGCCTAGTGGGTGGCCTATGGGTCTGGTAATGGCTGCCTTGGTGGTTTCAGTTGCTTGGTTGGTGGTGTCATTATTTGGCGCTGCCCTTCAGAGCTTTTGCTGGTGACAGCGTGCAATCTGCCTTTCTATTGGATGCTGCTGGAGTCTTCAGAGCTTTTGCTGGTGACGTCTAATTTGGGCACCATTTTTTGCGTTTATTCACTATTCTAGGTGTGAAAGCTGTGCTTTTTGGAATTTTTTAATGCCAGATCCCTCACTAATGGGCATGGAACGTTGTGGGCAAATTGTTCAGCGGTTACGGAGAAAGGCTGTGACCTCTGCGCACGCAATGCCTACATATATATATTGGATCAGGCCAAAGGCCCATCTAGTCCAGCATCCTGTTCTCACAGTAGCCAACCGGATGGCAATGGGAAGCCTGCAGCAGAACGTGAGCACCATCCCCACTTGCAGTCTTGGTATTAACACATACTGTATTGCAGGGGTTCTCAAACTAAGGCCCGGGTGCCGGGTGCGGCCCAATCGCCTTCTAAATCCGGCCCATGGATGGTCCAGAAATCAGCATGTTTTTACATGAGTAGAATGTGTCCTTTTATTTAAAATGCATCTCTGGGTTATTTGTGGGGCATAGGAATTCGTTCATATTTTTTTTTCCAAAATATAGTCCGGCCCCCCACAAGGTCTGAGGGACAGTAGACCGGCCCCCTGCTGAAAAAGTTTGCTGACCCCTGCTGTATTGACTTTCAACAATGGAGGAAGTACTGTACATAGCCATCAAGTAAACACCATTGATAGCTTTATCATCTGTGAATTTGTCTAATCTATCACTACTGCTTGTAGGAGCAGGAAATAATCTACTTTCGTCAAGTCCTGAATCTTCCAACTTGCAGCTTCATTGCATTGCCCCAGGTTCTAATATGGAGAGGGAGAGAAATTACTCTCTATCCACTCTCCACACCATGTATAATTTTATATATTTGTCAGGTCTCCTGTGCCTTTTCTCTGAAGTAAAATAAAAAATCAAAATGTTGTAACCTTTCCTCATAGGGAAGTCAATTGTCCCCTTTGATCATTTTGGTTGCCCTTTTTCAGTTATACAATATCCATTTAGAAGTGGGCAACCAGAACTTTACACAATATTCCAATGATGGTTAATCCATAGATTTGCTGAATGGCAGGAGATTGGCAGTTTTATTTTCAATCCTTTTCCTAATGATCCCTAACATGAAATTTGTCTTTATCATAGCTGCCACATGCTGGGTCATCACCTTATTGAGCTATTAACCACAAACTCAAGGTTTCCTTCCTGGTCTGTCACCACCAGCTCCGACTCCATTAGCAATTGTTTTGCCCCAATGTGTATCACTTCATTTGTGACCAGTAGCTTTTGTGCTAATGAATGGGTAGTTTTCATCTTGCTGTCTTTCAATTTTCTACTCTCTTTTAAGCTCTTATCCGCATTGCTCCATTTGTTAACTAGCAAGTAGGAATGTCAAAACTTTTAAAAAAATCATTTTAAATACCTTGCTCTCATTTCACCTAGTTTTATATCTCTCATAATTAATGCCAGCGTATGATAGTGGTGTTTGATACCTTGGTTGTTTTCATGTCTTAAAGTACCAGCTCCAGTTTGCTTTTTTTATTGTTCTATTGAGAAGAATTAGGGAGCCTCGGTTTATACCAGGCATCCCCGAACTTTGGCCCTCCAGATGTTTTGGACTACAATTCCCAGCATCCCTGACCACTGGTCCTGTTAGCTAGGGATCATGGGAGTTGTAGGCCAAAACATCTGGAGGGCCGCAGTTTGGGGATGCCTGGTTTATACAGTGGTACCTCGGCCTAAGAACTTAATTTGTTCTGGAGGTCCGTTCTTAACCTGAAACTGTTCTTAACCTGAGGTACCACTTTAGCTAATGGGGCCTCCCACTGCCACCGCTCCGCCGCTGCGCGACTTCTCATCCTGAAGCAAAGTTCTTAACCTGAAGTACTATTTCTGGGTTAGCGGAGTCTGTAACCTGAAGCGTCTGTAACCCGAGGTACCACTGTAATCTGAAAATGTCTGTTGCTTGTCTGAACAAATATATATTGCCTACTTAAAGTAAGAGCCTCTATCCACATGTTTTGGACAGGAGCCAGGACATACCGGTAACCTATAGATGTGGCAACAGCACAAAAGGTAAATTTGTGTAAGGCACCTTGTGGACTGAAATATTGTTGACTACCCCAATTTCTGAGCAAGCTTCCGGGGATTCCAGGCACTCACTCAGGGTCCATGTTTCCTTTTAGAATTGAGGGACAGCAGAGACTGTGGTGTCTTTCTGATATATAGTTTATTTACAACCTGAGCCTACAGCACCAGCACCCTAAAAAGGTCTTGTTTCTCTAATAGCTGCAGCCTTAGATTCAATCAGAAATCAAACATTGCTCTCTGATGCTCTGCTTGCTGCTTTTTTTCCAGCTTCTAGCTCACATAAACACAAACTGTGCTTTCAAACTCAGGCTTTCGTCCTTCTCTACCAGAGAGCTGGAAGAGGGGCCCCCACCCATTTGCCATCTGACACAGAACCCCATTTCCTCTGTTCTCTTAATGACCCATTGCCTTTTGTTCTTCTTAATGGCCCACCATCCCAGGTGATGACCTCCTGAGGAAGCTAGCCTGCCTTATATTTTAACAACTGCTAGGATGGATTAGAAAACTGGTGCCACAATCTCTTAGCAGTATAAATTTCTCTATGCAATACTAATATGTGGGCGGCTTTCCCAGCCCCACCAGGTGAAGCCATATGCCTCTAGTGTTGCAATTGTGTAACAGAGTTGCTACAGGTGTTGTGAGTTTGTTCACATTCCCATCCCTTTCCCATCCCATCCCACATTCCCTTAGGCAAAAACTTTCTAAATCCCAAACTAGTAAAGCAGGATGAACACAGAACTTATTGTGTTGAGTAGGCCATTTTGAAAGTCATTCTTTTAACCCAGAGGTGAACTGCTGCCCTGAGTTGGAACTGACCTGACAACCCTTGCTATTTGGCCTGCCAGCCTCTTGCTAAATTTGTCATCATGACGTTATGCCAGGGGTCCCCAAAGTAAGGCCCGGGGGCCAGATGCGGCCCAATCGCCTTCTAAATCCAGCCCGTGGATGGTCCCGGAATCAGCATGTTTTTACATGAGTAGAATGTGTCCTTTTATTTAAAATGCATCTCTGGGTTATTTGTACGGCATAGGAATTCGTTCATTTCCCCAAAAAAATATAGTCCGCCTCCCAACAAGGTCTGAGGGACAGTGGACCGGCCCCCTGCTGAAAAAGTTTGCTGACACCTGTGTTATGCTGAAGATGTGAAAAACCCTGTGAACCACTCTGAATCATGTGGGATCAGTAGTCGCAGTAGTTCTGGTAGAATTGGTGACAAGGGCGTACCCACCATGGGGCAAGTTAGGGCAGCTGCCCTACTCTAGAAGCCAGCTGCCCCCCCACAAGGGCGTACCCACTGCGGGGCAAGTGGGGGCCGCAGGCTGCCCCTCCCTAGAAGCAGGGCTGGTGGGCAGAGGCGGAGCACAGCCCGGCGGAGCGCGAGTTCGCTATTCCCGCCGCGCCGCACCCTCCCTCCAGCTCCCTGCCGCGCCCTCAGGCAAGGCCAAGCACGGCAGGGAACCAGGGAGCGCGGCAGGGGAACGCCGAACTCGCGCTCTGCTGGGCTGGGCTCCGCCTCCGCCCACCAGCCCTGCTTCTAGGGAGGGGCACAGCCCGGCGGAGCGCGAGTTCGCCGTTCCCGCCCGCCGCGCTGCGCCCTCCCTCCAGCTCCCCGTCGCGACCTCAGGCAAGGCCAAGCGCGGCGGGGAACCAGAGAGCGCGGCGCGGCGGGAACGCCAAACTCGTGCTCCGCTGGGCTGGGCTGGGCTCTGTCTCTGCCCACCAGCCCTGCTTCTAGGGAGGGGCACAGCCCAGCGGAGCGCGAGTTCGCCGTTCCCGCCCGTCGTGCCGCGCTCTCCCTCCAGCTCCCCGTCACGCCCTCAGGCAAAGCCATGCACGGCGGGGAACCAGGGAGCGCGGCAGGGGGGCCTTCCTGCCCTGGCGAACTCCTGCCTTGCTGCCCCCTTTCCTGGCGCAGCGGCGGCTGCACTATTGCCGGCGCCTCCCAAGCTTTCCTCTCTGTGACAAAGGCGCCCGCCTTTGGCCAGGGTCTTTTCGATTGGGCCATCGCGAGGCAGCGGGAGGAGCTTGGCTCCGTCATCTGCCCGCATGCAAAACCGTGCAGGGGTCGGCAGTTGCTGAGAACAGGGTCGCAAGGATAGAGGGGCGTCTGCGCGGTTCCAGATCTCTCTTTCTCTCTCTCTCTCAATCTCTCTCTCAATCTCCCAGCTGGAGGGAGGTCGCGCCATGGTGCGCTCTGTCGGGCTGTGCTCCGCCTCTGCCCATCAGCCCGGCGCCTCTGACTGCACTTTCCCCGCCCACTTTGTGGCCCCTCCCCTTCCGTGCCTTGGCCCCTCCCCTTGCCCCCCCTAGTTTTGATCCTGGGTACGCCCATGATTGGTGACACAGATACTGAAGAAGAAAAACCAAATCGAGCCACAGGAAGTCTGGAATCCACAGGCGCTCTCTGAGGTATTGAGGAGTGGTGGTCATCTGCGTGATAACACCCACAACACCCACATGCTGGGAGTGCAGGAGTGTGCCGAGATTGCTAGAGAAGCATCTGAACAAATTGGCAGTGATGACTTTCCTACATTTCCCCACCAGCTGCTCCATCTAAGAGATGCTCCTCCTATCCGAAGTCTTTCTTCCCAGCAGCTACGTCCAGTACTCCTCACGGTGAAATCGAAAAGTGCATCACTTGAAAAGCCCTGCCTTGAAACCAACTTTAAAAGAGCATTATTAGTCTTCAGCGAACAGCTTCATTTGCATTAATATAAGGGAGATGTCCCTATTCTCGACTGCCGCTCTGAAACTAGACGCCTGCCTATGCATCTGCTTCTGACCGCTTTGACAGACACACAGCTTCCTCTAGTTCCCAGAGCCCAGCTATTTGGATGCAGACTTTTGTCAAGGCCTGATACATATTTATTTGGGGCATTTATATACCACTTCATCATTAGCAATTTGGTGTACATAAAAATAAACCATACAGAGAATAAAACAGTAAGAATTCATCATTAAACCAAACAGAAACCCTAACACTACCATAAAATGGCTGCTAGATTAAGAAAATATTGGCCATGCACCTGAGGTTCAACAAGGAGGGTGTCAGTGTCTCATCACAGTTGGGAGGATGTTCCACAGGCTGGGGAGCACAGCAACGCATACATGGCTTCTAGTAGTAATGAGCTGTGGAAGGACCACCAACAAAGACTCCCCTAAGGTCCTCGGTGATTGGGTAACGACAGAAGGGATCAGGCAGTCCTTAAAATATCCTGGATCCAAATTGTTATGGAGTTTTCAAATTAGCACAAGAACTTTGAATCTAGGCTGGTAACCAACGGGCAGCCAGTGTAAGCTTTTAAAACCCACCCACACAAGGCACTTCAGTATGTCCACAGCTGGGTAACATGCAATTTTATGTTGGATTTCCCCTTACCACATTAGCTGTTTAGCAGTAAACCCCATATTAAATAGAGAGAAAGTGTGGGCTGCTGGACTACCGTACTATCTCACTTCGACGAGGACAACATTCTGTGGACAACACGAAAACATACCCACAAGGGATGCATAAAATCCACCCTAAACTGTCATGTGTACAAAGCCTTGGTTGCCACAACTATTGTAGGGATTATTCAACTGCAAATCTTTATGCGAGAAGCTGTTCTTGTGAGTGCCTATTCGGCAAGATGAAATCAGTTTAGAAATAGTGCATAAATTCCCAGGCTTGCTGTTCATTACTTACTATATGAATTGGCTCCGGCTTGTCAGCAGGAAGGTAAAATATGCATTTGTGGATTTAAATTGCCCAGATTTTGTTAATTAGAAGTGCACCAGCATACCACTATTACTTACCCTTGTTGTTTGTGCCAAGTAATTTTGTTAGTTGCCATTTTTTAATTATAACTTTATGCCCAGATATATAGTGTCCTGATCAAGGGAAGTAATAGTAGACCACACCTGAGTACTGTGTCCAGCTCTGGGCACTACAATTTAAGAAGGATATTTTTTCAACACCTTTATTGGCATATATATAAAATATAAAAACTAGAGCAAAACATACAAAACATATAGGTCATTAGTATAAATAGTAACTCTACATCATACAGAAATAATGGAGAGCAGGAGGAGGAAAAGTCACACAAGAGATCCTCAGCTATCATTGTTGAAGGCTAGATGTATTGATTTTAATTGCATAAATTCTGGACAAGTAGTGGGCCATAATTCTGGTAATTTCGGGGAAGTCATCCCTCAGCAAGAGCTGAACCACTGTTTCCTTGTTGGGGAGGGTTCCAGGTCTCATAAAGGATAAGAGGGGGCCAAAATAAAAAAATTTAGAAAGGGGACAGTCCAGAATCATGTGGGCCATAGAGTCTACCTCTTTCTGGCCACAAGGGCATAATCTATTCCAGTAGGGGATGCCTTTGAGTCTTCCGGATAACACGGAGGACGGAAAAGCATTTAGGCGGGCCAACATAAATACTCTGCGATAAAAAGGAGATACCAGGTCATATATATAATTAGGTATCAATTCTTGGTGCGGCGGCAGCCCCAAGAAGGCAGGCGAGCATACTAGAGGTTGGGCAGGAGTTCAATATCAAGCAGTCTCTGCTTAATAAGAGTAAAGATATATGAGTCCTCATATGTCAAGAGGGAATCCACTGAGAAGCCTAGTTGCCTGAGTTTGTTGGAAATATTAGAGAACCATATACAGCTATAGTTGTCTTTCAGAAGATAGGATATCAGGCTATCTGAATCGGTATTAAAATGAATTTTTAGCCAAATTTAAAAGTAATGATCCAACCTCTTGTCTCAAGAAGGTGTTGGCCCAATTCTGCACAGATAGCCAAGTATGGCACACATTTTGGTACTCCAAGGATTTGCCGAAAGAAGGATGATTGGACTCCTTCTACTTTGTTGTTAAAGCTGGATATAAGAAGGATATTGACAAGCTGGAATGTGTGCAGAGGAGGGCGACCAAGATGATCAAGGGTCTGGAAACCAACCTATGAGGAATAGTTGAGGGAGTTGGGTGTGGAGCAAGCTTGTTTTCTCCTGCTCCAGAGAGCAGGACCCAAACCAATGGCTTCAAGTTACAAGAAATGAGATTCTGACTAAACATTAGGAAGAACTTTCTGAAAGTAAGAGCTGTTTGACAGTGGAACAGACTTCCTTGGAAGGTGCGGACTCTCCTTTCGGAGGTTTTCAAGCAGAGGTTGGATGGCCATCTGTCATAGATGCTTTAGTTGAGATTCCTGCATTGTAGGGGGTTGGACTATATGACCCTCAGGGTCCCTTCCAACTCTACAGTTCTGTGATTCTATGTCAAAGTTTAATTAAACTCAGGGAAGCACTACTTCTGTTCCAAATGATTTGCAGTCTAGCAGCAC
Source organism: Zootoca vivipara (assembly GCF_965207765.1). NCBI lineage: Eukaryota > Metazoa > Chordata > Lepidosauria > Squamata > Lacertidae > Zootoca > Zootoca vivipara. Next base: position 82,993,960 of record NC_142582.1, on the reverse strand, counting down.
ATTCCTAACCGTATTTACTCAGATGTAAGTCCAATTGAGTTCAAGGGTGCTCGCTCCCAGGTAAATGGCAGTGGAATGAGAGAAAATCAAGCTGCTCCAAGCTCATTTGTATATGTTTGTATCTTAGACTGGAAAGCGTAGAAGAAACATGGAATAGAGCAGAATGTGAATGGCATGCCCACTTATAGGGATTTACTAGGATATCCCCATCAATTTTTACATAGGATTTGCTACAATTAATGTAAGTTGTGCTGCACTTTAAAGGAAATTCCAACCCGCTAGACTGCCAAAACCAGATGGTGGCTTGCTGAATTCACGAGCACCTGAGTAGTTCTGCCTTCCCCTCTGGCAACATCCCTGCCTGTACATGACTTATGTAACCCATTCCCAGAACAATAATTAATGAGGCAGGCTCACCCTGACTTCAGGAATAGTATAAATGGTCTACTTATTACCAGCTTAGCAATGCTACTCTCATAAATCAAAATCAGGGGACTACAGAACTGCAGTACAGCAGGCTACATATAAAGCAGAAAAAGAACTCTTCTCACCCTGACACCAGCAAAGAAAGCCTGGTCAGAAGGATTAGGGACTGCAGAGTGGATAAGGATGCTCATTTTGAAGCATCACATAGCACAGTAACAGGGGGAGTTGCCTAGTCACAAGGGGATTGCAACAAAATGGTCAGGTGGAACCAAATGCCCAAATATGGCTGATGGGCTACAGCTTTTGACAAGAGTCTGTCCTTTCATTCTGGGACTACAATTGGATAAAGAAAAGGAGAGGCAGTGAAGGAAGACCTCTAGGCTACCAAACTAGAAGTAACAATCAAAGAATTGTTGTAGAATATAATTGCATATAGTGCTGTTTCAATCAACAAAAAACAAATACCAGGAAACTGATATATTGGATGAATTAAAGCTGGAGATAGAACGTGGTTTTTTAAATGTGAATTTGAATGTGTGAGTAGCCATGATTAAGAGTGAGACTGTAAGACCTGCCCGGCCAGTCTTGTGGGAGTTTGACAAAAATACACATTCAAGCAAAATGACTGCTAAACCTTTATTGAAGATACAGTGTGCCGTAACAAGGCAATGCAAAATTACATTTTCATGTCCTAAAATTACCCTGCGTACCCACAACCAGTGCTATTTCTATTTATGCCTGACAGCTGGGCTGAATCTTTCTTTTATAATTCAGACCATAGCAAACCACCCCAAAAGGTGTGTTGCTATCTTTTCTCTTGCAAAATGAGATTGTACATATGTAAGTTCAGTAATTTAACTGAGTTATGTGGGTCTTCTAGATGAATGTGCACAGAAAAATAACAAAAGCAACGTAAAGGGCCCAGTTTGAAAGTTCTAGTGCAAACCAGGCCTCTCTTTCTGCTCACTGCTACCAGTAGGTAGCATGCCACTATCTAATCTTGGCTAGTCTTTGCTGGCTTGCATACCCCTTAACTGTCCCAATTAAATCAGGACATCCTGCTTTTGGGGGGGGGCATGTTCTCATGTGGGTCACATGATTCACACAACAGCGTGGCTCCAGAAGACAGGGACCCCAGTTTTCCCCTGCAACATGTTGGAGGGTATGGGTTTGGCATTTTTGAGACAAAATTATGTACTACTCCACAGGGAAACAGAGTACTCAGAAAACAGAAGCTACTCTCTTTTTTTGAAAAATATCTTTATTGTTTTAAAAAGAATATAATTTCAAGCATTATACATCAAATTTTCGTCTTACAATATACTACAAAATATACTACAAAGCCCCCCCCCCCGTTGCAAAGACACAAAAAACGAAAAAGACCAGAATAGAAAAAATGGTAAAAAATAAAAATACAAAAGAATGAAAAATGACTTCAAACTACTTTAAAAGGAAAAAAAGAACAAAAAGAGATTGTTCTTCCAATTATCCAGTCTGTAATTTATATTTTTCCAGATTATCGCGCATTCAAAATTATATTAACTGCTTAATATAATTTCCTTACCAAAGTAAACCGGATTCAGCCTAATCCTGCTATTAGAGATTTCGATATACCATTTTTAAATAAATATTCTTCAAACATCTCCCATTCCTTTTTGGCTTTTTGTCTGGTTTGTCCTCTTATTCTTGCTGTTGTTGCTAATTGGATATATTCTACCATCAGTGTTTGCCAATCTGTTATATTTGGTACTTTGTCTGATTTCCAGTTTCTGCCTATTAAAATCCTCGCGGCCACTACTCCATACATAAGTAATTTTCTTTTTGTTGTTTTAATTTCTTCTGGTAATAAATTTAATAAAAATATCTCCGGCTTTTTCCTAAATGTACTTTTTAATACTTTTTTCAACTCCTCATATATCAAATTCCAATAATTACTTAAAACAGAAGCTACTTACACTTACGTTTCTTCAGATCCTCAGTCCTTGATTAGAAATGATATCTGTTTAAAAGAAGAGACCAGCAGTGTTAAACATTTGGATCAAAGAAAGCTAGGCTGTGGTGCGGACATGCTAACACAAAAAAACTTTTCCATCTACCATTTATTAATCTGGATAGACTGGGAAGAGGTACTGGGAGGCAGGTAATCTAAGAGTTCAAGAGGATTAAGTAAATGTAGGTAATGTATAAACAAAGAAACAGTGTTGGGGAAGGAAGAGCCAAGAGAATTGAGGAACATGGATAGCCCTGCTTTTTGCAGGATTCCCATTTATGTACACAATTTGTACATAGGGATGTGGGTGGCACTGTGGTCTAAACCACTGAGCCTCTTGGGCTTGCCAGCTGGATGGTCAGCGGTTCAAATCCGTGTAACAGGGTGAGCTCCCATTGCTCTGTCCCAGCTTCTACCAACCTAGCAGTTCAAAAGCACACTAGTGCAAGTAGATAAATAGGTACATCTGCAGTGAAAAGGTAAATGGCGTTTCTGTGTGCTCTGGCTTCCATCACGGTGTGCTGTTGAGCCACAAGCAGTTTAGTCATGCTGGCCACATGACCTGGAAAGCTGTCTGTGGACAAACGCCGGCTCCCTCAGCCTGAAGAGAGATGAATGCCATCCCCTATAGTCGCTTTTGACTGGACTTAACCGACCAAGGGTCATTTACCTTTACCTTTTTACCTTTACACAAATTGTGCAAACACTGGTCTAAATGCATGATGGTTGAGAGTGGGGCTGGATGTCATGCAAAACCTGAGCAGTTGCACTACACTAAGGCTCCTTCTGCAACCCATATGCCACTGTATAGGTTAACTGCTTGATGGAAGACAAATGTCCCATATGCCTGATTTCTATCTGCTGCTGTGGCTGAGTGGGTAAGAAACTACTCTGTGGGTTGAAATATCTTCAGATTTATTTACAGACCATTATCAACTTACACAAGGGTTATGTTCAGGGGATAGTGCTTAAAGCCAAAATAGCATATAGTCAAAACACATTGGGTGGATGGAATTGCCAAAGTCTTTCCCCCAGACAATTGCCCCCTTTCTAACTTGTTTTGCCAACCATGTAAAGCTGAATGCACTAAAGTTAAATGTGCATAAGCTGCAAGTTACCTGTATTTTTAAAGTTAAAATTGGCACAAGGCCCTTACATCCCTAACCACCATGGCCCCCTGGTGCTGGAGAGAGGCTAACAGAAGTACAGTACAGAAGTAAGCAAATTCTCTATTTGTTTGTATGTGTTATTACCTCAAAAAACCCTTAAGACTTTGACTATGAATATAAAAAGTAGCATTTCTGAATGTTTCAAATAATTTATATATTTAACAATTGTTAGCATTTTCATAAAATAATGAATTTATACAATATTCAGTGTGTCTTGATGTACTTTACATTTTTATTCAATTTCAATATAATACAAAAGGTATCAAATTGTTTATCCGTGTGGATTTTCCACTGTCCTAGTCTTTAAAAGTGGGCAATCTTTGTTGAGACCAAACTTTGAAGCCACATATCCATAAAAAGAAAGCTTGATTTCTTCCAGTGCTTTGCAACCAATAGCTAAGACAGCATAAGCAGGTTATTTAGCAAACATTGATGTTCAGAGGGTGTTTTTTGTTTTACATTGCTCTCATATTTAGTCCATTATCCAGTCACTTCCAGCTATAGCTTATTGGGGAAGGAAGAGCAAGCCATTAAAAGCAGCTCGTGTTGGTAAAATACTTTTCAGAGAGTTCTTCAGCACAGGTGCTTGTTTGGTCGTAGAGCAGTATGATGAACCTCCCAACAGGATGCATAGCATATTCTGTAATGTAACATGATGGTAAACAGACAAATTTTAGCAGTACATCAGTAAGCTCCAGCAGAGCATCCCATGTGGAAGAGGCTGTCGTTTTTCCAAGTCCAGGAAATGATTCTTCATGTCTGAATATATCATTGAGATTCTCATCTCATTTTTGGCAGCCAACACGTTTACAAAGAAGAAGAGTTTGGATTTGATATCCCGCTTTATCACTACCCGAAGGAGTCTCAAAGCAGCTAACAATCTCCTTTCCCCTCCTCCCCCACAACAGACACCCTGTGAGGTGGGTGGGGCTGAGAGACTTCAGAGAAGTGTGACTAGCCCAAGGTCACCCAGCAGCTGCATGTGGAGGAGCGGAGACACGAACCCGGTTCCGCAGATTACGAGTCTACTGCTCTTAACCACTACACCACACTGGCTCTACATCTCTTTTTCATTAAGGTGAACTTGATTCCTTTCTTTGACCCCTTAGCTGTTGAGGTACCAAATAACGTTAGTTAGTTATGATGTGTACTGTCATCAATTTAGTTTGGTTCTTTCTATCAGCTGTTATTTTATGAACACATTTAAATGGTATTGGCCAATTTTCTCCATTTTTAAAAATGTGTCTTATCTGCAGAAGGGTTGCCATTTCCTTTCTATGGAGGATGAACAAATTCCCTCTCTTCTAAAGCTTTCCAAGTTCTTTGGCAACTTGCAAATGCTATGTTGATAATGTAGCCTTATGTTTCAGATAAAGTGGAATCCAGCATGCATAATTATATGGTCAAATGCAAAAACAAAAAACAGTATATGTGTGAGCGAGTTCCATTGACGCATCCAGATACACAAAGAAACATTCTCACAGAAAGCGCATGTAGACTTATGCCAAGCACAGTGTTTTTGCCATCACAATTGCCCAGTATTGAAACCAATGGCTACTATGTCTTTGGTCTTCAAAACATGTTTGAAACCTCAAAGTAGCTAATTCCGTATTTCTGAAAGAGTTACCATAGGCAGGGTGCAACAGCATGTATAAAGTTGCCACTGGGATTTAGGGTGGTCTTCTTATGCATGCTACATGGGCTGTTTGGGGAAATAAGCTTGCATTTCCTACTGTTGCTATTCCTTGTACCAAGGCTTGGGTCCAACCACGATCACAAACTCATCTTCATACTTCCTAGGCCACGTCCATCTGATCTAAGCTGGTGTTTGTCTCAACTTCAGATATACAGCAATACTGTACTTTTCAATGCATTTGATGTGTATCAGATCATTGCTACTGTGTGGGCCTTGTGATGAAACTATGGAAGAACGGCAGTACACTTGGGACTCTTATCACATGAAATTTCAAGAATGTGTCTTGTACCTGCCACTCCTCCCCCTTTCCCCCCCAAATTCGTCCTGTTCATAGATGTTACACGTTAAGGGGACAAAGATAAGTCTTTGACATTAGAGGCAACTTGTCTACGAGGCCTTTCTTACAGTTATACAAGCAACATCAGTCCAATTGGAACAGACATCTCCCAAGCAGCATGTGTATCCATGTGTTTGTTACTGTGAATGTCAGTAGCTGGCTGATAGGTGCAGCTGGTGCCCCTGTTCATTCGTTTGGTTGTTGATGCTGGTGCCTCCTAAAGCCACGTTAGCTAGAACAAGCTAACCATCCACATCACAAATGCAGGTTACAACAGAGCCTCTTTGGAAATGGACCCAAGACTTCCCAGTCCCATTAGAATACCCATAGCAACAAACCCATACCTGTAACTGAACAGTGTTTCTGTCTGAGAACATGATAGAAATGAAACTGAATGGACCAACCTGAATAAACAAAGCAATTCAGAGGTAGCACACAGCCAGAGTTACATGGTGGAGAAATCCAGGCAGGGAGTAAGCATGGAGAGTCCTTGAATAAAGGTAGGATAAACAAATCATGCCTCCTTAACTTACCATGATCTGCTCCCTTGTGGCTGCAGGAAAGAATGTCAGAAGTGCAACAAGGCTAACCTTCCATGCACTGCTCTGTGCTCTTATGAGAAAGCTCCAGCAACAATCTTACTCAGAAGAGATGTTCATTAAATCAAAAACTATCCACTTTATAACAGCCCATGGCCCAATTTCTGCTTGATGTGGCTAACATAGACAAATTATATAAAATGCCTGTGCATGTGCACATCTGTATGTCAAAAATTTCTAGCAAGTCCAGTCTTATGAATTGTGGTAATGATGTACTGTATCTTGTTTCATACGAGTCATAGTTTGTTTTACCATGCTTAAATAAGAACATTTTCACAATTGGCTGTGCACGTACACACATGTACAAATCACATGCCCCAATATATGAAAATAATCACTATGTATTAGTCCATATATGGTGTAAATCTGGTTCTTTTATGTAACAGTGCATGAATGGTTGGGTATGCCGCTGTAATTATATTGGAAAAAGAAGTATTTTAAGGCTGTTATAGTCTGCACATAAAGATTACTTATTTTTTTAGAGTTTGCATTTAACTTCCGAGCTATATCTGAGCACCTGTGTTCAGTAAAGACCTTGGTGCTAACCATACTTAAGTACTGCACAAAGGAGTCTGTTTTTGTGGCAAAATACACTTATGGACCACAGTACTAAAAAAGCAGCCCACAGTTGAACAGGTTTTCTTCCTTTCCAGGGAACACATGGGCCTTTCCCCCACATAAATGATAGTTGCCATGCTCTAAATCAATGTTTCTCTTTACAAAGTGTGAAATAGCCTTAATTTTTCATGGCTAATTGCCAGGAGTGATGTAAACTCAATTTCTATAGAGTTGGTGGGTCCTCCTAATGCTGTTACCACTGGCCCTTTCCTTGCCCACTTCAACCTGTTCACTGCTTCAACATGTGAGTGGGGTTTGCCAATTAGTCCTACCCCATGCACGCCAACTTCCCTATCTGTTAACAATGTGGAGCTTTTGTGCAGATTGTGTTGATACCTTTGCACCTACAGCTGAACATGCAAAGGCTTTCTCCCTTCAATGTTGGCACTGTCCATGGACATCAAGGAAAGCAGGTGGGCTAGGTGGTGTGGATCGGCTCACATATTGATTTAAGGCAATAGCATTTGGTGTCACCTGCAAATTTGATGAGCATCCCTTCAATTCATCCATCCAATGTAACGAAACCTACACATAATCCTTCCCAGTCCCTTCTTGCTCTGTTCTGATATGTAATTTAGATTAGAAATGCAGGCTTATTGAAACAGCAGAGTACTGGATATATTTTTTGTAAACTTTTTGTTATAAATGATAATACTTGACACAAAGAGACATGAAGTTGTTGGAAGATCCACATGGAGTTAGTTGGAAGTCACTTTTTTCTTTTTCCGATTACTGTATAATTTATGTTATTATGTTTATATCCTTGTAATTTTGTTTTTGAATTTTCTTCTGTTTTTGTATTATTTGTTCGTTTTATTCAGTGTTTGTTTGTATGATGTACAAGTATAAATAAACAATTAAAAACAACAACAGAAAGCATCTTACCAGGGAGAAAGACCCCAGAGGAGTTCCTGCTAATCTGAGAACGGATCCCAAGGCTGCCACCTGCCTGCGTAGGGTGTTTGTCCGTAGCCCCTGTAGGAAGGCTGGAATATCTGGTACTGCCCTGCTAGGGAATCCATCTTATTTCTACGTGCCCACCTGACAAAGGCCCGCAAGGTGAATTCGTAGATGCACTGAGTGGACTCTGCTGGTAGCTAGGATGGTGGAGGTTACCTAGTCAGTCAATCCCAAATTCCTTAGGTATTCCCTCTCAACAGCTAAGGATGGAGTTGTAGCCAATCTGAGTCTGGGTGGTGGACCTCTTCCAACAACAGACTGCTCCTTTGAGGTAGGGGCCAAGGGTCTGCTACTGATGAGGCCCTCGGATCTGCAAATCAAGGCCTCCCTGGCCAAAAGGGAGCCACAACAATGATCTCTCCAGGCTGGACCTGACCCACCTGAGCAGTCTCTGGATCAGGGCCATGGGAGGGAAGGCATATAGAAGTCCCCCTGGCCACTGGTCCCAGTTCATCATGAACTGGGAGAAGAGCCCCACCTTTCAGTTCTCTGAACTTGCGAACAGGTCCACCATGGGGAAGCCGAAGTGGTCCACTATTCGTTGGAACACCTGTGGATGAAGGCTGTATGACACCTCCACTGTATGATGTCCATCTTATAGGGACAGAGAGCCCACAGCAGGGGTCTGCATGAAATCACACCCATGGCATACAGGTCATGGAGATGATCATGTACCCCTGCAGTTTGGCCAGCTGGAAGGTGTCTGCCCTCTTTGCCCCCAGGACCTGTTGGACCGAGGTCTGAATCTTGTCCACACGCTCTGAGAAGAAGCCCTGCTTGGTGTCTTTCAAGCTCCCTAGGGCAACATGACTTGCACTGGAAGCAGCTTACTCTTCTTCATGTTCACTAAGAATCTGTGCTGCTGCAGGCAGTCTAGGGTCTCTGCTACATCATTCCTGGTTTAATGGAGTGAGTCTGACCTGATCAGAATATCGCCCAAGTATGGAAAAAGATGAATGGCCTTCCGTAGATGGACCACCACAGTTATCAACACCTTTGAAAACATTCTCGGACTTTGGGCCAATCCAAAAGCCAGAAAGGTGTACTGATAATGATTTTTCTGGTATGCAAAATGCAGGAACTGGCGATGTGCTGGGTAAACTAGGCAGTGGAGGTAAGCATCCGTCAGGTCTAGGGAAGCCATGAAGTCTCCAGGCCTGAGACCCTTTAGAATAGTCTTCAAGGTTTCCATTCTGAATTTCTTTCAGGTCAGGTACTGATAGACCCTCTTGAGATCTAGAATGGCACCTTAATTTTCCTGATTTCTTTGGGATCATAAAGAGAATAGAGTAGCAGCCAGATCCCCGCTGTGGTTTTGGCACAGGCTCTATTGCTCTAATCTCCAGCAGACGATGGATTGCTTGAAGCATAGGAAGGGGTTTCTGTGTTTTTTTTTTTGAGCGTGGGGAAGAAATGAATGGGGGGGGGGACTGGTCAAACTCTATCTTGTAACCCCCCCTGGATAATGCTGAGCACCTACTGATCTGTGGTTGAGGCTTCCTGCTGCTGCCGCCGCCTCTTCCCTCCCCTCTAATTGCTGCCTTGAGGTTGCTTGAAGGAGCTCTGGCTACATGATGATCTATTTGGGAAACCCTGCCCTCCCCAGGAGGGTTTGTAGCTCTTGAAATCTCTAGCATTGAATGAGCCCCCATTGGAACGAAAGCAAGAATAATTTTGCTTCCCTTCCTGTGCACTGCCACGACTGCTGCTATGGCCCTTGCTGCAAATTGCAAAGCATCCAGCTGGACATGAACAAACCCTGGTGGGACCTCTGCCTGAAAGGCTTGAGCCCAGATGCAGGCCACCCTGGTCATGAAGGAAGCTGCAGCTGAGACTTTAATGGCTAGTGCAGAAGCTCCATGTGATCTGCATAATGGGTAATCCTGCCCATCTCTGGAAACCATGGATCCATGAGTAAGGGAACATATTGGGGGGGGGGCATCTCAGAAATCCCACTCTAGACTTATCAAGTGGATATAGCCGCTTTATGAGAGAGCGTGTTGCCTTGGAGGTCCCAGGTGCCTGCCATCCGTGCAAGATGCTCTCCTTAAACTCTAGGGGAAAGCCCTCTTAGGGGCCTTGCACTTGGGGAAGGCCTTGGAGGCATTGCCAGCTGCCTGGGTGTGCTCCTTGCCTTGCTGGGCCTCCTCAGGAGACTGACTGCCTTCACAGCCTTTCCCAAGAGCTACTTGATGTCTGGGCTTACAAAGAGTCAGGGGGATGCTCACCCTCCTCCCTGTCTTGAGGTGGATGTAAGCCTGGATGATGAAGAAAGGAGTTGAGGGTATGAGGCATCCTCTGAACTGGCTGCCCTAGGGGAAAGGGAAGGTTCAGTTCTCCTGTAGACCCTTCTGCCAGGGCCCCTTTCTCCCCTGCTCAGCACCCGGCATGCTTGTGCTGGGGCCCCTGCCTCCTCCTAGCCCCTGTGAGGGGGAAGGGGAGGGATCAACTCTCCTCCTCCTCCTTGGCACCCTGTCATCCTGCCAGTTTCCAGCCCTGTTTGAAACATGGGTGCTTTCCTGAGGCCCACCCCACCCTGATGGGTCTGTGGCAAGTGGGGTTGGAGCATGGAAGCCACAGGTAGGCCCAAAGCCTGTCCTAGCCAGGCAGTCCACTTGGGGTAACTGGAGGCCCAACTCCCCTTCTTACCAGAACCTCCAGAATTGCTAGAGCTGCTGGATCAGGTTGCCCAAAACCACATCAGCCTGGGCTGCTGCTAAATTCAAGGGAATTCCAGGCCCCTTTGCGCAGGCTGCTTGGGTAGAAAGTCTCCTGAGAAGGAAAACCCCTTTTGCTGGGTTTCAGTCCTTTCCTAGGCTTTCCTCCCAAGTCCAGAGGCCTCCAAAGACTGTAGGCCCAAAGGGAGGCCTAGTCAAAAGTAGATCCGAGAGAAGAAAAACCTGGTATGGATAACAGAAGGGAGCTGAAAGAGTGGATCCAAGAAATGAAGATAAAGGAAAGGAAAGGAAATCCCTTCCAAGATGGCATTCCCGCCTTTTTCTTTTGCCGGGCTTAGAGCAGGTAAGAGACCTCCTACCAGTGGTGAAGGCAGGAAATGGAACTGGAGCAAGAGGCTTGTCTCTTGAAGCTATGATGCAGAAGAGACTCAGAATTCAAAATGACTTAACAGATTGGAGAACTGGGCCAAAACAAAATGAATCTCAGTAGGGACAAATGTAAGGTTCTACACTTTAGGCAGGAATAACCAGCTGCAAAAATATAAGATGGAGGACACCAGGCTTGCCAGTAGTACATGTGAAACAGGTCTAGAGGGCTTAGTAGACCACAAACTTAACATGAATCAGCAATGTGGTGCATCAACAGAAAAGCTCATACTATTCTAGGCTGCATCAACAGAAGCAGAGTGTCCCAAATCAAAGGAAGTAATAGTACTGCTCTATTCTGGCTTGTGAGACCACACCTAGAGTACTGTGTCCAGTTCTGGCGCCACAATTTAAGAAGTATATTGACAAGCTGGAGCATGTACAGAGGGCAACCAAGATAATCAAGGGTCTGGAAACCAAGCCTTATGAGGAATTATTGAGGTTGCTGGGTGAGCCTGGATAAGAGGAAACTGAGAGGTATGATAGCCATACAGTATTCCACTATCTTAAAGGTTGTCACATGGAGTATGAAGTAAGCTTATTTTCTCCTGCTCCAGAGGGTAGGACCCAAATCATGGCTAGGACTCTCCTATGGACTCTCTCAGAAGGTGATAGACTCTCCTTTCGTGGAGGTTAAAAGCAGAGGTTAAATGGCCATCTGTCATGGATGCTTTAGTTGAGATTCCTACATTGCAAGGGGTTGGACTGAATGAACCTAGGGGTCCCTTCAACTCTACAATTCTATGATTACATGCCTTTAATCATGGAACTGAAGGCAACACACATGTGTCCAGGCTCTCACCCATCCAGACACTGACCAAATCCAGACATGCACAGATTCAGCAAGGTGGTAGCCTCATGCGCCTTCAGACCATACCCCATATTTATAGAGGTTTGCACAAAGCTGGTATCAAACCAGATGGACAGGGTATACATAATAAAATGATTATTATTAAGCAGGAGTGGTCAGAAAAAAAATGATTTTGCCATTCCAATTTATTTTCGGTTTTTTTTACCAATTCCCAAATGTTAACATACACTTAACCCTTTTTGATAAAGTATAATGCAATTCATGCGCATATTTGCCTATACGACTGCCTATAATGAACAGTAAAAAAATTAAATCAAAGAAATTACTGTTTGGACATTGCTAAACTGGCTTCCACAGAATGATTCTGTTATGCCTTGTCTACCTTTATGCCATGTCATTACCTATTCTAACCAAAATCACATAAAATTCTAAAAGGGTGACTTAGCTTTTACCACATTCTCTCATCTAAGTAAGCCTCCTTCTCCCTTAGATAGATCTTGAACAGTTTACGTGCCATAAGAAAATTCCTAACTGAATTTAAATGTATCTCTCTCACACACAGTTTTTGCTGCGCAATTGCTTATTAAATCATTGTGATTGTATAGGAAGGTTTTAACCAGCAATGTCGGAAAATCAGCCATTGCCAGGTATCTTTCTACCGGCACAAAAAAGGAGTCATGTACTAAAGGAAAGCGCAAACATGAAATCACATTGTCAAAAGACGTGGAATTATAACAAGGCTAATAACTCCACCCTCCCAGCAGCAAGCGGTTTAGCTAATCCCCCCAAATCCTAGCAAGTCAGATTTAACAACCTGTTTATTTCAATCAAAACCCGTTGTAGCAATGCAGAATTCCTCCCCCACCCCACCCCCCGAGAATAAGCACAAACACAGAGTCAGCAGAAACTAAAACGGCGGTTTGACACGCAGCCAACGAAGCGACCGGAATCACGACATTTTCATCAATACTGGAGACAACGATCAAGAGGCCCCTAAAGCAAGCTGTCTTCTCCGCCTTCGGACATTCTTGGGCGCTTAATCAGCCGCTGCATGTCCCGAGACACCCATAATTTGGGCGAGCTCCGCATTTGCATTCGGATCGGTGAAAATCGGGCTTTTGCCGGAGATAAAAATCCCTCTGCTGCATTCCTGAAATCGGCCATTACAGGAAGAAGCCGGAGCGGGTTTTACGACATCTCCCAGCATCCTTACTGCCTACAATTCCCACACTGCACATGCCCAGCAACTCCAGAGTTAACCCCTTGGTTGCCCAGAGGCAACAACTTTGTGTCATCAGGCTCGACTCTAGTTTTCTCGACTTTCCCCTCACATCCCTGTTCCCACAAAATAGGCAACACACGCGACGCGTTAAAAACACTCAGAGTGTCAAGAGAAAGTGAAAAGGGGAGACCACACGCGGAGAGCTTCTAAAGGGAACCCTGGAATTTATTTTTTAGCATAACAATATTCTTTAACAATTCTCCAGAACAGTAACAAATCTGCATCTGCACTCATCCTCAGGTGTTTACTATAAAACGTTTTCGGTTTTAAGTCTACTGTTCTTTGTTTTCCATTCCTGCAGGCTTCTAGAGACTACAGTAATCAATATTTTTGCTTTGCACCTCAAACAGCAGGTGAAATTTATTCTCCCATCTGAGTACCTCTTAATTTAAAATAATAATAATAATGAAAGCACTATTTGTTCTTAAAATCACCAGGTCTCTTCCGAAGATCTCAGAATACATATAGAGAGACAGACAGATAGATAAACAGATAAGAAAAATAAAGCAGATTTAGAAAACCCTTGCTATTCTACCTTTCTCCTTACAAATAAGCAGTCAGGTATATATCAGTATTACTATACTATGCTCCTGCTTTTCAGTTCCTTCAGTCTTTCAAGAGCCAATGAACTACATCTATAAACAAAACCAACCACAATTTAAAACAGATTAAACAGTATCTATTTTGAAAGAGGAAATCAAAGGCTCATGGCAAGTCTTCCTAGAGCTTAACTAAAATGGGCATTGTGTGTACACATTTCTTACTATTTATTATTAATTGCATTTGAAATAACTGCCCTCAAAAATAATTGCCAAAGAAAAATCAGTCTAATTATTCTAATTTGTACTGCCATGTTAATTGTTACATGGCTGGGAATTCTAGAGACCATCTGCTTCCCAGACAGCAGAGAAACCTAGCTGGTGCTACAACCTCTAAAAGAAATCCAAATGTCTCAGAAATCTGTTACACATAATAAAAAAACAGACAAAATATGGTCACTTACAGTCAAGTTGTCATCATAATCCCTCCTCCTTTATAATTTATTTTAGACCATGGAAACAGCAGAAAAAGCAGTCATGCTTCTTTCAAAGAAGCTGACCTATAACATACTCCCACACATTTTTATGAAGTTTAAATTTCCAACAAAATATTTTGAACGTCAAAGCGGTTTTCAAAGTGATACCTGGCTAAAACAACGACAGAAACAACTTCCCTTTGTGACTCTACAGACACACTTTGTATATCTCCCAAGCCAATACAAGCCAAAGTCATTTCAAATAATACCCATACGCTTATTTACAATTTATTTCTTGGTGCATTGATTTTTGCTAGTGTTTCATCCCAAAAATTTCTACAGGAATCTCAACTCTTTAACAGCCAGCACTGCATAATTGCCCATCAACATTTCCATTAAAAAACCAAATCCTTCAACAGTCAGGCGTGCAGAGCTCTACCTTTTTCATTTACAAACAAGCCACAAGCATTTTACAAGCATTTTAATACATAGATTAAAGCCACAATGGACAACATGGCACAAAGACTGTGGGAAAACAAACTTGAACTATAATAGGCCTCCCCTTATAATTCATATTTAACTATAGAACTGCTCAGCGGTATATATTTCTCTGTCTCAATGAAAAGATGGACTGTTGATGTATTTTGCACTATTTGAATTAAAGTTTATAAAGCTGGCCTATTAAAAAGGCCTTGTTTTTAGGATTTCAATACATTTTTACATTTTTGTCTTATTAATATTATTTCTCTATTTCAAGTCAATGAAGAATTTCAGAGTAACATTATTAAGTAATTTTAACCCTGGTACAGAAAGCTTTATTTAATAATAATAATAATAATAAGTTGCATGAGTAATGGAATGTTGACTTACTGCATACATTTCTAGATATTAACAAAAGCACTTGAGGAAAAATATGCCTCAGGTGCTTTAAAATATTGACAATTTTTTTTGGCAATAGATTAAATCTGAAATTAAGAAGTAGAAATATTTTGACAGGATCCAACCATACAATTTCATAATTGTATATATCTTTCTGGCTTCAAGCAGAACTATTTCTCTTTCTCCTCACAAAGGCAAAACACACACACACAAATTGAAAACCTTCATTACTTTTTTCTATGGTAATTTTTTTTGTCATAGGGAACTGCAGACAGAATCACTTTTCTGCAGCTTTCAGTCAGTGCGCAATTATTTTATCAAAAGGTAAAAAGGCTTTGCTTTTGCCTTTAAAAGATTTCACAATAGCATGGAGTTTTTACTGTCCTAAACCTTTGGGGTTTTTTAAAACACTACCATGAACATCAAATTTTAGTAAACAGAATTTAATAATAAGTACTGTAATCCAAGTGAAATATACAACTGATATGGAGCAGTTGTGTGTTTTACAACAGCATACCTCACACTTTTAACAGGTCTTATCTCACAGTTTTTGCTACTACATGAAATTATCAAAGGTACAGATTAGGTCAAGAATATCCCCCTCACTCCACCCTGCCACCTTCACACACAGCTCTTTATGTCCTCTAAATCACATAGCTTTTTAAAATTGACAATTTGGTCTTAAGAAACACCATTGCAACCAAAGCCAGTAAACCCAAAAAATTTTTCATACAACAGCCTATTTTTAATTAACTAGCCTTTTTAAAAAATCGTAATTTGGGGCTCAGTCCACTGGGAACTTTCCAAGCATATGTCCAAAGAAAAGAATGACATTTGCAGAAGAGGCCTTCTATGACTACCATTTCAGCAGGGGTTGTATGGCAAATGTATCTTGTGGGACAGTGCTGCGTATCAAAAGAGACTGCTTTATTTTTAAAATGTTTCCCAAATCACTCAGGTTGAGAAATACTGTTTTTAGAATTTAATTCTTGCATAACCAAAACAAAACCACATTTCTCCTGGAATTGTGTTTGCATTTTCTCATATGGATCTGGCTCACATACATACTGAGCATTGCATACAGAACGTTACGTTATTCTTAAGCTTTTGGTGGGGTTCAATGTCTACTTTACCATCCTTTCACACTTTGCTAGATGCTAGAACAACCTTAACTCGTTTTTTTCTATATACAATACCTTACACAAAAATAACAATCAGGGTTTGCGTGGTTTATTAGTCTAAAGGCCAAATAATATATTATGGAACTATGGTGTAACTATTTTCATATCCCATCAAAAAAATTAGGTAATAAACTGATGCCTTACCAGTTAAAGGGGGTTCATTTCTTTACTCCATCACTGGCATTTACTGAAACAAGGATTTCCCAACAGTCTCTGTAAAACTAAAGAGAGAGAAAAATAAATCTACCAGTCAATCAGTTGTGATTACAAAAACTACTTTTTGTATTTTTAAAAACAGGACTCTTGAACTAAAAAAGTCTGTATTACTATACCTGAAATATATATATTTTGAAACGTGGGGCCTGTATTCTTCATCACCGGGGTGTGTGTGTGTTTAAACTATATACACTGCACTTTCCACCTTTTTTTGAAAAATATGAAAATTGAAATCCTATATAATCTTTGTGTCTAGAAAATAAAAATCATATGAGCTATAAGTAGTGGTTTGTTTTGAGGGAAGAGGAAAGTGGAAGATACTGCTCCTTATTGCCTCTCCTCTATCCTATTATAAGCATTCATTTCAAAATAAAACAGTTTTACTTTTATTTTTCCCTTGGTTTATAATACTGTATATGCTATACAACAATACTGCTTGAATGCTTATATATATAGTGCATAATTTGCTCCTGCAAGGTGTTCACATTTTTTCTTGTACCCCTCTTTTGTCTACAAGGTATTTCACAAATAAAATAACTGCAGATCCACTATTTTTATGGTTTGTTCTTTTCCTTTTTTCTTTTGCATCTACAATCTCAAAATACATCCGTTATTAAGGCAATGAATGTGCGCTGTATCCAGAATGAGACCCTTTAAAGGCTTTCATTTTATAGAGAATAAGTGACATCCTTTTTTGTTTTCAAATGGAAAACTTAGGATGTAAGCTAAACCAGTTACTTGAAAACACTTTTTTCAGACTTCAATCTTCCAGAATTAATGTTGGTATAAATGTTGCCTAACACCTGCCCTTCCAATGGAGCTTCAGCTTTGTTGAACTGTTGCAATTCACATGCTCCTCCCTGATTTCAAAGGTGATCTCAAAGGTAGTGAGAACGAAGGAAACAGTTGGACATAACACTAACTAGGAAACACTTCCCATCAGTTTTTTCCCTTCTACTTTTGCTGTGTTTACTTTGGGCTAGTTATTAGCATTATATATACTGTATAAAAAACCTATTTCCTGCCTAATTTTATTTTGTACCCTTAACTGGTCCTATGAAGAAAAAAACCAGAATGAACTGAATGAGTAGTGCTCACAGATTTTGTACAATATCTTGGCCAGGGGCGGGTGTTTAATAGAAAAATTGTAACCCTTGAAAATTTATTCAATATGTATCCCTGGATTTAAAACAACAAACCAACACAATTTCTGTAACAACCTGTTGGTCTACAAAAACCTAACTATTGGCACAAAACAAGCATAGGTTCCAATAATGCACTACCCCCCAATTTATCTTATTCTATACAGCAGAGATTTGGGGTACAGCCATTTCCTAGAAGAAGCAGACTAAGAATAACTGAAAATGCCTTTTGAATATTATAGCACGGTGCTCAAAGAGCCTGATGTTTTACAGAAACCTCTTTACTTGGGACTCCTAGTAACACTTTTTAGGCTTCTTAAAAACATAGAGGATTTTGAAAATCTGCTTTAATACCTGTAAAGTATTTTGTTTTCCCCATCTTAAATTAGTGAGAGTACCTGCTTTGGTTTCACTTTTGCTCCTGACACTTTTGTTCTTGTTCCTCAATGACCCAGAGTCTCTTAGGTCTTTGTGGGTTGGGGTAGGGTGTTCACCTACTCTTACAGGTACACTTTAAAAATAAATTATTCTAAAGATATAAATTACGCTGGTACATGTATATAATGGCATTTTATTGGCCGCTCACTAATATAGTTAACTAGGTAGCTCACAAATATGAAACCATAAAATACAATATGTAAAATATCATAAAAAGAATCACAGCATAAAAAATCCAGTTTTTAAGAAAACGTAATTCCGAGGATGAGGTGAGCTTAAAAAATTATTACGTAAATCTAAAGCTATTGCATGTACACCTAAACTGAAGGGCATGTTTCATAGCTAAAATCCAGTGACCGTTACCAAATATCACTTTAAATATATCCACTTTACCCATTATACAATTGAATATTGCTTTTAAAATAGTGTCTTAGCTTCTGACTGTAATAAAATATGATTCTATGAAAATTAATAAATCCAACTTCATTTTTCTGTAAACTTCTAACTCCTAATTATCTAGCCTATCTCTCACCAAGACAATGTGGAATTAGGGAAACCGACACTATCTTTCACCACCTTATACTGTAGTTGAGCCAAATCTTTCTATTATTTAGGTAAACTGCCCTTCACGCAACCGCAATCACTTGCTTTGGCTATCAGAGAGAGAGAGAGAGAGAGAGAGAGAGAGAGAGAGAGAGAGAGAGAGAGAGAGAGAGAGAGAGAGAGAGACAGAGAGAGAGAGAGAGAGAGAGAGAGAGAGAGAGAGAACTGATATCTTTCTATATTCCTCTTTTTCCTCTTCCTGTTGTGTACTTGGCCATAAAACATTCTGGTCCCCAAAATGCTTTGTAAATTATTCCTATAAATTACATGCTTACTAGACCTACGTATAGGAAGCATAGCTGTTTAAAGCACATGATTTGAGGCTCAGGTAAACACTCCTTGCCAAAACAATTCCTTAACTAACACTGCAGTCCAACTCCCAACCCCCCTTGTGCTGGGCTAGGGCGTTGGTGCTTGGCTTCTGCCAGCATCACTCCTCTGGAGTGGAGCTCCTCATTCAGCCCAAACTGAACATGTGTGAGTGAGTGAGCTGCCAGTGGATCTCCGGCAAAAGCAGCCTGTGAGAAGTCTCCAAACAGGGCATTTCAAAGAGGAGCTGAGTCAACCTCAAATCTACTGGATCCTGAGCCAGTCTCACTGATGTCATATCTGGGCTCGATTGCTATGCCAGCTTCAGGCTGACGCAGCCATTTCCCTAGCCCCTGCCTTCTCTCTTTGCCATTTTGAGTGTCTCCAAGCTGGTAATACTCTAGACCCACTGAAATCTTTCGACTTCATTTATTTCAGTGAGTCTACTCTTGAGTATGACTAATCTTGGTTATCACCCTATATTTGTCTATTTACAGGTTAGTGCCCCACATGGGAACTGAATGAAGAAGCAGAAAATCCAAATTCTGATGGAACACAAACCTACTTGTTCTGAACAGGCCAATTAGCCAGTTAAAAAAATTATCGCCCGCCTGCCTGCCTGCCTGCATAATTCTGTGTCATAAAAACTGAACTACGCCATACATTTAAAGCACATTTAACACACATTTAAAACTCACGGCTTGGCTTCCCCCAAAGAAACATTAGAACTGTAGTTTGTTAAGAGTGCTGGGAATTGTAACTTGGTGAGGGGTCTACCCCAGTTCCCTGGATTCTTTGGGGACGCCATGGGCTTTCAATGTATGGTATGGACCCCTAACACTGAACACCACTCAAGATTCCTGCAAACAGAGAGCTACCAACTCATCCACCCAGTTCCTTCCTGTTGCTCCTCCTCTGTCGAGGTGTCAGGTATAGGGGATATCCTATATATTCTCATAATTTATTTTCTGAATAACCTCCGGGAAATAGTTACTGCTTTTCTGTTGCTCTCTAGAACTGTGTGGGATAGTAATGCTGACTGGTGTATGGAGAAGGATTTTTGATGTAGAATGGGAGCAAAAGGGAAGTCTAGCCCTTTTTGTGCAGGTCACTTCATTTTCTCATCAAATATCTTACTTTATGGTACTCTCATTCTAAATAAACTCCCTCACAAAATGTAAAAGAATAGGCCCAAGTCAAATGCCCAGGTACAGAAGGTAAGTGTCATAATTAAAGACAAAAACAGTTTCCTTACTTCTTGCTTTGGAAATATTTAACAGTAATAAACAACACCATATTTTTTTAAAAAATTACCTTGGATCCAACATCTGCAGCACCTTTACAGTGACAATGATCCAGACTGTAATTTGTCTAATCAGGAGCCAGAAATAAAATACACAAGAGGCAGGAAATTAATGGGAAATTAGCTATATGGTGCAGAGTCAGTCCCAGGAAAGTTGGGACCACTCTCCTTCATAATAAATTGCTGTTACACAGCAGTAACAGTTGCGGATTATTGATTTTTTATTTGAGGAACTCTGGACAATTTGTATCCCCATTAACAGAAGCAGAAAAGAAACTAAAAGTCAGCTACAGTATTAAAGTTTCCAGAAATATAGTATCCTATCCCTAGCTATAAAATATCTGTCCACATAAAAGGATCTTCTATGAGACCTACTAGAGCCTAGAGCAGCCTTCCCTGACTATTCTGGCATGGGTTGATGGGAACTGTAGTCCAAAACATCTATGACAGCATCAGGTTGGGGAGGGCTTATTTGAAGCCGAATCCAGCAAATTTGCAAACCAAAACACAGCTGTCCTTCGAAATTTGTGCTTATCTAAGTTTTGCTATGTAGTTCACCAACCAATGTTTATAAAAATGCACATATTAAGGGAAAATGTGGATAAAAATGAATACATTGATGAAATTAACACACAAAACGCATTATAGTAGGAGGCAATTGCTTGCAAAAATGTGCAAGTTAGACAAAACTGCATATACAATGTATGAATTGGGGGGGGGGGATTACACAAAAAAGCTGAATTTTCACCAGGATTTTAAAAAGAAGTGACATGTAGCTGTAGATATGAAAAACTGAATTTAATAATGGAAAAATGAGAAAATGAGAGCGACCGGGGGTGGGGGTGGGGGCTAGCTGGTTTTTTTGCCCTGGGTGAAGCCTCCAGAGGGGCACCATTGAAGCTCCCAGCCTGTGTGTGTATATGTACAGAAATGTGCATGGGGTGTGTGCCAAACTGGGTCTTTGACTGGGGTGAAATAAAGCCTAGTTTCGCCTCTGCCGAGAGAACTGAAATTGACAGATTATTTCATCCTAAACAACAACACATTTTAACCAGGCCATAGACTGTCTAACTTTCCCTGAGCCTACTCAACCCTCCAAAAGAAAGTATAAAAACATTTATACTTGTGTATGCATTTAATAAACTACTTTTGCCATGCCTCCTCTAGTAGTGACTGCTTTAAACTCATCTCTCCAGCAAGAGCTTTTAAATGACCAGACTGAAGCAGAGGGCATTTTGATTAACAGCTGAACTGGTGGGTTCTTTTTCTTACTCCTGTCCTTGTAGTTCTCAGTGTTTTGAAAATTTGAAAATTTGGTTTCAAAGAGGGCATTATTTACGGCATCTCGGGCTGACATAATTGTTGGGCCTGTTCCTGGAGCCTCTCAGCAATAAATCCAAGCTATCTCCATCCCTGCCCCATCATCGGAATGTCCTATTTTGTGATCTACTGTGTCTCTGAAATGCTAGACTTATGGGGGCTGCCAGGGCATAGAAACCAGCCACCATTGGAGGGACACTTTTGCCCCATCCTAATAACCTCCAACCAGGGGATCTGGGGGTTAGGGATGCCTTGGAAGACAAATTTCACTACAAATTGGGTTCCCATGTCTTTTAGAGTCTGCAATTGATTCCATGATGCATGAAGACCACTGACATTTTGAACCTGCCTAATCAGCCTTATATAGGTATTGCCTGTTGAGCCTATAAAAATACTTCTGACATGTTCAAATAGGGGATCTTCCCAAGTTTTGAACAGTTCAATTAAAAGAGTCATACTTTTGATAACCTGTCTGACACTTAAATTCAAGTGCATAGTTCATGTTCCCTTGCTCACTATTCTGATTTCTTGTTGTGTGCCTTTTGATGGTTTGGTCAAGTTATTAAGGGTAAAATGAAGGGTAGGATGAAGATGGATAGGACAGTTGATATGCTGTTTTTTGTTTGAAGGGTAGGATGAAGATGGATAGGACAGTTGATATGCTGTTTTTTGTTTGTTTTTAACAAACAAACAAACTCAACAGACTGTATTGTAAAAAAATGCTAACTGGAGTGCTCACAATTACCAAAAGTACTATTAAAGGTCTTCTAAACAAGTAAATATAAATATACCACAGCAACTCTTTTATTTGCGTGCTGGCAAACAAGTGGCATGAACAAGACAAGCACAGCTAGATTGGGGTGGGGGAGAATTATTTGACACAAGCTATATGAACCCAGGCACACCATTTTGAAGAAAAGCTAGCCTGTAAAATCTTATACTTCTTAAACCTCCGTTTCCTACTACTCGTAACAATAAAGGAACAGTCTGCTTCATGTTAATATAGCATAGTACAATTTTCCAGTTGGTTGAGGAAATGAAATATTCCCTCTTAATAACAAATTAGGAAACTCCCAGAGTAATGTTTTTAAATGTCTTAACCGATCATTTTAATAATAAACAGTTCTGCCTTAAACCTGGAGAAAAAGGTAAATTTACAAGCTTTAAATGCAGGACTGGATTATGACCTTTAGAGGCCCTAAGCACTTAAAAGATTTTGGTGTCCCCATATATATCTAATTCAAAATATAAACAATAATAAACCATAAAATACGGGACAGCCAACATGACCAAGATAAGAACAATAACATGAGCTTCAGTGGACCGAGTGGCAGTTTACCAGTTACCAGATTCTAATGTTGTTGTATGCCCAAAATTAATGTATATCATTAATCTCTATCATTATTATTTTACTATTTTATTACTATTTTTATTGTTGTATCCATATATATACTTTGTATGTATGTATTTTTTATTATTGTGGGAGCCTTTTTGCAGAACCTAGTACAGCTGCAGCATATGGTCCATGGTAAATTCAGCAATGGAAAAATTCTGTGGTGACCCCCTTCCCATGATGCCCTAAGCACATGCTTATTTTGCTTAACGGTTAATCCAGTCCTGCTTAAATGCTTCACTGGTACCTACAAAGTGGAGTGAAGTCAATGGCCTCCACTGAAGGCCGACATGCACCATTAAAATAGGGTGATGTGTAACTATAACTATGTGAGCCAGGTTTGCTAACTTATGCCTCTGTCATGACACAAGATTCTGGAAAAAGATAAAACTGATTTTGGTAGAATTTACTTTAGTCAGTGTTCCTTAAACGCTTTTAGGCCATGAAAGTGTCATGCTGTAATGGTCTGAGGAAGAGAGTGGGATATTACAGCCTGACTTCTGTTAGAGCCTCGGGGGGAGGCTTTTACTTGAAAAATATGTTCCTTTCTGAACCACAGTATATCTAAACTCACCTCATGGTTTTAATGATATAATGATATGAGTTCAGTAACATTGGGAACAAGGCTATCCCAAGTCAATTGCAACATTTCACTTGTAAGATGGAAGCTGCCTGCCATATATATAAAAATTAAGTTGTTTAGCCGCAAACCAAATACATCTATATTGCCCTCCAGATGTTGTTGGACTCCATCAGCCCTGGCTAGCATAGTCAGGGAAGGTGGGAGTTGTAGTCCAGCAACATTTGGAGGGCCATAGGTTAACCACCTGTACATAATACATCACAGTATGCTCCCAGTACATACTGGGAAATGTTCTAGAGTTATCTTGCCAGCTGAATCTTCCAAGGAGCTGCATGTGGTGGTGATATGGCTCTAATGGGGACCTCAATACTCAAAGCTACCTTGTTATCATTTGCCTGTTTCTGGCACTGTGATTTGAAATACACAACTGGGATGCAAGTCCTATTGATCAGCAAAAATGGAACTTTGTTTCTGAGTTTGAGGACTGAAAATATTTAGAAAGACAGAGTTAAAGAAATGGATTAGACTTCCATTCATGATATGGGCTTGTTCAGGGTTAATTTATTTCAGCAGAACTGCCCCCCAAATGTCTATCTATCTACCGTATCCATCTATCTATCTATCTATCATCTATCTATCTATATCTATCTATCTATCTATCCATCTATCCATCCATCCATCTATATCTACATATCTGTAGACAGATAGCTATAGCTACAGGTGATTGTGTCTTAAGTGATACAAAGACAAACACATAAAATGGCGCATGCATTTCACTTTTGCATAGCTAATGTGGTGCCTCCATATGCTGTGGGTTATAACTCCGATAATCCCTGAGCTTTGACCATGTTGGCTGGGGCTGATGGGAGTCTCAAGTCCACAACATCTAGAGGACTTTCTGGTCCAGTAATGGCCAAACTTGGCCCTTCAGCTGTTTTGGGACAACAACTCCCATCATCCCTAGCTAACAGGACCAGTGGTCAGGGATGATGCGAATTGCTTATGTAATCAGGAGCGTATCATATTACAATCTGAGCATATCCTACAACCCTGCCTGTAAGTTTATACAGTATGTACATCATTCCTAGTTCATTTGAAACCAAATATTAAACATTTTAAACCTTTGCTGTTGAAAAATAATCCGTAAAATTGTTTGGGTTGATTTATATAGATTCCAGTAAATATTGACATTTTGTCAAGGAGTTATACACAAGGTGAATTTTAATGAATTATTTTATTATTTATATTTTTTCCTTATTCAAAAAGGCTTTTAATTTGTCCTAGAAACAATAACACAAGGGCTATTATATTATTCTTTGCTTCCTTGCAATATGATAGCATGGTGCTATAACAGAACATGCAAGTTGCTCTTTTTAAATTGCTAAAGAGTAAGGCCCAGATATTGAGACAGTACTCTTCAGATACATTTACAAATATTTCCAGCTTATGTAAGCTTAAGTGATCACTAAGGCAGCTTTTGATAAAATAAACTGCTAGAATGTCATTATATAAGTCATAATGTCCCTTCTACTGAGAGTTTTGTTTTTCATGGATTTAATAACAATTAAGATTTGAGTAACAGAGTACCAATGCTACAGCATAGATTTGTAGAAATTAATATTCCATGGATATATGATAAAATGTTTGTAAGCAGTCTATTTTTTCTTGCAAATTAATCTGTGACAGTGTATATGTGTTCTAGTCCTGGATAAATATATCCTTTAAAATAGGATATAATTTTCAGAAACTAGACAAGAAAATGGATTTTGTGTGTTTGGGGTGTTTGCATGTTTGGTTGTCATGTTAAGAGTTGCCTTATCGATTTAATATATTATATAGCATAATACAATATTTCTATGTAGATCAACAAACAATCATGGTTTAAATTACACTGTTTGGAAATTGTTTCAATTTACCTCACAAATGTATTGTATGAGAGAATCTTATTATTAGGCAGCCAGAAATTAAGCACGTTTACTTAAAAACAAGATTCATTTGTGTTCTTGGCTATTGTTTATAAAAAAAAAATCTATATACATTTTTTAAAAAGCATGAGCAGCCCTACAAATATAATTTTCATTCTGATTCTCATATTAGCTTTAAAAAAGGTAAGTCAATGAGTCAGTTTGGAATAAATGGAGCAGATACGGATACACCTGCTATTAGAGCTACAAACTGGATAACTGCCAAATTTTAAAGATTTCCCCCAAAAAAACAATCCTCAATATATAATTAAATATCCTAAGGGTATTTAATTATTAGTTGTAAAATTGTAAGTTTTGACATTTACCATATATATAAATTAAGGCAATTGATATAAATGTTATTTTCATTTTCAAGTGATTTTTTCATAGATGGAGGGACAATATTCCTACATAAGTGCAACTCTTATCTATCTATCTATCTATCTATCTATCTATCTATCTATCTACCTACCTACCTACCTACCTACCTATCATCTATCTATCTATCTATCTATCTATCTATCTATCTATCTATATCTATGATGCACATGCCTCTTTGGGGGGAAAAATATTTTAATTAGCCATATGAACTTAAAATATATAACATTATAACATATGAGTTAATTATTAATGCTTTATAGGAGCCAGTCCTGCAATATGTTTTTAGTTGCATATATAGGTGTATGTATTTTTTTAAAAAAAAATATTAAGGAGCTATCAAGAGTAGTTTTTTTTCTTTAGAACCTTTTGTTTATTTTTTAAAGAACATTCTTCCTAGTTAAATGCTGAAGTAAACTATAACTCTATAAAGTTACCTAGGAAAACAGTTCTTTTATTGCTTGTTGCCGGAATTTTTCCTTGTTTTTTTTTAAAAAAACAGACAATTTGTTATGAAAATACTAGCATATTTTATTGTATTCATTGGGACTTATTCTCAGGAAAGTAAGCATAGGGAATGCAGCCTTACACCACAGTCCTATTTATGTCTGTTCAAAAAAATAAATCTTGTTAAGTTCAGTTAAGTACTCCCTTCAGAGAACTTTGTCCAGAAAGGTGGTCTACAAATATAAAGAATAAATACATTTAAATAAAAAATGGGTGTAACAATGCAAGCCTATACATGTTTACTCAGAAGTAAACACCAGTCAGAGTTCACTGGGACTTACTTTCAGGTTAGTGTGTACAGAATTGCAGTCTTCATCTGCCAAAAACAATGGCCTTCCAGTCATTATGTTAAGACCAGCACAGATGAGTTATTTGGTCTTCAGTGCAATCCTATGAAAGTTCTCACAGCAAGGCCCACTGTTTTCAATTAAGGTTCCTCTCAGGAAAGTAGGCACAGGTTTGTAGCATCAGGTGCAGTTGATTCAGAAGAACTGCAGTTTAACCATTGTTTACTTTTATTTTTAAAAAATGAACTAAGTAAAAGGAGTTGTACATTAATTAATTGTAAGAAGCTTTGATACATGTAGGTCTCATTCAAGTTCAGTATTGCATCTTACTAAGCTTCTTTTAACTGTTTAAAAGTAACAAATATCTGAACAAGTTTTGCTGACCTCAACAATGAGGCACCAACACGGCTACCTACCTGTAACCTCAACAATGAGGGTTTCACAACACTGGAAGAACCAATTGCTCACTGGTTGAAAGACCTTTCCTCTCTTGCAGCGTATGAAAAGGCTGCTTTTGCCTGAAGGCATAAGGAGCACAATTATTCTGAGATCTTTAGAGCTATTATGCAATGTGTACATCCTATGGGCACTGCCAAGGCCCCCATCCCTCTCTCTATCCAATCCCCCACACTTCTCCCTTTTTCTTCTATTATTTTTGGTTTTAACCACTTAGGCATGGCCTTGTAAACTGGCACTGTGAATTGCAAAGCTTTAATGATGTTTTTTTTCCCTTCATTGTTTGTACTTGTTAAATGTTTTTTTAAAATCTTTTTTTTATAAAAGCCAATAAAAACCAGTGCATCTTTTTTCTGATGGCAACTAACTTGCTTTTTAAATTACTGTCTTTCCATTTTCAGTAGCACTCAGGGCTGTATTAAATTACTGAAAAAATATTTATGCTGCAGTAATCAAACCCCTGGTTATAAAATAAAGTTGAATAGGATTACTTTAGAGCAAAACAATCTTCTAAAACCTACCTTTAAATGCCAGTTGTTTTTAACAGAGTAGAATTTTGTATCTCAAAAAAGTATATATGGGCTATATTGGAATTCTCTAAACTTTTTATAATTTAAGAAAATGAATGTAACACAGTTCAGATATTAATGTAGGAAATTCAAGCTCTCCAACTTTTATGTTGTCTCCCTTATTCCACATTACAAAAATCTACTTGCATGAGGCTTAAAAACATACCTTCTTACTTAGGTTTGTCCTCGTCCAATTTATTTTGTCTTTAAACTAATTGCAAACTTTGTTGTTACAATCAGCAGGGAACAGCAATTTTGCATCATCTGCTTAAAACCCTGCACCCAGCTGTCACAACTAAAGCTAGGGGAGTAAGATAAACATGTATTATGTCTGAAAGGAAGTTTCAGAACCCACCCTACACTTTAAAAAAATATGCAAGTAATTACTGGGTCACGATCTCCAAGGCTGATTCTGTCACATGGACCTGTGGATAAGGAGAAACCTCTTGAGATTTCAGTCTCTCAAAGCCCCAGCCTCAGCTAGCTTGAGCGTACCATTATCAGGAGGGGGCTGACAGGCAGAATCTCAGAGCTCCACTCAGCAGAACAAGCATAACCCCCCCCAAAAAAACACACCATAGCAGAGCTGGCTTACCACTTTGTTAAGCAATTTAAGTAGTGCACACTACTGTTTTGGGAAGCAGGGACATAATAAGACCATAAGGCTATGACTTCGAAAGCACATGACTTTGCCCAACGTATCCTAGGAACTTCACTTTGTTAAGGGTGCTGAGAACCTGAGCTCTGTCAGGGATAAACTACAGTTCCCAGGATTCCTTGGGAGAAGTCATATGCTTAAGTGTCCTTTAAATGTATGGTGTATATACAGCCTTTAATTAGATAACTGCCAGTAGATAACTGGTGGGATGAGGTGAAGTTGCCTTCACTTCAGCTTACCTGGGCAGGGCAGTAGTGAGGTTGTAGCTATGCAGGTGCCCCAGTGGTGCCAATCTCACACTCTTGCGTATCCACACAACCCTGACTTTGTCGCAGCCCTGCCTGTACCAGGTGAGCTTCTGTAACACCAGTCCTGGGAAGGCAGCTCAGCCCATCGCGCTGCTAATTGCATCACTGCATGGCTCTCTGTTGCCAGGGACAGTCCTTCACTGCTTGAAGCACCCATGGAAGTGCAACTCTTAACCTTAACAGCATGATGGATTAGGAGGGGACTGTTCTAACTCCTGTATTCTTGCAAATGTAGGGTCTGTATCATTGGGAGAAAGCCTCTACCCAGTTAGGTATAGTGGCTGCCCACACATGGATATGCAGCTCTCAAAACATAGAAAATGACCTGATCTATTTCTGCATCATTTATTTTTCAGCTATTTTTTTAAATAACATTTTTAGTTGCCTGTGTTAAGATATGTGCCCTTGTATCAGAGAAAATTCTGAAACATTTACTTTCAAAATCTATAATCCAGGACTACAGAAGATAGTGTAATCCACAGCCCACAATATGAGGAACCGTTGAGGGATTTGGATATGCTTAACCTGGATAAGAGGAGACTGAGAGGAGATATGATAGCTTGTTTTCTGCTGCTCCAGAGGCTATGGACGATGCCTAGGACTCTAACCAATGGACTCTCACAGAAGGTGGTGGCCTCTCCTTCCTTGGAGGTTTTTAAGCAGAGGTTGGATGGCCATCTGTCGTGGATGCTTTAGTAGTTGGTATTCCTGCATTGCAGGGGGTTGGACTAGATGGCCCTTGGGATCTCTTCCAACCCTGCTGTTCTATGCTTCTATGACTCCTGTAGGACTAAACCAACATGCACTTCAGCATTACAGCATTATAGTTGTGCACAAAGTTGCAAGTCAATAGGAAAATTACAATGTTTTTATTAATGACTATGCATTCTTCACTGTCTCTGTATATATCTGACAATTTCACTGAGATATGAACTAGCCTATAGAATAAGACTTTGGCTAGTATGCAACGATAACATATTTCTGTTTTCTTCAATGTAGCACTCACTTTCAACAGAAACAAGAAATGTTTTGTCTTAATATTTTGCTGCATTTGCAACTTCTACAAAGTTTTCCTTGAAGAGTGAGCAAAACAAAGTCCTTATGTCAGTTTCTCTGTGGCATAAAATGTTACTTATACATGTGAGGGGCAAAGTTGCTTTTATAAGTCCATGAAATAAATATATCCAGTTACCGTCCCTTAATCTTCAGCCTAGTTCTGGTTATCTCTCATCTGGAAAAGGAAGATGGGAGCCTGCTTTGGGAGTTAGATGAGCAAGGTATTATTTTCAGTTTACAAATCCATTTATTAGAGCACTGAGAAAAAGATGGTTTTGATGAATTTCCATATAATAAATGAGCTTTCCTTCCAGATTTTTAATTTAACTCAACTTATTTAGGTTCTAAACTTGCAAAAAATAGTGTCATTGTTTTAGAAGATGTACAAATGAATTTTCTAAACCAGGTGTATGATGCATTCAAGACTGCCTATTCAGTGACGCCAGCGCCAGATTTAAGGCAGTACAGATGGTTCCCCTGCAAAGGACGCTGAGCTGAGGAGGCACCAAATAATTATAATATGAGTACCTACTGAAGAGATGCATAAAAAGCAACTGTACCAAAAGGAATTATTGTGAAAATAAAAATATTTTGGGGGCAGCGCCAAAAGTTGTCCTTGCTCAGGGCGCCGTATTACCAAAGTCCACCACCAGTAAAACTAAAAAAAACTGAGTGTTAACAGTCAGTTATCACTAGAATAATTATCTAGAATTATATCTGGCTAACTCCACTGAGCATTCTAGGAGGTTGAGCTCTGTTATCTTTTGCCCATAGAACTCACCAATGCTTATGAAGATCCTACTGACATTCACGGAGCATTTAAAAAAAAAGTGTGAGAGGGTGCTGGGGAGGGAGAGGAGGAATTGGGGGCAGTAGGGAAAGGGGAACGAGGACAGGGGTGCTGCTACCAACACAGTGAAAGCAGGAAGAGGAGAGACAGCTGCAGAACTGCCACCTGCCTTGAAATTCTCCTTTGAATTTTGCAGTGCAGTTTACCAGCCAAGTGAAGTGTATGAAAGCATATATACGTACTAGGATAAACTGTGCATGAAAAAGTATTCATGAAAATAACAGACAATAATGCATTATATTATACAAAATTGCATACAAAAATGTGTGTATTAGAAGAAATTTACACTAAAATGCTGGTGGATTTTTCACGGTGACTTTTTTATTTTTCAAAAAACCATAAACTGGAGAACTAAACTGATGAGTAGAAAAATGAGAAACCGAGAGAAACAAAAATGGTCAAATTTGCCCATTACGCAACTTTGGAATATGCATATATTTGGTTGGATGGGCAGTATTAGGATCAAAACACCATTACATCTCTCTCTCTCTCTCTCTCTCTCTCTCTCTCTCTCTCTCTCTCTCTCTCCTGTTACATATCAGACAGACTTCAACTTTACTGTCTTTTGAGTAGGGCTTAATGCCAAGCAGGTTTCCTTAGGAATGCAGCCATTAGCAGACCTGTCTTCCCTGGCCTTCTTCAAGTTCCAAGAAAGGAGATTCTGACTAAACTTTTGGAATAACTTTCTGACAGTAAGAGCTGTTCAGCAGCAGAAAAGACCCCCATAAGAGGTGGTGGACTCTCCACCCTTGGAGGTTTTTAAGCAGAAGCTGGATGGCTATCTGTCATGGATGCTTTAGCTGAGATTCCTGCATTGAATGGGGTTAGACTAGATGACCCTCGCGGTCCCTTCCAACTCTTAAGATTCTGTGTTTCTATGACCTGTCTCTTTGCCACTCCTTTTTGTGTTGTCACGTCCCTGAACATCATATTCTAGGTCAATCAGCTCTATAGATTAACTATGTAATAAATAAATAATTGACATTGTATAAATGTTTTTGTGTGTATGTATATGTATATGTATATGTATATGTATATATATATATATATATATATATATATATATATATATATATATATTTGCCCATCCCTATTCATAACATGAAGTGTTATCCTCAGCTGGCAGAATTATATACACATAAATATAGAGGTAGGAAATATGAAACAGTGGGACCATTGCCATTTGACTTCACAGTTTACTTCCCCCCTCTTAGGCATGCTGCCAACTGAGAATAACATTTTATGCATTTGATAAAAGTGGAGCCTGGTTGACCAAATGTGATGCCATAATAAATTGGTTTGTCTTTAAAGTGCCACAAGTGTATGTGTTGGCTGTATGTGTTGAAAGGAGCTGACAGATAACTGGACCAAAGTCATCCAGGTTAGTATTACTGACAGTGTTGTTGTTGCTTTATGCAAATCTGAACCCAGGTCTTCCTGGTCCTAACCCAATACTCAAACACATAAATAGCACAAGAGAGGTTCAAAGGCAATCAAATCACTAGTGAAATTGACCTCCGAATGCTGGCTTTCATTCTGTTCTATGCTGCTGAATTATTTGGTCATTGCAGACAGGTAGTTTCTCCAATCCTTGTAGCACAGCACTAGGAAGAGGATTTGTCATCTGTTGAAAGAATGACACACACTGTGCCACAATTATCAGTGTTGGATGCACCCATCATATTAAAATCAATAGATGAAGAATAGAATCAGAAAAAAATGGGACAAAGTGTTTAAAATGTTTTAACTGGTCCAGACATTGAAAGTGCTTGCATGTTGGATTAGACTCAATTTGATTAAAATAATCAATAATTTTGCAAGGCTGCAGTAAAGCTAATACAAGTTGCTTTTATAACACTCTTTTCTTAGACAATATGTCTTGGGTTTAGCATGTCAATATGCCCCATCTCTGTGAAACAATTTAGTTGTAAAGCTCCTGTTAGCATATCTTAGCTTCTTTGTAAATCATGCAATTCTACATCCCAATCCAAAGCATTTACTTGAATTAAGTCCCATTTATTTCAGCAGGCAGCAAGTATGTATGTCTAGGATCATAGCATTTGTGATAGAAGTGAATGCTGAGACTGCAATCAACCAATCCCTGATGCTACACAGTCTCAATTCATTTAAATAGGGAATGTGCAGAACGACATGATGGCACTTAACAAATGAAATTATCTAAGCCAGGGGTGAAGAATCTGTGGTCCTCCCATTATTGTTGGACTCCAGCTTCCATCAGCCCTACAAAGCATGGTCAGTAGGCAGAGCTAATAGGAATTATAGTCTCAATGGCCACTACATTTATTGCATAGGGTTTAAATGCAAGCCATCTGCTTGCCGAACATCAGTCCTACAGTTGTCCTTTTTAAAGGCTACTGTAGATAGTTTGGACCAGATGAAATGCCTCCTCAGTTGTCCCTCACAAGAGAAATTTCATCCAGAGTTAATGTAAAAATGAGATACTTTCATGCCATACTTTTTCTGTTCAGATTTACATTGCAACAGCCCCCAATGCCTGCTTTCACATCCCTTGATCGCTGTGCTATATATTTTGTAAATAAAAAACACTTTCAGAGAAGGAGAACTCAGATTTAGTCAATAATTCCGTTGGTTAATTTTGGCCAAGTCCTATCTACTGGCATCAGTTCCTGCTCCTCCTCCTCATCTCTCTCTTTCTCTCTCTCTCTTTCTCCCCCTCCCCCCCCCCCCCGATAGATAGATAGATAGTTAAATTGATGAAGAAAGACAGTGTGAACTGGACAGTTCCTGAATGCAGAGCACAAACCCAGTGATAGGTCACAGAAGGAGATGCTACATTACCTGGTAAATGACGTCAGTTCCTTATTCCCCATCTCCATAGTGATGATGCAGCTTTAGCATTCCCTAACATTTTTCAATATACCTCTGCACAAGGAGCAGATTGCTCGCTCAACCTGCTGGATCATAACTATCGTCCGTAACGTGCTTTGATAGAATATGACAAGCATTCTGGCAGCCATCTTGTGCACTCATATGCTTGTCCCAGTGATTTCAAGGAGCTTCGAGAGTAGCAGCATTTTAGATTGTGTCTGTATAAAGCCAGAGGCATACCTAGGGGTTGGCAAAACTGGCCCCTGCCAGGGGCGCAGGCCCAGGGGGCTCCCAAAAACCACCCATCAAACTATGAAGTGTATGGCAGGTATGTGGGTGAAAATAATAAACTCTTTGGAAAACCAAGGAAATAAAAAAAAATCTGAGCTTGGTCATGATGCAGCTTTGCTGCTGAAACAAAAGGCTTGGCCATTTAACTCAGAAAACTGCCTGGATGAGATACCGCGGAACATATATTGAAAATAAGGACTTATTTAAAATGTAGGTGTTTATTATTATTTTTTTAAAAAAATATATCTTTCTTACTGTCCTGCTTTTGTTCAGTTTTGGCTTAGAGGCTTGTTTAGTCTTAAGGGGTATGTGTGTGTGTGTGTGTGTGTGTGTGTGTGTATGAGAGAGAGAGAGAGAGACCTGGTGTTAACTGAGAACAATGTAGTTAGAAGTCTAGTTCTGTAATATGCTGGGAGCATCAATAGACTTAGAAATGTGGTTCCAAAAATATAGGATAGAGGATAAAGGAGTGATATAAGGGTAGAGAAAGTAGATAAAAGAGAAGCTTCCTCCCCATCTCACATGAAAGCTGAGGGACGGAAGTTTCAGGATAGACCAAATGAAGTACTTCTTGACACAGTTAAATTATGGAATTTGCTACACAAGATGTAGTGATGGCCGTCAGATTGGATGGATTTAAAAGGGGATTCACGGACAATAAGGATATCAATTGCTATAGCTATATATTAACTCCAGTATTCCCCTGGGTACCAGTTGCTGGGGACCTTGAACAGAAGAGTTACTGTGCTCTTCTCCGGCTTGTGGGCTTTCCGAAGACATTAGTTGGTCACTGTTGGAACAGTGAAGACAGACCTTTGGTTTGATCCAGCAGGGCTCTTCTGAAAAAATGGACAGACATCATCACAGGTACAGGGATCTGATCGTGGACCTGTCATGGCATTTCTGACCCTTAGATGTAGGATTGCAGTGTTTTCCGAAGATAATTGCAGTAACCTATGGGAAAGCAACTAAGGAGCTAAATGTAATATGTGTAAAACAAAAACAAAAAACCACACCACTCACACAGCACTGTTGCTAGGCAGATGTAAAAATCAGTTCAAAGAACCATTGCCACCAACCCACCTCAAACAATCCTTCCTTCCTTCCTTCCTTCCTTTACTTATAAATGCATTAGGAATCAAATGACTTCAACCCATTATTAATTCCTTGATGGCCACAGTTTAGACAAAGAAATCTAACTCACTCAAGTGAGTTAGGAGCAAAATCAATCATGCATTGAGTCCCTCTGACTAAGATTGCCTTTTTTCTAGCTAAGGAAAGACAGAAATTCTTTTGCCAACATGGATGTTAAGTACAAAAACCCCAATTACTGTCCATCATGTAGCTATAAAATAAGAAGAATAAAACTTGCATGTATGTGGAGAATATTTTGTGTATATTGTTTTGGCCATCTTTATTACAGTCTTGTAATAGTATTATTCCTATGCTCTGGAACTTTTCCCGAGAAAGAGTAATTTGCTGAACACAGTCTCAGAAGTTTGTGGATGAAGCAAGATTAGAGTGGGGGTTGTCTGCTTAACAGCTCACACACTATGAATATATTTCGCCATCTCCTAAAGCACAAGTTGTGGTTTTCCAAGCTGAGAGTGCACCATCCTGACAACAAGCTTTTATTTATGCAGTGGTTTTTACTGTCTCCAGTATGCTTGGTCAGTCATTATTAACTCATCCAATTTAAGGTTTTGTTTCATTGACAAATGTTACAAAACCAGAGTAATTAACAACTCATTAATGGTTGTGTAGGGGAAATATAAAAAATGATGCATCATCTCAGAAGCACTGCTTTTTAGTGGGTTGTCAATTCACATGCCCAGCACTGAGTCGTCAATCATGCACAGAGAAATTGTATAGATGTGTGAACCAGCTGTTTGTTCAAAGGTTTCTACCTGCCTCTGTACAGTTTTCTAGTGTGCTATGCTTTAGCATTTGGCCCTTTTAAAAGCAGAGAAAATTGAATTGTAAAATTTTGTATACATTCTAGAAGTACCCTAGAAATCTATTTGAAGTGCATCTGAAGTTAGTTTATTAAATTTGTGGTGCTAAGTCATTTAAATCAACATGGACTTGCTGGCCATCGCTGAGTGCTTCATTGCCAGCAAATCAATCTAGTTAAATATATCCTAAGCAGTACTGTACTATGTGTTGTCCAGATACCCATGTGTTTTTAGTGTAGATGCCACTGGTCAAGTCCCAATAAATCATCTTCAGCACAACACTATTGCACAGGGATCTGGTAGTAGCATAGACAATCTTGATTACATTTGCGGGACAAACAGAAGCATATCCAATAAACATGAGCTTCCACAAACAGAAGGTTATTCATGAAGGACATGAAGCAAAAAATTGAGGGTATGGGAATAATGATCACTGAGCACAATATATCTTAATTTTGTGTTGTTTTTTTAATCTGCTCTTTTATTGCTTATTACGGATTTATTGTGTATGTATTTCTATTCGAACTGCTCTGCAAATACTTCTTGAAGTGTGGTATGTAAATCTATTAAAGCAACATATATGCCTGGGCAAATGACTTTTGATATATGCAGGAATATACATTGTATGGTGCATTTGGACAGACAATATATCTTAACAGGTTTATGGAAAGAAGCACATGAACTAGTACACAAATACAACATAGACCAGTGTTTCACAAACACTTAACATTTGAAGCACAGTTTTTTCAATTAAAATTGGAGGTACGTACACATAAACATTTCTTCATCAGTGCCATGGATAATGGACAAACATCATCCCAACTGGGCTGGGGAACTGAAATTACTTCTTGGTGCCAAATCCTAACCCTGTGCTTCCAGGCCAATGTTAGTGTTTCTGGGGTTCCCCCTGCCCATCAGCTGTAGTGTGAGCTGCATCAGGAAATCCCGGTGGTGGCATTTCCCCTCCCCTCAGGATGATGTCACCACCCAAAAATTGGCAGAGAGAGGAGAGAGTAAATACTGCATGGGGCACACTTACTCTGACAGGCAGAGGATGTTAGCTAAATCCTACATGGGGGCTTAATTTTCCAAAGCACATTACAATTTCTCAGACCGCACAGTTTGGAAACCACTGGCAAATTTACACAAATGCAGGCTTGGGTACACACATTTCCCCATGTCTCTCTCTTATTTTTTTTCTCAACTAAATGTTGAGGCACCTTAACTCTACCAAGAAATAGGCTTGGTGTACAATAACAGCAACCACAAAGCACACAATTAACATACGATATTCACACAGACATACCTAAAATAGGTCTCTTCTTTCCAGAAGGTTGTCTGATGGTTTTCATTTTCAGAATATGTATCCCTCTTTTTCCCCTGAAGGACACAGATGAGCACACTGAGAATAAAGCACAAAAACAACAGGAACAGAAATATAGTAGATGCTAACTTGTGGTTATAAAAAATTCTTTCACTTTTATTCAAGGAAGGAACAACCAGCAATGCTCTCTTTGTAAGTTATTTTATCTGAAGATGAAAATCTAGAATTTGGCATGGGTTTGGCATGGGAAATATCAACAGCCTCAGATATGCAGATGACACAACTTTGATGGCAGAAAGTGAGGAGGAATTAAAGAACCTTTTAATGAGAGTGAAAGAGGAGAGCGCAAAATATGGTCTGAAGCTCAACATAAAAAAAAAAACTAAGATCATGGCCACTGGTCCCATCACCTCCTGGCAAATAGAAGGGGAAGAAATGGAGGCAGCGAGAGATTTTACTTTCTTGGGCTCCTTGATCACTGCAGATGGTGAGAGCAGTCACGAAATTTAAAGACGCCTGCTTCTTGGGAGAAAAGCAATGACAAACCTAGACAGCATCTTAAAAAGCAGAGACATCACCTTGCCGACAAAGGTCCGGATAGTTAAAGCTATGGTTTTCCCAGTAGTGACGTGTGGAAGTGAGAGCTGGACCATAAAGAAGGCTGATTGTCAAAGAATTGATGCTTTTGAATTATGGTGCTGGATGAGACTCTTGAGAGTCCCGTGGACTGCAAGAAGATCAAACCTATCCATTCTG
Source organism: Zootoca vivipara (assembly GCF_965207765.1). Classification (NCBI taxonomy): domain Eukaryota; kingdom Metazoa; phylum Chordata; class Lepidosauria; order Squamata; family Lacertidae; genus Zootoca; species Zootoca vivipara. The sequence goes on along the minus strand of NC_142582.1, from coordinate 82,956,377 downwards.
AAGGAAATCATCCCTGAGTGCTCACTGGAAGGACAGATCCTGAAGCTGAGGCTCCAATACTTTGGCCACCTCATGAGAAGAGAAGACTCCCTGGAAAAGACCCTGATGCTGGGAAAGATTGAGGCCACAAGGAGAAGGGGACGGCAGAAGATGAGATGGTTGGACAGTGTTCTCAAAGCTACTAACTTAGAATCATAGAATTGGAAGAGACCACAAGGGCCATCCAGTCCAACCCCCTGCCAAGCAGGAAACACCATCAAAGCATTCTTGACATATGCCTGTCAAGCCTCTGCTTAAAGACCTCAAAAGAAGGAGACTCCACCACACTCCTTGGTAGCAAATTCCACTGCTGAACAGCTCTTACTGTCAGGAAGTTCTTCCTAATGTTTAGGTGGAATCTTCTTTCTTGAAGTTTGAATCCATTGCTCCGTGTCCGCTTCTCTGGAGCAGCAGAAAACAATCTTTCTCCCTCCTCCATATGACATCCTTTCATATATTTGAACATGGCTATCATATCACCCCTTAACCTTCTCTTTTCTAGGCTAAACATACCCAGCTCCCTAAGCCGTTCCTCGTAAGGCATTGTTTCCAGGCCTTTGACCATTTTGGTTGCCCTCTTCTGGGCACGTTCCAGCTTGTCTGTATCCTTCTTTAACTGTGGTGCCCAGAACTGGACACAGTACTCCAGGTGAGGTCTGACCAGAGCAGAATACAGTGGTACTATTACTTCCCTAGATCTAGATGCTATACTCCTATTGATGCAGCCCAGGATTGCATTGGCTTTTTTAGCTGCTGCATCACACTGTTGACTCATGTCAAGTTTGTGGTCTACCAAGACTCCTAGATCCTTTTCACATGTACTGCTCTCAAGCCAGGTGTCTCCCATCCTGTATTTGTGCCTTTCATTTTTTTTTGCCCAAGTGTAGTACTTCACATTTCTCCTTGTTAAAATTCATCTTGTTTGCTTTGGCCCAGTTGTCTAATCTGTTAAGGTCATTTTGAAGTGTGATCCTGTCCTCTGGGGTATTAACCACCCCTCCCAATTCGGTGTCATCTGCAAACTTGCTCAGGATGCCCTCAAGCCCATCATCCAAGTCATTGATAAAGATGTTGAAAGATGTTTGGTCAGACTTCAGTCTGACCAAACTGCGGGAGGCAGTGGAAGACGGGAGTACCTGGCGTGCTCTGGTCCATGGGGTCACAAAGAGTCGGACACAACTAAATGACTAAATAACAATAAGGTAACCATACAGGTTTCAAGATCCTCAGCCTGATACTATTGCTTGCTCTGAACTTGTGAGCTAATTTGCACATAAAGTTCTGCCTTCCCCAGTCCTGCTCCAAACACCCTCCTAGAGAGATCAAACCATGTTTCTTTTCCCCCACATATTGAATTGGCTGCTTTTAAGATGGATAGGAATGTCTGTGTGTTCCAGAGACTGGCTTACACACCACTATGGAGTCACACCCACACCATACTTAAAGCACATGGCTCCCCCCAAAGTAATTTACACCTCACAGAGCTACAATTCTAAGCACAAAGGTAACAAATGGTTTCCTTTATTTGACTTAAGCACAAATAATGTCCATCGCCATACTTCAGTGTACTTATAAATTTTAGCTATGTCGCAAGATGCTATGATGATAACATGTAAAACGTCAGAACACTGCACGCTTATCTGGCACTGTTAAGTGGATACCACTAGAGCAGTAGCAGTAAGACTAACGCATTGAACAGGAAGTTGGATTAAATGGTCTCTGAGACCCCTCCAATCTACTATTCTGTAATTCAGTGTTACCAGCAAGGAGTAGAAGACATAACATAGATCTGTTTTAACCTCTGTTGCAGGGCATGAGCATAGTGGAGAACAGACCAGACAGTTTGAGATAATAGGATATATAACTGGCCTTGAAATGAGTGACCTGAAGTTGGAGCCTCTATCTCTTAAGTTATCTAGACCACATGTAAAAATATGCCCAAGGCAGAAATCAGGGTCAGTTTGCATAGACTGTATAATAGAAGTCTGCTGTCAGTTTCTGCAATGGATCCATAAACTGTACATTTGCCAGACAATGGGGCTAGAAAATTGGAATGTGACTTAAGAGTAATTCACTCCACCATCTCTGTAATAGAAGAATTCTATAAACTTAAAATCATCCCCAGAGAAGCAGCATAGTCATTTTAGGGCAATACAGTTTGTTAACCTATTATCCTTCCAGTTAGGCAGTGATTTCTGATATTCCACATTAGTTTCATCTTTTTGGTGAGGATCTAAGCATCCTGTGAATGTTGGAGGAAAGGAGGCAGTAATTTTGCTGATCTCCCCTCCCCCTAGCAACCTCCTATATCCCCCAAAATCTACTCTAGTGGAGTTGGGAGCATGGGAGGTTGCTCCAGGGTGTGGAGAAATGGATGAAAGTTGTCTCTCACCCCTTCTAACAGCAGGAGTTCCCTTCTGAATCAAAGACACCTCCACAAATGGAAAAAGCTGCTCCATTTCTGGAAAAGCAAGTCTTCATACAAGCCAGTTTTTCCTGCCCTGCTTCAAGTGGCATTGTGATTAGTTGCCCTCTCTCTACTTCATGAAAGAAAGGCTTTATGGAAGATCTCAATTTATTGGATAAATCTTTACTGTTTTCCCCCCATCATCTTTTGATAAGTACACAGACGATAGCTCATCTCTTTAGTATATCAACCACTTTTCATGTGTGAATGATCAAGCTAAAAAGATATCAAACACAACTTCACCTTAGAGACAATGCTTTTCAATTGAGCCAATTGATCAGGTGCAAGTGATGGGGTTTCAAGCATTATACTTTTGTGATACTTTCCCAGTTCCTTCTGCCTTTTACACGTCATGTATATGTCTGTTTTTCTTGCTGCTTTTCTTCTTCAAATCCTAAATTCCTTCTCTAAATGCTACCCCAAGTGGATGACATTAATTTTACAGAGGCATTTTCTTTTTTGGGGGCACGCTGTTGAGATACTGTAATCTCATAGTCTTCTCAAAGTTGCTGTAGCCTACCTAAATAGTTTTCCACTGATTTCCACTCCCCATCTACTTGGATTGTACAATGGTGCAATCGCAAAGATGCAGATGACTAACCCTGCCAGGAGAACCTCCTATTACAGTAATGCTACAAGAAAAGCCATTTGTGTAGGGCTGCTTTAATGTCATTTAGTGTGATTAGCTAGGTTCCTAACATCTTTATTCCCAGCACTGCCCAATGTCTTGAGAGGGGGGGAATTGTTCAAGACCACAGAGTAGAGCTGGGACAGGCATGCAAGCAGCAGTGAGGCAGGGATAGCTTCTGCTGCTTTGCAGGATCCTAAAGTTGTCACAAGAGTGCCAACTGTGGCCTTCTGCCAGTGCTGGGACCTGATTGTAGCAGTTCAGACACACAACAGCTCATAGGATTAGCAACAAGTCATTAATGAAAATGTTAAACACCACTAGATCCTGGACAGATTCTGCTAAACCCCACTTGTTAGCCACCTTCCATCGATTCTTTCATTCCTCTTGGTAGTGTTAAGCTTAGGGTTGCCACATTTCGAAAAAGGTTTTTGAGCTGTTTTTAAGGAAAGTTGCCAAAATCTACACTTCCACTGATTGCCATACACCTGTATTTTCCCAGACATTCAAATGATTTCTGCCCAGACACTGTTTCTGACAGCCAAATCCTGTTTATGTCTGGGAAATTCTGTACATATGACATATGACAACCCCATGTTAAGCAAATGCGGATTTTCAGACAGCTGGACCTGAACATACAGGTTTTCAAGTAGCTGGGTGATATAATATAGCATAGTCTAAGCATCATTTTTTGCAATTTGCCATTGTTGAAGGCCTTGCTGAAACTGGTATGTGTATTTGTAAATTTGGCCCTCTTGATTGTAGCCACCTGGTAGGTATTCCCCCACAATCACTGTACCCAATCACACGGAACCTTGCCATTGCATGTATGTTGCAGATGTATGTTGCAGCATACAGATGGCAAGGGTGAAGCTTGCCCCTACCTGCCTTCTACATGCTCATTAAACATGTGGACTCAGCTGGGAACAGTTTGGAGTATGCCATTTGAATCGGGGAGCAGGAGAGCTATGTTGTGTCTGAAACTGCAGGACCTTGAGATATAGGAGTTCCCTCTGGTGCAGTGCTGGTGGAGTTGCTGCCTCTTGTTGGAAGGTCTGCTTACCTCCAATAGCTCAGCTTTTATATTGGTAAATGAAATCACCATTATAAGCAAAAGAAACTCAACCATGGATGGACAGAGAAAAATATCTGACACATTCCAAATTGTGCTGATAGGTAACGGAAATTAGTTTGGCTCTTCAATATTTGCTGTTAACATACCCATGCTTGCTTCTGCTAATCATTCTGTTTTATTGTACCTTTGTTGTTCTCAGTGTAGAAGCCAGCACCTAGCCGTGCAAGTGTTTATTGTACCCTGGCTCTTCCTCTAAGAATTTCAGTGTTGCTTACACATGGTTCCCAAGATGTATCCTACCCAGATAGCTTACAAGTCCAGACTTGCTCAGCTTCAACAGTAGGACTACATCATCATGAGCCTTCAGGAGACAGGAACTCCCTATTGAACAATGAATAGAGGTTTTATATATTAATACTAGAAACCTCTGAGCCAAGATGGGGGAGCCTGGAGTGCTTGGTGCTAAACAATAACACAGTGGACATATCAGAAACCTGATGGAATGGAGAGAAACAGTGAGACACAGTTGTCTGTGGGTATGAACTGTTGAAAGGGCGGAAAAGGGCACATTGGAGACTGTGTCAAACAGGGGATTCGGTTCAACAAAGTGGAAGAAACTCTTCCACAGAATTGCTGTGGGTAACAATACCAGGCATGAAAGGTAATTTAGGACAAGGGATGTACTATGGCTATTCGACCAAAATGATGACCGTGAGATGGAGAAATAAATCAGGGAGGTGGCTAAAGAGAAAGTGTTGCAAGAATGGGAGACTTCACCTACTTTCAGATCAATTGGGCAAATGCATGTTCAGGTCACAACAAAGACAGTTAGTATTATTTATGTAGTACAGTACCATCCATCTGCATGGCATTTTACAGAGTCGAACAGGATAGGTCACTTTTTCAGAGGGCTTACAATCTATAATCTGATAAGGGAGACAACAGAGAAGAAGGTGGTAAATGGGAATAGAGATAAACAAGGAGCAAATATGTACAATTTCAATTACAGTGAATTAGGCTCAGTTGCAGCAGGGCAGAGAGGGGAGGGGACTGTGTCAAAGGATTCACCAAAAGGGTGGGTTTTGAAGTGGAAGGTAGCATCACATAGATGTTCTAGGATATGTTCCAAGATTAAGGGGCAGCAAGAGAGAAAGAGTGGTGTTATTTGGGAGAGAAGGGTAAGCTGCATAGCTAAGGGGGGCAGGGCTGGAAGAGCAATGGTGATAGGCAGGGATGGATAAGAGCAGAGAGATGGGGATGAGATTCTACTGGAACTGTGACTGGAAAAGTCATTAGCATGAGGACATAAGGAAGGGTGTCACATGATCAGGGCAGTAAAAGAGGTTTGTTTACTTCAGCGGTAGACTCCTAGGCAAAGGGTCTGGTGACTTCTGTTTCAGTGTATCTGAAGAAGTGTGCATGCACATGAAAGCTCATACCTATGACAAACTTAGTTGGTCTCTAAGGTGCTACTGGAAGGATTTTTTTTATTTTGTTTTGACTGTGTATGTGTGTGTTAGGAGAGAGAAAAGGCAAAGAGAGAACAAAGACTCATTCCTGTCTTATAGGGTAGATTAGTGACATTGTCAATGGATACTGAGAATGAACTAGGACAAGGGGAGGGAAGTAAAGGGCCGAGGAAGGGGAAGGAAGAACTGGAATAAAAAGGAAGGGGCGGGAGTGAGAAAAAGACAGTTTAGAATGGATGGTTTCCATTTTAATACTGCAACATCCTTCAGTCAAACAATTTTGTGTTTACAAAAAAAAAGTTGTTTAAAACTCAGCCTGGTTATAAGATAGTTTGTTTACTACTCTCACTCTAAATACTAAATACTGAGTAATAAAAATATTTTCTGCTTTGGGGAGCCTGTTTCAGGACTAACAGCATCTATGTGTGAGAGCCAGTGTGGTAGACTAGTAATCTGGTGGACCCGGTTTGCGTCTCCGCTCCTCCACATGCAGCTGCTGGGTGACCTTGGGCTAGTCATGCTTCTTTGAAGACTCTCAGCCCCACTCACCTCACAGGGTGTCTGTTGTGGGGGAGGAGGGGAAAGGAGATTGTTAGCTGCTTTGAGACTCCTTAGGGTAGTGATAAAGCGGGATATCAAATCCAAACTCTTCTTCTTCTTCTATGAACCTATTGTCTTTCTTCCTTCTCAATGTATATATTTTAAACTGAATACACTCAGAGAATATTATGAGCCAGCTTGGAAGACACTCTATAGAGCAGAAACATATTGCCTAATCCAACTGAGGACTTCTATTTCCTAGCTCAAGCCTGCAACCACTACTACATTCCAGCGCATGTAGCATCTTTTCCATAACAGCGTATGTTTAAATATCTCCCACACATTATTTCATATAGCAGTAACTTAATATTATATCACAGAGAAACAAAAGTGATTAAAAATAAGCACAGTTTAAGCAACCATGAAAACCAGTTCTTCTGTGATCCTTATTTCTGGAATTATTTGCCTATACCTGTGCAACATCCTTCAGTCAAATTATTTTGTTTACCAAAACATCAAGCTGCTTACAACTCAACCTGTTAATAAAATAGCTGAATTACATGCATGGAAAGCTCCCTCAGAGTAATTAATGCTATGCATATACCAGGTTGGCAGCCAAATTTGGCTTAAAAAATTAAATTACTAATTTGGAATTTGTTTATGGGAAGAAAACTTGAAAATATTTTAAATATCATATCAAATCATAAAATTTGATATGGAAAACCAGAGTGTATAACTTGAAATTTCAATATAAGACAAAATAAGGATGAAAGCCCACTCTGGGCGGCTCCCAGCAGAATAGTAAATACACACAATATACACATATTAATGATACAGGTGTTACTACCGGTAGAAAGCTCAATTGTTTAAGTGGCTTTGAAAATCCAAGCACCATTCAAACCATGAAATATTTAGCTATCTAAAGGTAAAGGGACCCCTGACCATTAGGTCCAGTCGTGACCGACTCTGGGGTTGCGTGCTCATCTCGCATTATTGGCCGAGGGAGCCGGCGTATAGCTTCCAGGTCATGTGGCCAGCATGACAAAGCCGCTTCTGGCAAACCAGAGCAGCACATGGAAACGCCGTTTACCTTCCCGCTATAGCGGTTCCTATTTATCTACTTGCATTTTGAGGTGCTTTCGAACTGCTAGGTTGGCAGGAGCTGGGACCAAGCAACGGGAGCTCACCCCGTCACAGGGATTCAAACCGCCGATCTTCTGATCAGCAAGCCCTAGGCTCAGTGGTTTAGCCCACAGCGCCACCTGGGTCCCTATTTAGCTATCTACATTATATAAATTGCAGAGCCAAATTCTGTGCATCTTGCATATGTTCAGAATCCTATTGGCATCAACACAACCAATCAGCTTTGCCAAAATGTATGTAGTTGGCACACAATCCCATGTGATCAAATGTTATTGTAACAGAGACCATATTGGCTGTCTCTTAGTGAGACCCTATCAACCTGAGCTTCCACAGCCACAGCCTGCCTTGAAACCCTATTGGCAGGATTGGCAGCAACAGCAGCAGATATGTTCTATGATAATATCTTATTCTCTTGTTAATTATGCTGTTTTAAATGTGCATTTTTATTTGGCCTCTTTTGGTAATGTTTTCTTTTGAACTCTTTAATATAAAATTTTCATTGTTCACTAACTTTGCTGAATTAAATGTCCGTGCTGCAGTTGGCCACCTTTGTAATGTTTTATTCCGGATTGTTTTATTTTATGCTTTGAGATTTTTTTCCTTAAAAATACAAAGCGGTATAGAAATGAAATTATTATTATTATTATTAATAATAATAATAGAAAATCTCATGAGAGAATACACACACTGTATACACACACAATAAGTGCAAAAGGATGTACTTTAGGCTCTTCTTTTATTTTCCTCAAATGAACATGAAAAGTGTGTGGATTGTGTCATTATATGATTTAGTCCAGGGGTTGGCAAACTACGGTCCCTGGACCGGATCAGGCCCACCTGGGTCCTAAATCTGGACTGCACAGCGAAGCCAGAACCCACTGCAAAGCCAAGACTCCCAGTGATAGCGATGGGAGGAAGAGGCCGAGCGGCAGTGGCTCTGCCAATCAAACACTGCGCCTGGTTTACTTCAGCGGCGTTTGATTGGCAGAGACTCCCCTGCGCCACGCTGAGGTAAACCAGGCGTAGCGTTTGATTGGCAAAGCCGCTGCCGCTCGGCCTTTTCCTTCCGACACCACCACCTTGGTGCTCCTATGGGCCAGAGAGCGAAGCAGACGAGCTCACTCTGCCTACCCGCTTCACAAGAAGCAGAAGCAGTGATGGTGGTGGTGGCGGCGGTAGCCCCTGGGAAGGTAAGTGCAGTGCCTTTTTTCTCTAGGTGGAGAGGAAGCATGTTTTGGGCCACCACCACCAGCCCCTTTGGCGAATGAGGCAGGTGGCGAACTGAGAAGGCGGCTGGGGTTGGGGTGGGGTGGGGAGGAGGACTACTTGCCCCCCTTGCAGTGTGCATAGGAATTCATTAAAAAAAAAAAGTCCGACCCTCCACAAGGTCTGAGGGACAGTGGACCAGCCCCCTGCGAAATAAGTTTGCTGACTTCTGATTTAGTCACTAGGTTATGTGCTAGATTATAGGAAACAGTAACTTTCCTGTCCAGCTTTCTAATGCTATGAAAGCGTTGGTGTCAGAAGTAAAGTTTATAAAGCTACAAATTCCTAACATGACAAAGAAAAGGGCACAGTTCCCTGCGTCTGAAACCTTCACCTTTAGTAGTACTTTCTAAATGGAAGGAAATAATTGCTTGCTTCTGCTGGGCCACAAACTTCCACAAGGAAAAATGAATAATGCAAGTAAGCTTGGCCCTTTATGTCATGAGAAAGAAGCAGAAGAGGGCCATAAGCACAACTCTGAGAGTGTTTGTGTCAAGTCTGAGGCCCATTTCATCTCCAGGGGGAATGTGGTTTATGAGAATATCTGCTTCTATCAAAGAGCTCAGAAGCCAAGGGATAGCTTATTGCAGGGGTCAGCAACCTTTTTCAGCAGGGGGCCGGTCCACTGTCCCTCAGACCTTGTGGGGGGCCAGACTATATTTTGAAAAAAAAATATGAATGAATTCCTATGCCCCACAAATAACCAGAGATGCATTTTAATAAAAGGACACTTCTACCCATGTAAAAACACCAGGCAGGCCCCACAAATAACCCAGAGATGAATTTAAAATAAAAAACCCACACATTCTACTCATGTAAAAACATGCTGATTCCCGGACCGTCCGCAGGCCGGATTTAGAAGGCGATTGGGCCACATCCGGCCCCCGGGCTTTAGTTTGGGGATCCCTGGCTTATTGAGTCATTTGTTAGGGCCAGCCTTGTATGAAAACTGAGTTTTCTGATTAAAAGGAGACACATCTTAGAGATAGAACAGTTCTTGGAATTCTAGACAAAGGGTGCCCTGGAAATAAAATGCACCTTATAAAGAACTCTTAGCTCTTTACAAAGCCACAGTGGTGGCAAGACAATCAGTGTTGATCAAAACCCAGAACAGAGCAATGACAACGTTGGAGTGACTTGGAAGAGGCAATCTCTACACCACAAAACCCTGGAAGCAGCAGTAGCCATTTTGAAAATGACAAATTAATTCCTCAAGTCTCTCTGCATGGCCATCACAATCAGAAAAGAAAATCCAGCAATTTGCACTCTGCATGCTGTTTTCAGATAGCATGTACAATATATGAAACATCAGAGGGGCTTGCCCTGTAAAGGGGCACAGGGCAGCAAATGTTAAAAAAGAAAAGAAAAGTAATTTTGTTAACATATGTCATACCAGATACTAATCCGCCTGTTTTATGAGGAATGGTCAGTGGTTTGTCACACAAACCACTTGAAAACTGCTGAGGATCTTGGTAGACTACTTAATAATTTATTTTCCTGATGTAGCAATTGCAATTCCAAAGAATTCAATATAAGAAATATACAATATAAGAAATAAAAGAAGCAATAAAATACAATTAAAAATCAACATGGTGTTTCCTGCTTGGCAGGGGATTGGACTGGATGGCCCTTGTGTCTCTTCCAACTCTATGATTCTATGATTCTATAATATGAGTAATCCATGTGATGGATGTGCCATTGCCTGTCTTCAACCACAGCTCTGCAGACAGGCTGCTGACAACCTGAATGTTGCTTGGCGTCCACTGGTGGTACGAAGACTACAGTTTGGGAACCCTTGATCTAAGTCTAGGTTGATATTTGCATGATATATTAACAAAAGTGCAATCAATAAACCCATTGCAATATCCACCATGGCCTGACTTTGAGGACCAGATCAAGACATTGGCTTTTCAAACATAAAGGGCATAATCGTCAATGGCCCTATCATATAGTTTATTGATGCCAATAAGATCCCATTAGCTAGCACTGATAGAAGGAGCTATGCAATAGGTGAAGTGCTACTACAGCTGCATGATTCAGAATGGATGCCAATCACATTCTGCTCCAGAACTCCTTCCAAAGCAGAAAAAACACTATGCACAACTCATAAAGGAGTGTGTTAGGCATGTAGAACTGTCTGCTACTCCCACTAGCCCTTGCTACTATCTTCAAGTAAGCGATGAGGCAGAGAGCAGAAGAACATATTTATACAGAATGAGCTACCCACTGTTCTTTTAAGCTACGTGTCAACACCGGTGATTAGCCTAGCAAAGCTGCTAATGGGAAGACAAATCAGAAAACCTATCCCAGCCCTAGGGAAGAATCTCATTCTAAAGTAGCCTGGTGTAGAAAAGGTTGCTGCTTTCACATCACCAAGTTCATAGAGGTTATGAACCGTGCTGGCCTGCCCATGAGCCAGACTGAGGGAGCCACCTGAAGCTGCTTTTTGAGAAACACAAATGCAGCGCATGAATATTGGGAGGTATCTGCTATGTTTTACTCACAGTAAACCCACACCTAAATTAGGGCCATTAATTTCAACAGGTCTACTCTGAGTAAAACTGAGTAAAACTTAGTTGAATACCAAATCGTTTGTTCCTGAGCACTAACTATGGGAATTATGACTGGAACTATTTGCTATTTCATGCAAAATAACTGGACCATTTAGGAAAATGAAGTTATGAAGTTTATAACTTCAAATTATTCAGGCTAAACTGAGTTGCTGGCTGTGTTATTAACCAGTAAAATGAGGTAAATGAAATTCAAATTTAAAGGAAGGCTGCAATTTTATATTGGGTTAATGCTTCCATAAACTGTATTTTAAATAAAAACAATAGCAAAGATGCTATAGATCATGGTTCCATGTGAGGTCAACTCCTGGGATCTTCCTCTGATGATGATTTCTATGCTCATACACCAGGTCCACTGTCATACCAGAAGAGGCATGTTCAGGCATTGTGGTTTATCTCAAAGATGTAAACTTGCATCTGATTCTTGCCCTTCCCCATTAATAAAAGCACACAAAAGGCTTTTATTCTCTAGGTCAGTCATCCCCAAACTGTGACCCTCCAGATGTTTTGGCCTACAACTCCCATGATCCCTAGCTAACAGGACCAGTGGTCAGGGATGATGGGAATTGTAGTCCAAAACATCTGGAGGGCCGAAGTTTGGGGATGCCTGCTCTAGGTTCTATTAGAAAATCTACTGCTCTTTCTCCTTGGTCCATCTTTTCTTATTCCTGTCCATTTTTTTCACTTTCTAATAATCAGTTTACCATGGCTTATTACCGGTAATCTGAATTGCTTGTCATATTTTTTACACAAAATGCCCTGAGCACCAATTAGCAGATTTTAAAAATGGTTGTTGTTGTTAGAACTGTAGTGGCCGCCTTTTTCATAAATCCTGGATGGGTCTATCAAGGACAGGTAGAAAGCACCGAAAGTCAGTTTATGATCACTCCATACAATCCAGTAGTTACAAATAGAACCCAAATGCAGATTGGACGGTGAGGAAGATGTGATTCAGCCACAGGGCTGTTGAAATCAGTGTTGTGCTGGGTAATTATTATTTACACAATGCCCCAGAAGCCAGTAGCTCTGTTTATAAAAAAACAATAAACATGGGAGAGAATCCCTCTGTGAAGCTGGCAGAAGGACTAATGACCCCCTATGTGTACCTTTATTGATTATTCTCTCACATTCTAAAAGCGCTGAATAAAATTAAATAATGAGAATACGCTTCTAATTATTTTACAAAATTTCTAGACTGCATTCCGTCTAAAAGTACCGATGCTGGTTTATGATTAAATAATTATAAAATCAGCACATAAAACAAGCAAGCGATAAAACACAATTGTTGACATCAAGAACAGAGCAGAGGTAGAGAGAATGGCTCAAGGCTTAATTGCGAAAGAGCCAACAGCCTGGGCAAATAATTATGTTGATACTTGAGATAAAGTTAAGATGGAAGGTAGCCTCACAGGCCTTCCTGGGAAATGTGCTCTATGACAATAACATACCCTCCAATATTTCTCTGATGAAAATAGGGACGTCTCATTCCATAATGACAGTTTGACTATTTATACCCCACACATCTTACTGGGTTGCAAATCTCCCTATACAGGATTGCCTTCAGACAGCTCGGGAGTTGAATAACTCCATACCACTCAACATTTCTCCAGTGAAAATAGGGACGTCCTAAGGAAAAGTGGGACATTCTGGGATCAAATCAGAAACCAGGACAGCTTCTCTAAATCAGGGACGTCCCTGAAAATAGGGACACTTGGAAAGTCTGCTGTAATGCTACTATGCAGTTCAACTACTAGAAGATCAAAAAGAAAGGCAAGCATTTTTTGGTTTTGCCCATCAGGAAGACAAGGGAGGTGACCTGTCACCATATTTAGAGTTGCCACCCAACCAGAAAATCAACAAAACCCTTCCCAACTTTGCCTTTTATTTATTTTTTGCTTTGACACCAATTGGCAGAAAAGCAAGGGTTGTCCTTTCTCTTTCAGCTGTTCTGTTTTAGCTGTTCACCTGATTCAGAGGACTTTGTCTCCAGCTCCTGTCCAAGCGGCAGCATTGGCCATTCCAACACGATATTATTTATGTTATTTTATTATTAATATTTAAATAATTGCATTTTAAGAGGCACAACACATGCATGTGAATAATTTTCCCCCTTTTTTTACATTAAGGTTTGTGAGAGCTCTGTGAGGAGGATTTCAATAACAGGCCCTTAGGTAAGAAGCCTCTGTGTGACCCTTACAAAGTCAACTTCTTAAGTCTACAGAGACATTCCTACCACCACAACCACTGCACACAGATGACACTAATGGTGCCTTTTTGAATTTCCTGGGACTTGTAAGTTAATTAAAAGGCATGCTTTCAATTTAAAAATATTATTCTGGGATAGCCATTTTGTGGCCTGAGGCAAAGGACAAGATGGTGTCACCTAATTTCCAGAAGCTGGCTGGCGCATGCGCAGGAGGGGGATGAATTTTACACCAAAATGTCTGTGTAGCAGCATCTTCCACAGGATCAAAGGGCCTTGGGGTAGCTTTAGAATGGGCCCTGGTCAGGTTGCATAACATACATAGCTCTGTTCCCACCACCCCACACCATTTCCCCCCTCCTCCCCTAGTATCTGCCACCTGAGACAGTCGTCTCATTCTGCCTAATGGCAGGGCCGGCCTTCGTTCTGCTTTTTATCTTGCGTTGACATTTTTAAGTGCCAACAGCTGTGAGAGGCTTCGAGAGGCTTTTTACCATATTGTTATTTATTTATTTGTCAATTTGCTTGCAAACCTTTTATCTCACTCTTCTTCTTCGAAAATAAAACAAACCCCACAGCAAACCAGAGTAGTTCATGTGGGCTTCTGAGCAAACCTTCACTGAGACACTGATTATACACAAGGCCCATAAACAGGTAAGCATTGTGAACAAGCCACTTCGTAAAGTCTCCAAGTCCCACTAAATTATTTGGAAAAATCCTTCCCAAATACAAAACACATATTTGTATCTAGATGAGCACAGTGTGTATGTGTGTAAGAAATACTGATATATTGCAAGTAGTCCTGTGCTTGCTGTGATAAGTCTACTTGGTATCTGTGAAGGGGATGTACCGTAAGTTAAGAACACGGCACCCAGGAAGGGGATGTTAGTGATCTGCTGGTGGTTGTTACTTTTAGGAGTAATTTCGCAACCATCTCCTTTATGGCAGCTGGTATCCCTTTCTAAGGAGGTATTCTCTACCTTCTGGACGCAGCCACTTCCTCCTTTCTCAATGTTATAAGCCAAGGAGGAGAAAGTGGAGGTGACCCTCACTTTTCATAGCATCCTAAGGTTGCAAGAATTGAAAATCACCCAACAGACTGCATGATGCTCTGTGTACATTTGTTTCAAAAGCAGCATCTAAGTCAAGTGGGGGGGGCAATGATTTTGCTCTCAAAATATTTAGCTAACATGTCACAATGAGCCTCTAGAGAGGTTCCTATATGTCTCTTAGTTGGCCAAGTCAGTGATGGACCCAAACCAGTTGAAACTCCAAACCAGCTCTGATGATAGTGTGCAAGAGGTTTTTCCTAATATTTAGTCAAAACCCTCTTTTGCGTAATTTGAACTTGTTGGATTGTGTCTTACTTTTCTTCATCATCTATGTGACGGTCCTTCAAAAATCTGAAAATCGCTATTGTAGCATCTGTTGTACAAACTAAACATATCCAGCTTTTTCAACCCTTCCTCATAGGACTTTGTCTATTCTTCAAGTCATTTCTGAATCCCACACAGCAACTAGAGCATCAACAAAAGCACCAGCTGTCCCAAAGAACTCAAGAATCCTCAGATTCCATTAGGTTTCAGGGATGGGACCATTTTAATAGGTCCACTATCGCTGTGTATAGAAATATCTATGAAATCTTACCAGGAAGTGAGCTGATCATTTTGTTGTTGTTTAGTCGTTTAGTTGTGTCCGACTCCTCATGACCCCATGGACCACAGCATGCCAGGCACTCCTGTCTTCCACTGCCTCCCGCGGTTTGGTCAGACTCATGTTGGTGGCTTCGAGAACACTGTCCAACCATCTCGTCCTCTGTCGTCCCCTTCTCCTTGTGCCCTCCATCTTTCCCAACATCAGGGTCTTTTCCAGGGAGTCTTCTCTTCTCATGAGGTGGCCAAAATATTGGAGCCTCAGCTTCAGGAGCTGTCCTTCCAGTTGAGCACTCAGGGCTGATTTCCTTCAGAATGGATAGGTTTGATCTTCTTGCAGTCCATGGGACACTCAAGAGTCTCCTCCAGCACAATAATTCAAAAGAGCTGATCATTTAGGGGAGTTTAAAACAACCCACAATCAGGCCACTGTCCTCCTTTCAAGTTGACAATACCAAGTCGGGAATACTACATGTATTGGTGGCATATTGGGACTGCCTCATGTTGTGTCTGAGCAGTTATGAAGGTCTAAGCTGTCTCAAACAAGGCAGCCTTGGCATTGATATAGAGGTCCCTCAAGTCTCACCATCCCAGAGGTCCTTAATATGGTGTTTGGGGCACTATCAAAATTCCCAGTCTCTTTTGTTAGCCAACACTAGGTACAAAAAACATTCAAAATTGGAACCTGTTCAGATAAAACCTGGTAAAAGGAAATACCATCCACATAAACCACAACAATTTCCCTTTCTTGGTCCTCGTGACTGTTTTATGATAGACTAACCTGTACACACATTTGCACATATAACACTATGAGAGCAGTGTGTGGAGGAAGTTTTTGTATATTGGTGCAGTGTAGAGACATCTTGACTCCCTCTGCTCAGTTATTATCAGCTCAGTGAAGCTGTATAGTGTCATGGGTGAAATATAAGTTTTGCTCTTATTGAAGCAATGTTGCAATTATAGCATTTTATCCTTTTACACAGGAGATAACAGGAACCATTCATGGGGTGGGGGGGGGAACGGACAGACAAAAGGGGCAATCAGGAAAAACCTGTTGATGGGGAGTGAACATGCCATTGGCTCCCCAGGACCCCCAGTTAGTGAGAATCAATCCTACACCTTTCGGCATAGTCCTATATTGGATTCTGTTCCTTAGTCACACCAGAGCATGACTGTACAGAGAACTGACCTTTTGATTGATTCCCCCCCAGATAGATAGATATTATATTTGTATATTTTCAGTGTTTACATATAAGCATATAAACCTTGTTCCCTAGGATGTTCAATAATTGAACCAATTCAATTTGGTTGTAAATTGCTTTGCATAGTCTTGGGCAAGATAAAGCGATTAACAAATTTAATAAATAAAAATAAAAATTGTTGTTAGATCCGGTACCAAAGCAAGTAATCAGATACATTGCAATTCAAAAAGATGTCATGTTCCATTGCTACTTGAACATTCAGTATTCCCCACTAAGTACTACAAATGGTAAGAAAGTAAACACTGTATCTAACAAACATAGCAAGAGGGCAGAAGCTTAAGACAATTCATGAAGAATAGATAATCTGGAACGGTTTCTCTCTGCCCACTCTAATATTGAGGAGGGCTTTTTTGGAGCCAGAACTCATCGGAACTGAGTTCTGGTACCTCTTTGGTGTGTTCTGTCACCTCTGTAGCGTTGCAGTGCCGTTCCCCGGCACATCGCTTGCGGCTGCAGGACAGAGGTGGGGTGGTGGTGGTGGCATGGTGCTCAGGGTTGTGTGGTATATCCAATGTATATTTTTTGAGTGTGGTTGTGTGGTGCAGAAGAGAAGTCCTCTCCCTTAAAAAAATAACTTTGGGTGGTGCTCCCCCTAAAACAAGTTCCGGCACCTCTTTTTCTAGAAAAAAAAAAGCCTTCTTAATCTTTGGAGAATATAACTCCACAGATGTTTCCTTCCATTTTGGGAATTTATGATGAGTGTGAGGTAAGCCAATTCGGACCCTACTCTTACTTAAATTATTATGAAAGTACAAGCACTCTCCAAATTAGACATATATTGGAACATTACAAATTAGACATATATTGGAACATTCAGTGCACATCAATACTTAAAACAGTAGATTAAGCCTATACTTTCCTACATGCATTCATACCAGACACATGCATATGCATATGCATTTTTTTCTCTTGGTATTCCTTAATAAATGTCTTTCAGGGCTTACACTGCAAAGCACAGGAGGCAGTAAAATTATCCTGAGAGAGCACAGATGACTGAAACATCCTAAAACGTTATCACAGCAGATGTTATATCATGTGGCACAGCCCTTTGAGGCCAGTGTCACTGACTATATAGATGGTGGACAATTTGTTCAAAAGCTCTGCCATCTTAATATATCTCAGCACGCGGCAGAGAAAAGTTCTGGCTCAAACCTTTTGTTGATGTACCAAATTTCTATGGATATGGAGGCTTCCTTCCTCGCTTCCTCCTTTTTCCTCTTTTCTTTCTTTCTTTCTTTTTACACAGAAAGCACTCAGGCATGAGTTCTCCACTTGCTTTCTGGCATGATGGATTTCCAGTAGCATCCAATGATACAACTACGGTATTTTGAATGTTCAGATTGGCTGGTTAAATATTCTAGACAACCTTAGAGCTTTGAGAGAATAAATGATAGAGTAATCAGATTATAATGGCAATGCCAAGTAGCCCCAAGTATACCCGCCTCAAAGTAAAAGAATTGTCACAGGGAATGTCATTGTCACTGGGTTATCAGCATTCCACTTGTCTCCACAGAGGTAGCACAGTCCATGGTGTAAAACGTGATCCATGAGGAGAAAAGGAAGGACTATCAAGAGCCATCTAGATGAAAGAAGGGCTGCATTGGCATCAGAGGGGCTTTTATTGCCACCAATGCATCACTTTGGGGCTGACTGAGTATCATTTAGCCATGACATGAATTGGTCTCACCATCTCTAGAAATATAATAGGTACAAAAAAGATGTCTTGAAGCATTTTTGTCCTCTAAAGGTTTGCCATAAAGTACTCCTGTGGTGGTAATAACATCATAATTTCCACCAATCTTTCTTGCTATCACATGGAGATCACTTTGGGGTTTTAATGTATTGCAAGAACAGCTAATTCCTAGTCAAAGAGCCAGTGCTTTTTTTCTTTTAAAAAAATGTTTAGGGGTACTCTCAATTTCCTACCCTCATTGAAATACTGCCCCTCAATGATGCCAAACTTAGATTCACAAAATGTTTAGGGGTATGCGTGCCCCTGCGTCCCCCCAGAAAAGAGCCATATGAGATACGCACTTCGCAGACAGCAAAACATATGTGGACTATTGCATAATACACATTAACACGACACACTCTTATTTTTCTTGATCACATGGAAAACAAAGCCTTGGTTATTTCGCTGAGACCTGAGCAGTTATTAAGGGATATGTAGGCAAGCCCAGTCCAGTAAGCAACAGTATGTGTACAACACTATAGGCCAAAGTAGGGGCAGGCATGCTAGCAAGCACCATTCCTAATGTCCTCCCTGCATGCATTGTGCAGGGAGTCCGAAACTGTTGGCTCTGCTACACCAAATGATTGAGTTCTTAAAATTCAGAGCAGATATTTTGTGGCCCCCGCAGTGGTGCCAATACTGCTGACTGAAGTGGTTGAGTAGACACACGTAGGTGATCTTGTAGGGGCTTTTAAAATACAGTGGTACCTCGGTATATGAACACAATTGGTTCCAGAAGTCTGTTCATAAACTGAAGCGTTCATAAACCGAAGCGAACTTTCCCATTGAAAGTAATGGAAACTGGATTAATCTGTTCCAGACGGGTCCGCGAGTACTCAACCTGAAGCATACTTAACCCGAAGCATGGGTGTAATTGGTTCCAGAAGTCTGTTCATAAACTGAAGCGTTCATAAACTGAAGCGAACTTTCCCATTGAAAGTAATGGAAAGTGAATTAATCTGTTCCAGATGGGTCCGCGGCGTTCATAAACCGAAAATTCGTAAACCGAGGTGTTCATAAACCGAGGTTCCACTGTATCAGGGTGGCAGACAACAACTAAAACTAATGTTTGCTTATTTTATTTATTTATTTATTTATTTATTTATTTCAAAGTTGCC
This sequence comes from Zootoca vivipara, assembly GCF_965207765.1. Classification (NCBI taxonomy): domain Eukaryota; kingdom Metazoa; phylum Chordata; class Lepidosauria; order Squamata; family Lacertidae; genus Zootoca; species Zootoca vivipara. The sequence goes on along the minus strand of NC_142582.1, from coordinate 82,937,213 downwards.
AGAAACGTCTTTCAACCACCAAATGCCTGTGTAAACGCTAATGTTTTTAGATTCTGACTAAAATAAATAATGAGAGAGACAGGCACGTCTCACCAGGAAGGGAATTCCAAATGCATTGTTCTATTTTTGCTGCCAGGAAAAGAACAAGGAACTTGTGGCATTTTCTACCTGAGATGCTAAAATAACGTGATCAGCCTTGGATACTATGCACCTTAGGGATGTGGGTGGCACTTGGTCTAAACCACTGAGCCTCTTGGGCTTGCTGATCAGAAGGTTGGCAGTTCAAATTCGCACAATGGGGTGAGCTCCCGATGCTGTATCCCAGCTCTTGCCAAACGAGCAGTTCAAAAGCACACTATTGCAAGTAGATTAATAGGTACTGCTGTGGCAGGAAGGTAAACGGTGTTTCCATGCGCTCTGGCTTCCATCACGGTGTTCCATTGCGACAGAAGCGGTTTAGTCATGTTGGCCACATGACCCAGAAAGCTGTCTGTGGACAAACGCCTGCTCCCTCAGCCTGAAGCAAGATGAGCGTCACAACCCCACAGTCGGCTGTGGCTGGACTTAACCATCCAGGGGTCATTTACCCACCTTAACTGGGTGCACCTTAACTGGTGTGTGTGTGTGTATGTTGCTCCACCACAGGCAGAAATATGTCTTGCGCTGGACCTAAACACCACACACACAATTACACATTGCTGATGCTATATTTGCTTTGCTTTGCAGAGACATCTCCACTGACTTAAAACCCAAGAGGGTGTTTGTTCTACAGTATATTATCAACCATAAGGGGCGCGGGTGGCACTGTGGGTTAAACCACAGAGCCTAGGGCTTGCTGATCAGAAGGTCGACGGTTCAAATCCCTGTGATGTGGTGAGCTCCCATTGTTCGGTCCCTGCTCCTGCCAACCTATCAGTTCGAAAGCATGTCAAAGTGCAAGTAGATAAATAGGTACCACTCCAGCAGGAAGGTAAATGGCATTTCCGTGCGCTGCACTGGTTTGCCAGAAGCGGCTTAGTCATGCTGGCCACATGACCTGGAAGCTGTATGCTGGCTTCCTCGACCAATAAAGCAAGATGAGTGCTGCAACCCCAGAGTCATCCGCGACTGGACCTAATGGTCAGGGGTCCCTTTACCTTTACCTATATAGTTATAGCTATGGTTTTCCCATTAGTGATGTATGGAAGTGAGAGCTGGACCATAAAGAAGGCTGATCGCTGAAGAATTGATGCTTTTGAATTATGGTGCTGGAGGAGACTCTTGAGAGTCCCATGGACTGCAAGAAGATCAAACCTATCCATTCTGAAGGAAATCAGCCCTGAGTGCTCACTGGAAGGACAGATCCTGAAGCCGAGGCTCCAATACTTTGGCCACCTCATGAGAAGAGAAGACTCCCTGGAAAAGACCCTGATGTTGGGAAAGATAGAGGGCACTAGGCAAAGGGGACGGCAGAGGATGAGATGGTTGGACAGTGTTCTCGAAGCTACGAACATGAGTTTGACTAAACTGCAGGAGGCAGTGGAAGACAGGAGTGCCTGGCGTGCTCTGGTCCATGGGGTCACGAAGAGTCGGACATGACTAAACGACTAAACAACAACAACAACATATTATCAACTATTCAAAATAAACTTCAGGAGCCACAAAGTGTGAAATGTCATGCTATTCACTATATTGTGCCCTAGTGCGAACACATGTTTTACATGGATATGCACTAGAGACAATACACCTCCATTACTCACTCCAGTCTGACTTATTTCTGAGTAGAATGATGCTGTCAGACACAGCTTTTAGATACTTTGAGCTAAACTGAGAAGAACTGCAACACTAGCAAGTAACACCACACTGACAACATTTTAACAAAGCATTTCCCCAAAGGCAGAAATAGGGGCAGGGATTTGCACAGATGCATACCTGGAACAGGAACCGTGTCAGAACTGGGAACAGCCATTGCTTCATTAACCCAGAATTCTAGGTACCGTATGTAAACTGATATCTGTAGCACCTAACAAAGATGTGTTCAGCCTGCAATCTCCACCTTGGAACTGAGTCTACAAGCTGACCTTATGGCTACAACATCCAACTTATTTTAGTACTTTTTATTTTTAACTCTCCCCTCCCCCTATTCATTTAATATAATGCCTTGCTGATGAAAAGAAGTAGAAAGCATGCCACAAAATTCGTGCGCATGCACATGTGTTTTAATAAAGATACTGCCCAACTCTGCGATTTGGAGGGTTTTTTTAATACTTATTAATCAACACAGCTACCCTTGATTTTTATGTATAGTACATTGATGTTGTCTTTCTAGTAATGAGATGTTGCAGATTTGCCTTAGGATTATATATATAAAAAAACCAGATCTCAACAATATGAATGAATGAATGGCATCTCAAGTTTGAAGCCGGTTTTACCTTACACAACAACTACAAAAATCCAAATAAAGCAAGCCTAAGTTGCGTATCGTCTATGCAAGGCAAACAGACAATTTTTCAAGATAGCTGTAAAACCTGCCCATTTGTCCATACATCTGAAAGAAAAAATAATTCTCTGAAGCCCTGCTCATCCCCTTTCCTGTCTGATATCAGGCCCCACAACACATTCTTACCAGGTCCTCCTCTCACACTTGCATTGCATGCACTACATATCTTTCACCCGCAATTACAGCTGTGCACTTATAAGCAGGACCAGCTCACTTCTGAGATTCACCAAAATTGAATAAATTTTTCTTCTCAAGAACTGGCAATGTTAAGTAATGAGAAGGTGTGTGGTGGGAACATTTTTACAGAAACAATTTTCTGTGCCTGTTTTGAGCCATGCTAAGACAATTGGTTGGAAGAGGAATGGATAAATTATGAGGCAAAGTTGGGGACAACTTGCAATAGAGTTTTTCCTCTGGTGCCACTGCAAATATGGAACTCCCAGACCCAAGAGGTTATCACCTTTATTTATGTGTGTTCTGCCAGCATTTGAAAATGTTTTCCTTTTCAAGCAAAGTTTTGGTTCTGTTGTTGCTCAGTGTGCATTGATTATGCTGCTTTTTCTGTTTTTGTGTTTGCTTTCTTTTGGTGCTGCTTGAATCATTTGCTTTTTAATTGCAAGCCACTTTGAGCAACTCCTTTATATAGAGGGGGAAAGTGGGGTATGTTTTTATAAAATGAAATAAATACTATGGAGGTAAGTTCTAAATGTAAATTTTGCAAATTATGAAACATGAGGAATCTAATATACATAGCTGACTGATAAAAGGAAAGAAATTCTCACTGTTATCATCACAGCGGCTTCATGATGAAATTAAGAAACCATGTGATTTGTATTTTTTTAACATGAAAAAAGGAGAGTTACATTGCAAATCTATATGCGTTTACTCAGAAGAAAGCCCCATGAGTTCAATGAAACTTATTCTAGGTAAGAGCATGCAGGACTGCAGCCGAAACAGTTTTAATTAACTTTTCTAATATTAACAGCTGGTACAGTGATAAAAAATGGTGGCCTGACCTGATACTTTGATTACATGTCTCCTATTCATTGTTATATATCATGATGACCCTGACTATAAATACATCTATCCCTTCATTTAAATGGGATGTTTTTCAAAATACATAGGGTTTTGTTTGTTGCTTACTTTAAATTTCGTTGCATTTAATGAACGTGCTAGCCTTGACGCCTGGAGAGGTATTTAGATGGGCTGCTGCCATATGTGCAAACAGTTGTTGCAAGGGTACAAGCATCCCACATCCAGGTAATGTGACCAGTCACTAATAATTTGTTAAACAGAGGGCTACAGGTGCTATTGTAGGGCTGCCATACACCCGGATGGAATTTGTGAAATATGTAAAAATGTCCACGAAAACCCAGGTGTACGGGAACCCATGTTGGAAGTGTTTACTTTTTGGTAATTTCCTTTAAAAGAAAAAACCCCACCAATATTTTAAAAATAGATTTTGCAACAACTTTTGTGTCTGGATTTCCCCTTTTTTGAAATATGGCAACCCTAGCTATTGCATTTGGACCCATGGATCTGGGTGATTCTCAAGATCGTGTCTGCAGTTAGATTTGGGATTGCTTTCAGAAGTGGAACATTTGCTGATTCTATTTATAAAATTAACCTGCTGAAGGGTTTTGGTTTGGAAAAGAAGAAAGAAAAATATGACCATTTTTTGTTTTTTCTATCGTTCAAACAGATAGTCCCTATAAAGGCCCTGGTTTTTGTTTTGTTGAAACGAATGGCACTGCACACACATAAATAAATGAGTTGGGCTGACTTGGGGGCAGAGGAGGGAGGAAGCAAGCATTTCATAGGTGACCATGGTCACTCACCGCTTTCCCAAGGGGCGACATTTGCGGTCCCCTGTGCTCCAGCCTCAATCCCAGCCACTTGGCTGCTTGTGGGGAATTTCCCATGGCTTAGGATATAAGGGAGGATTTCCCCGCCAAAAGGACAATTCAAACATGCCAATCAGTGGCTGTGCTGGGCAGCAACACCTTAAAAGGTCAACCGTGCAGTGGTTACAATAATCATGTCATTTCTTTCAGGAATCTACAAGCTATTGTACTGTTGAGCACAGCACAGGAAGAGAGGTCCTGGCATGCAAGAATCCCCCTCTTCCCCCCCCTCTTTTTTATCACATGGAATTCAGAATAATTTGGCTTGTCAGTTATCTAGCTTGTGTTTTTAGTCCTCCTATTTTTGTTTGTTTGTTTGTTTGTTTGTTTACCTGTCCTTCATGTGGTCCCAGAGTGGTTACAACTTTAAAACACAACATTAAAAACAGTTCCAAACATCTTACAATCACAAAAATAAGGTGGGGCCTAGCAATCTACACCTCAAGTGTTGAAAGCCAGAGTAAAGTGGTACATCTTCAGCATTTGCCGGAAGCTGTAAAATGAAGGTGCCAGGTACACTTCTGTGGAGAGGGAGTGCCACAGCTTAGTTTATACCTCCAAATTTGCAGTTTTTTTCAATTGGAGTGGCTTTTCCTGCGACTTACCAAGGACTAATTCAATGTTGCAGAGGATGTGTGGTTTTTGCTAACTAGTGTTTCTATGCCCTAGCTTGAAAATGTCCAAATAAAATAAATGTGTGATATGACTACGTTGTGCTCGGCATTTCTGCAATCCCATTCCAATTCATTGGATACAGATTGTCAAAGGTGGGAAAGCTCCCAACTTCATGTCATGACGTGCATTTCACGTCAGGTAAAGAGTGGCATGATCTGGTAGCAGTCACTTCTTCCCCCGTCTGTTGGTTGCAGCTGCACCTATTGTTAACATTTGTTAACCCCACTAACAAAGGATGGCATACTCCTCACAACAGCCCCGTGAAATAGGTTAAGCTGACACAAAGTGATCAGCCCAAGGACACCCCATGAGCTTCATGGCTGGATTTTGATTCTCTGCATAGCTGTCAAGTTCTCCCTTTTTTAAAGGGAAATTCCCTTATGCTGAATAGGCTTCCTCGTGAGAAAATTGAAAACTTGACAGCTATGATTCTCTGCTCCACAGCCAAATCCCAGCATTCTAACAACTCCTAGGAAGCTGGCTACTCATTGCAATCAAGATTTGGAAAAACCAGATCAACTATCAACAGAAGCAACAGGTCATGCCTCTGGCACAATTAGTTTCCCCAAAGGCACTGTAACGCTGGCACAAGGTCACTTTTCCAAGTTAGTTTGTGATGATATCAACTTCATCTACTACAAAAATTAAGCATTACCAGGCTATAATCCTAACTCCATTTCACTAGGAACATGCCCCGGTGAATTCAACAGGACTTACTTCTGAGTTGACAACTGCAAATAAGAATGGTTGTTGGTGCTATTTGCATTGTCCCCACCTGAATTTGGATGCTGGTGGTTTTACAAATGCAGACTGAACTTAAATGCCCAAGAAACACAAATAAAGGATGCCTTTGGTCTTATAGCATTCTTGCTTAGCCCGGTGAAGGGAAATGAAAGCTCCCAACCCAGTTTCTTCATAAACCCAAGATGGGAAGGGAAGAATATTTTAACCAAACTCTTTGTAACTGGAAATAAATGTAATTTAATTTTCCATAAGAAGTGATTGCAACATATAACCCATGTTGCTTTATTAGAGGTCTACAGAACCCGAGCTTCAAAACATGAAATAAGGTGTATTGGTCCTGAACAACATGTGAGGTAAAAATGCACGTACTATGCACAGAGATATACCGTAGCATGTTGCAGGGGGTTTAGTGCTCACATCTGTTAGGGTATCCATGACAGACCCTGGTTTCCAAAGGATTATTACAGCTCAGCCATATTAATTTTCCTGAGTGCTGAAACATAATGTCTCAGCTTCAGAGATGCTTTTTAAATACAAAAACAAAGCAACCCCCTCCTCAGCCTCTATGTTATTGTATCTCTGAAGAGGTCGTATTCTTAAGATTGTTCAGTGGAAATCTGATTTTCTCTTGACTGAGCAGCAGTCAGAAAATAATAATAACAGCAACAACAACAACAACAACAACAACAACTATTATTATTATTATTATTATTATTATTATTATTATTATTATACCACACCTTTTTCTGTAATAGGGACTCAAGGAAGCTTACAGATAAAATAAGAACAACTAAAACCATAGGGAGGGAAACAATAATTAAAAACAATGAAAGATTAATAGAATTAAAACTGTGGTCTTAAAACTGTGTGTGTGCATGTAAATATAGACAATCACAACAAAAACAGCATGGCACCAGCCCCCTCATTAAAAACAGTCATTTCCCCAGAGCCTGTTGGAACAAGGAGGTCTTCAACTGCCAGTAGGAGGACAAGAAGGAGCATGCCAGTCTAACTTCTCTAGAGAGGGAGTTCCAAAGAGTTCCATACTATTTGAAATATAATCCTTAAATATATGACTCTGCACATGTATTGTCTGGAACAATTTTGTCTGTGATAACTACACTTCTTCAGAGTTCAACACCAATCTTTTGAACACAAATAAATGGCATCTCATAACTGAATATTGTTTTCACGTTGAAAATAAAATTCGGAGACTCCTGGGACTAAAGTATGGTAGGTCTCAGGCCTACCCCGGAGATAAAGACGTGTCACGTTAAATAATAGCAACCAGGTGTGGTTATTAATAAAGGAGGTTTTTTAAAAATAATCAGTGTTCACACTGATCTGAATTTCTTCCAAGCACTTTTCAGATGTTATGTGTGTCAAGAATGGAGGCACACGTGGATTTGTTATATGGTGAAGATTCCATCCTTAGGATGCCTGAACAAAGCCCTTGAGTGTACAGGATGGGCTCGAATAACAGAAACCACAAGTGGGAAGAAGGCAGGCTTCTCATAAGCACCTGGTTGGCCACTGTGAGAACAGGATGCTGGACTAGATGGGCTAGATGGTCTGATCCCGCGAGGGTCTTCTTATATTCTTACACACATATAACATGTGGAAAGGGCTTCAGATTAGGGACATTATCATAAGCCTATTTTAAAAAGTTCTTTAGTTAGTATGCTATTCTTAAGACCTAGACCACTTCATACCACACGCTTACCTTTTTATAAAAATAATTAATGCATTGCATGTCACATTCACTCTACATACATATTGATGCATGCGAATCTCCCATCTAGGGTTACTAATATCTGATTCTTAAAAAATACAAGTTTCCTGAGTGAACCTGTAGATCCAGAGAAGGAAGAGGGAGATCAGACCTGGATAGATTATAGCTAGACACAGGGCATAGCCCAGTAGGTCAGCCTAGAAAATATGGCTGGTAAGTACTGTATAGAATTTTGCAGATCAAGGTCAAAGCTAAAACTAAGAGCTAAGCTGGACAATACACTAAATGCATGTAGATATTTAATATACCTTCTGCATTGCATTGGGGTTGGTCTAGAGACGATGCTCAGCATACCTTCCAACTCTACAAACCTATGGATCTTTTTTCTTTAATAATAATAGCCTGAGGGTTGGAGGGGGTGTTATTTGGAACTGAGTATGGCAAATGGGTGAGGTTTTAAAAGCTTGTTGTTGTTTTATTTAAAAAAGCACTCTTGGTGACCCCACCCAAAGAAGTGATTCCCCACTGGAGGTAAGCTGCTACTGGTACTAACAACAGCTTAGTTGCTCAGCCAAGGAATAAAATTGACATTATGTCAATGGGGTGGATCCCATATTCAGGCGAGTGGATGTATTTTTGCCAAGATCACAGTGCTGCAGGGCTAAAAAATGTGGGCCATGTGTTAGGTTCCTCCTGGAGGCTGCTATGTCTAAGGTAAATAAAGTGCACTGCTTAGAAATATTAAGCGGTTTATAAATATAACATTATATAACATTATATAATATAATATATAAGGTTGACTTAATGTTAAGCCACCCAGAGTGGCTGGGGAAACCCGGCCAGATGGGCGGGGTATAAATAATAAATTATTATTATTATCAAACAACAACAAATAACATTTGGGCTTGAATCGGGCAGATTAGGGATGAAACCTGGCAGAATCTGATTCCATTTTTTAGGTCTTACCTGGCAGGACAGTTTTACCTATTAGATACTCTTTTCCCACCTAGGCAGCATATAGGTCCAGACCAGTTTAGTTTCAGCAGGAAAACTGTTTTCTGTGTCCTTCTCAGACCCTATTCTTTCAGCTCACTTTCTTGTAAATGTAGTACAGCAATACTCAAAACGAATGTTAAGTGGGAATTAACAAAGGTTTGTTATGTTGTGTGTTGGGGGGGGATAACAGTCCAACAACTTTCAGGGACAACATGGAAATACCTCTGGTCTAGAGGCCCAGCAGCACGTTGCTGCGCTAATATTCTAAGAAAATTGCTACAAAATCACATACAATGTATTTAATCTGATATAGTTGGATGATATCTGAAATAGAGACCTGATGTAGAAGCCAGAAAGCCCATTATTGTGATATCTGGTAGCAAGCCTATCTGATTCATCATTTTTGGTCAAAAGTGCTTGCATATTAATAAAATAATGACTGGGTCTGTGGTCCCTATGGGCACCCCAAAAATCTTTATTGAATAGAACTTATATTGGCTTATGCAAAACTAATGGGAGGAAATTTGTGGAATTTTTCTTATATGGATTAAATCTTGAGTTCTATGTTCTGTATGACACAGGGCTGGAATGATAAAACTAACAGACAGTATCAGGATCAGAGAAAATTAATTAGATTTAAAAGTAAGTGGACTGTTGTTACAGTGACAAGAATGGAAAATTTAGCAGTATAGTCCAGTGTACTGTTGTTCTTTGATAGTGATATTTTTATTTATCAACATAATTTATAATTGCTATATTTGAATAAATGCTGGGAAGCTTTTTAGGGAAGCCCTCCCCCCCCGACAAGCTTTCTTTTCTTTCTGTGCCTTGTCACCTCCTTTTGCATTGTTATTACAAACATATTATAAATTAATTGCATGGAAAGACACAACAAAATCCAAACTAAGGGGTAGAACCAAACCTAATTCTCTAACCTAAGCCTCCATTCCTAATCCAGTTTGCTGAAAATGAATCTGAATGACTATTCTTTCCTTGCTGAAACAATGCAAACTGAATCAGTCTTCAGGGCAAGGGAGACAATTCAGATATTGAGACAGCGCTTCAATACTATTTTGTAACAGGGCAGCAGCAGTGGCTATCACAAGAATCACAGCAGGAATCACAGATACAAGTAACATGTAGGTGGCTCGACACAGAAGGGTGGTTCCAGGCCAGTTTCAGAAATTTGCATCTGGATAAACATGGTTAAGCTCAGCTCAGGTGTCATGGTTCTGCAAGCGTATATGACTGCTGATTTGTACGTGCTATTGGCCTATTGGTAACTAAGATATTCATCAGCAAGCCTGATATTATTTAGGCTTCAATCTTACACACACATACCTGGGAGTAAGTCCCACTGAATGCAGAGGGACTTGCTCACAAGTAAATGTGCACAGCGTTGCACTGTCAGGCTCCAGTCCTTTGCATGCTTTCCTGAAAGAATATCCCATGGAATGCAATTGGATTAACTTCCGAATGAAAATGCAGAGGATTGCAGCGTTAATCAACATTAATCAACTATGGTGTTAATCTCTTATCAAGATTTTCACCTTTGATTAATCTGTGCGGCTAAAATGGAAGACTGCTCCAAATTAGCAGATTTCTCTCCTTTTATACTGATTCCTCAGTATCATCCCAGCAATAAAGCAAAAGCAACTGAAGCAGACAGTGCACAACTTAAATCCAATACAATTAAGTGTGTGTGTGTGTGTGTGTGTGTGTGTGTTTTAAAATGATGGTGGGATTTGAACCTGTTCATTTAAAGCCTTTTGGCTCTTGTGTCCTATTTTAACTATCCTGGGGATATTTATATTGAAGGGGCAGCAAATAAATTTTAGAAATAAATGTATAGAGATAAACGTCAGTATCTTATATTCCAAATTTCCCCCACTCAAGTAAAACAGAAGATTAAAGATAGACATGCCTTCAAATAATATATGCTTTAATTGTTTTATATATATATAGTTGTTGTTGTTTAGTCGTTTAGTCGTGTCCGACTCTTCGTGACCCCATGGACCATAGCATGCCAGAAAGTATTAACAGAAAGTAGGCCCTACCATTAGTATTCCCCAAATGCATCTGCAATGAGATCATGAAATGGAATAGGTCCATTGGCTAGCTGCCTCACTAAATGTATATATTAGGGTCTTCCCACAAAATAATACTGAATATGTTCAAAATTCAAAGTTGCCTATTTAGGAGATCACCATAATTTTTCTGCGTACTCCAGGGAGCTGAAACAATAACGTACATGTATTCCTCCAGCACCCCCATTTTTAAACCTACCAGAGAGATGTTTTTCATAACCACGTTCATGTAGGCATATATGTACGTGAATTTGCTTAATTTTGTGCCCACTTTTATTTCTTTGTTGTTTTGTGTTGTGTGTAAGTTATTCTTAAAGAGACCTGTCACTCTGGGTTTTTTTTGCATGGCATTAGGCAAAATTGGTCCACAGTCATTATTATTATTATTATTATTATTATTATTATTATTATTATTAGGTATACTTTAAATAGGCCTGATTTCAACACAATTATTACCATTATGATATACTTAGATAAAATATGGCAAAAATATGACCATGACCAGAATGGAAGAATGTTATGAAGAGGTGTGGAATATAGCTATTCAATGATAAATTAACATGTGCCATTAAGTTAAGAAGGGTAATATTCAGCAGGAATGGTTTTGAGGAGATATGGAGGGTGTTTGAAGAATTTTTACTGTTAAAAGGGAAAGGGGTCAAACCATCGCGAGAGGCATTGAAATTTTGAGAGGTTGGGTAGTTACAATGGAATGGCCTCGTTGCTGGGGTGCACATTTTTATTCTTGTTTATTTGTGATTATTACTTCATCAAAATAAAAAAGAATGTATAAAATGTAAATAAATGTATAAAATATAAATAAAATAAGGGAGAGAGAGAGACTATCTAGGAGAGAGTTAGCTATGTTTTACCCTCTCTCTTGGATATCAGCTCATGGCTAGAACATGCAGCCTAACAGGCTATGGTTGGTGCAATCAGTTCCATCCCTATTTTCTATGGCAGGAGGGCAGCATAGTTTGGGGAAAATGCCTCTTCACTCCTCCAACATGTACTGTCACTGTTGGAACTGAACAACCATCTATTGAGGGATGTGAGAGCATGAATCCAGTTAGCTGTTTAGGGAAGTCTTTAATGTTTGAAATTTTATTCTGTTTTTAGTCCTCTGTTGGGAGCCACCCAGAATGGCTGGGGAAACCCAGCCAGATGGGCAGGGTATAAATAATAAAATTATTATTATAGCTAAGCTCATCGTGCACAGACCGGGATGCTGAGTTGTGATTTTTTTAAAATTACATTTTTAAAAAACCAACCAACAAGCATCCCCCCCCCCCCGCCCAGTACCTGTTTGCAGATACAGCACACATCTAACAGACATCTGGGAAAGGAGCCAGGAGCCTACTTTTACATATGGAAACCTTTCCTGCATTAAGGAAACAATCATTCTAAAATTCCTATCACTGCAGTGATGTCATATGGTATCCCCTGTTTGTAATGGAAAGGCTCTTCGTACAGTTCTTGTCTCTTTCATTGAGGCTTGCTGCACCACAGAAGTGGTTGCTCGATCAAGTTTAGCCTCCTGTTTCATAAAGTTTCAAAGTCTAGTCACTTACTGTAGAGCTGTGACCCATTAGCAGCTCTCCCTTGTTATCCAGATTAGATTATTATAACATATATTTATGAATGGTAGATGTGTTGTAATTGGGCTGATAGAGAAAGAGTTATATAATCTTGCCCTTGAGAATAACAGAAAACTAATGTGTGAATTGTGTATGGAGAGAGAGATATATAATTAAAAAGTAAGAAAGGAAAACAGAGGGAAATTCCTTGTGAATTTTCTCCATTATGTGCATTTACAATAGGTAAGCAAATCTTATGTATTCAGCCAACATTTTGATTCTTATTCTCTCTCTCTCTCTCTCTCTCTCTCTCCCTCTGGTTGCCCAATGAATTGTGGTTTTTGTTGTTGTTTTTCGCTTCTTGGTTTTACTTTTGTTCATTTCTCTTTTTCAGTACCTTTTTTTCAACGGACAGTGAATGCATGCTATCAAATTGGGCAAATTGTTAATGAGAAAAGAAAATGGTTTTCATGTCAGCATTTTAAAAGAGCCCAAAGAATTTCTTTTGTTGGATAATACATATAGCTCGCTCGCTCTCTTTTTCAAGAGAATGAAAATAAAACAAAAAGAAGCATACCAAGTTGTATATGTTTTGCATATAGGTTGACTGTGCTACCGGTATGTGCTGGCCTCAGTTTCTGCAGATTTGCTTGAGCTGAAAACTAGGATGACAGTCCAGTATAAAAGTTTGGTCCTCCATATCCAAATATTGAAGCTAGTAAGGAGGGGAACTTGGAAACATTTTGGCAATAATTAAACTGAATTCAAATAAATATACCTGCAGGTACAAATGAGCAGCTTTATTTTGAGTGCTACACTTTTGTCTATGAATAATTTATTTGTGGCACTGTGGGTTAAACCACTGAGCCTAGGGCTTGCTGATCAGTAGGTCAGCGGTTCGAATCCCTGTGACGGGGTGAGCTCCCGTTGCTCGGTCCCAGCTCCTGCCAACCTAGCAGTTTGAAAGCACGTCAAAATGCAAGTAGATAAATAGGAACCGCTACAGCGGGGAGGTAAACGGCATTTCCATGTGCTGCTCTGGTTCGCCAGAAGTGGCTTTGTCATGCTGGCCACATGACCTGGAAGCTGTACGCCGTCTCCCTCGGCCAATAATGTGAGATGAGCGCGCAACCCCAGAGTCGGTCACGACTGGACCTAATGGTCAGGGGTCCCTTTACCTTTACCTTTACCTTTACATTACATTACATTACATTATATTAAACATGTGCATATGTATATTTGTGTATGTTACTTCATCTTGACGGGTAGCGATTTTGGGCAGCAATCCATGCAAGGAACATGTGTTTAACCATCATATTTTTAGGCCCAATATTGCGCACAGACCACACTAAGATGTGCTGCACCCCCAGGAGTCCTTGCAGTATACAAGTTTTTCTTCCATATACACATTAAGCACAATGATGGGTATTTTGCTTGTCCAACATAAGCACCAGGTCTCAAGCTACAATAGCCTGAAAAAAATTGTTAATCTAGCACAAGTTTGGTCACGTAACTTTCATCTTATTTGTCTATATTGTTGCATAGATAGACTTTAGCTGATGTCAGTACATTGTTTAAAGGAAGGGGCATAGCTGCCAAGTTATCCCTTTTTTACAGGGATTTTCCCTTATGCTGAATAGGCTTCCTCGCGAGAAAAGGGAAAACTTGGCAGCTATGGGAAGGGGAGACAGCAGCAATGTTGTAAGGATTTAAAGGCACAGTCAGAAGGCAACAGGACTGACACCACATGTGATAATTTTAGCATGCCAATAAAGCATATTGGTATTTGCACTTTTTGTTCAATGCCCAAGATATTTCTCCGAAATTAACAATGCTGACATATTCTGGGTATTGTGGGGAAATAACAGGTTGGCTGCTTAATTGGTCTCATTTTCCATTGCTTCCCCAGACGACACAATCACTTCATTAGGGGCTCTAAACAAACTTCTATGCTCTTGTTGTTTAGCCTTCTATGCTATAAGTCATAACCAGACTCATGCTCTGAATGACTCTCTATCAAAAAGCTCCCATAGCAAGAGGGTTGTTTAAAACGTAACGTTCTTTTATCCAGCGGCCCCTGTCCTGTGTACTGAGAGCAGACATGGAGTAGTGGTTAGAGACAGTATCAGATTGCTGAGCTGCAGCCTATCTCAAAGAAATAAAACTGGCTATACACTTTTTGAGCAGATTAAGTAGAACTGCTCATAGCTGGATTTGCCTTTAAGCAGGATATGGGAGTAGGATGATTGTGTTTAAAGAGATGCAACTAATTTCTACTTAGGAAAAAAAATCCTTGTTGTGCAAAAGAACAACACAAATACTGTACAGACAGAGTGCACACCCACACTTTTCCTTATTTTTCTTTTTGTCAGTAATTAAACTTCTGGAAAAAGAAAGCTCTAAGCAGTGCAAAACCTGTCACCACCACCACATATATGGCCACATGTTTTTTTCGTGCTGCAGAATCTAGGCAATTTCCCCCATTTCACCACAATCCTGTTATTACTAAAGTTACTTGGTCCTGCTGCTCAGATAAGAAACTCGTGGTGTGCTTTTTTAACCTCAAAAAGAGAGAGAGCATGCTCACCAGTTGTTTTTCCCTTCTGTGTCTTGAGAAAGGCCTTCTACATCCATTGCCGTGCCAGCCTCAAGTACACAAAGAGACCAGCAGCAAAGGATGACTTGCGTGTGGAAAGGAATTATGCCTCTTCATGGGAGAAAGTTTCTCTCTCCACATTGGTTGAAACAGAAATAATGAAGAGAACAATGAGTTCTTCAAAACTACTGAAACACTGTGGAACTCTGGATGAAGTGAAAAGCTGGGACGTAAATTTAAGTAAAAAAACAAAAGGAAATATCATTCGCCAGACATCTGGGAAATGGGGGGGTGCAACAGTTTCTAACGATTTTGCATAATTATCGCTGTGTGTGGAAATGTGGATACAGATCAATGTGACCCTTAAAGTTTTTCTGACAGCACAGAAATTTTAGAGCAATAATGTGATCCCAGCCTACGTCCATCCTAAAACGATGTGAAAAGAACAAAGTTGTGCCAGGCTACTAGATCACCTTCTTCAAGAATATTAATATGAAATTAAATATATAAACAAGGCCTCCAGAATGCAAGGCAGTGACCCTAAAATATATAACTGAAATTTCTATTTTATGACTGTTCACTCAAAGTAATTACAAGGACAATCTTTGGAGTGCCTTGCATTAGCCAACTTTGAAAGGCTGAAGTTGAAACAAGTTACTGAAATGATCTCAACAATATTTATTTAATCAACAAGCCCTGCTGTGTATATGTCTGTCTGTCTGTCTATCCGGATTGGAACAAGACTATTGTTTCCTTTAATTAATATGTTGTATAATTCCCTCACTTCTGCTCTAGGTTACATTTGCGCAAGAGGCCCTAGGTCTCTCCTTTCTCAGGCAGGGCTATAGTCTCCATATAAAAATGGGAAATAAAAAAATAAAAAGCCAACGTAAGATTTCTTTGTAGACCTGCAGTCTCTTGTCTAGGATCTGCTCAGCCCATTTTCCAACCCTCTGTAGCCAGGATTAAGCTACCTGCAGCAAAAATTTGCATTTAAAGATGTCTCATATCTGTGACCATTAGTTGAAGCCAATAAGTGGCCTCCGCAGTACTGGCCCTAGAATGGTGATTTGCAGTAAGAACAGAAACAGAAGACCCTCTTTCAATGCTGGCAACCGTTGGATACCGCCAGAGATGGCTAAATAGGATTTTTGTTGTCGTCGTTGTTCCATCTCATTTTGCAGAAAGCTTTGTTTGTCCCTCTTCCCCAAGTGAGTCAGCAGAATAGCATGACGTTCCATATGATGGGAATCACCGGCTCGGAAACAGAGACCCATCATTCACAAAGTGGCAATTGGGCTTCCCTAAGGAGGCAGTATTAGTTACTGGAAGGAGCCTGAGCTCCTCTCTGACTCCTCCCAGGTCACGATTCTGATATAACAAAATGGAGGGGGCCTAGAACTTCCTTCCTAACCTATACAGTGACCTCTAGATAGAGAGCAACAGTTTTTGCTCTTGATATAGGGAGGGTCCCTGTGTGACAGGCAGTTGCAAACCTGTCGAATTACACTTTTGTGTAGACAACAAATGTATTTGTAATGTGCACACATACAAACACCAAAAATAATTAGCTTTTAAATGATGAGGGCAGGGCCGGATTGAGGCCCTAAGCTACTGAAGGTATATGTCCAGCTGTCCTTTGTCAACTACAAATTGTCACTGTTTTTTGTGTTGAAAGCCATTTGCCACTGTTGCTGTATGTAAGTTTTATTTTATTTTTATATTATATTTTGGAAAGGTACATCTAGTTTTTGTCTTTATTTTTTTTGGGGGGGGGGAGAGAGTGTGGCCCTAAGCTATAGCTTGTTTAGCTTATACGTAAATCTGGCACTGGATGAGGAGGAATGTAAGTGAGATAGCCAACTTGCAATTTAACAGCCCCCAAATTTACTACTCTTTGGGTTTTTCTGAAATTGGTGGGCGGGAGGGCAGAAATGCATAGTTGGCATGTTAACTATTCAGTAGGGATGCAAAGGTGCTGAAACTGACCAAAGAGCAAAATGACCTCCCAACCAATTCCCACAATTTAAAGAATAATAAATATTAATTTATGAATGCCTATAATCATTCTGTTTCCATGTGAGACATAGGGCACAACAGTGTAATGTGGGAAAACTTTAATCTCTAGATGAAGATTGTTTTAAGGTGATTGCTAGTGAACTCCTACCTATAACAAGGGTATGATTTAGGTCTGACCTATAGGAAATATTTGGACTAATGAAATAGGAACTGAACAAGATATGGGTGGTTGAGGAGGGCTGTGACAAACTGGGATGCATAGATTCATTTAGGGAGACAACTGATATGCATATTTGAAACAGAGTATCTGCTGTAGAAGGACACTTAATTACATTTGGGAGACACACAACCCACCCAGCTCAAAATCAAGAGAATCTTGTTCTTCGAATGTACAGAACTCTGATAACCAGTCACAAAGCTTCAAAGTCTCCCCAGCCAACTTGCTTTCTTGAACAGTTTTTTCAAGCATTAGAAAAACCCAAAAGCATGTTACGGTTTTCAAAAACTAAAGAAATAAAATGATGGACAGTCTGTCAGATAAAAGGACAAGGGGGTGGGGAGAAATGAAGGAAGGTGGGTTGATACACCAAAGAGAGCGAAGCAGCAAAAGGGGGAAAGGGCAAGGGGGGGAAAAGGCAATTGTCATTTGATTTTGAGGCCTTGTGTATGTCATTTGAAGGATACATCAGAGTAGTGGAGCTCATTCCACAGAAGCAGAAGGACTCATATTCATTCCTATTTGCAGGTATGCCTATATGCAGACTCAATGAGTACAAACACAGGCAAAATAACTCATATATTGCCAGCTTGGATAGTTCATTCGGAACAGCATGAGACTCTTAATCTCAGGATTGTGGGTTCAAGCCCCATGTTGGGCAAAAGATTCATGTATTGCAGAGGGTTGGACTACATGACCCTTATGGACCCTTCCAACTCTACAGTTCTATGATTCTAGTATAATAGTAATAATAATAATAATAATAATAATAATAATAATAATAATTTATTATTTATACCCTGCCTATCTGGCTGGGTTTCCCCAGCCACCCTGGGCGGCTTCCAACAAAAGATTAAAAATACATTAAAACATCAGTCATGAAAAACTTCCCTAAACAGGGCTGCCTTCAGTATATCTTATGGATGCTTACTCAGAAGTAAATTCTACTGTGTCCAGTGGGGTTTCCTCACTAGAGAGTGTGTTCATGTTTGCAGTTTTAGTGATATTCACTATTTAGACATTACTTCTGTTGTCAAACCCCAATATATTAAAACTGTTTATGCCCAACTTGGGCAGAAGGATGAACTAAATATATTTACTTACTGCAGTTTACACCCCATTCCTATCCTTAGGACCCCTCCTGGCTGTTGTCTTTCTGTATCATACTAAGGTTGCAGCCCTGCACAGATGTACTCAAGACTGTTCGCCTCATTCAGATCAGTAGGAAATTTTTCCCAAACAGACATGCGGAGGACTGATATGGTATGATATTGAACCCTTCCGGCTTTTCTGTACCTAAATATTTATTTAAAACACTTTATCACAATGAGGGATGATGTAAGAGTTGTAAAGCAATGTGTGGCATAAAGAATGGCGTGGTCCAAGACAATGAGGGGAAAAACAGCACCCTGTCTGTGATGCCACCAAACTGTAATAGCACCTTTCTGAAGAACATTCTCACGCTTACAAAAAAGTGTGCATTATAGGATAATGGCTTCCTATGTAATTACAGGCCAAAATTGTCTTCCAGAAATGGTCTTCTAATAGAAAGATATCTTGAAAACGCTTACTTTAAGACATATAATGTAGCTGGCTGGAATACATATTTTTTTTTGGGGGGAGAGCTTTTTGACTATGGACTTTTATAAATCCATAATGAGCTTGTTGTTTCCCGTTCTGTTTATTTTAGATTGATGGACAGGATGGAATTGAATGCTTAAATTTCTCAGTCTCCAGAGACTGTGAAAACAGGCCTGAATCTCCTCCCTGGATATATCCTCCCTATGAATCCATACATAAACAACAACTCAACCTTCCCAGGAATTAAAGACAAATGGTAGATTGTTTTTGTGGTCTTCATTCGCTTCTTGGTAACACTAGGGCAAAGTCAACCCTGTTAGGTTTCTTCTTGCCTTAAGTGAATCACCTCTATCTGCTGCTTAATGGTAGACTTGAAGCTACATAAAGGTCAGCAGATAAAGGAGGCACCGCTTAGAGCAGCAACCTTCATGGCTGCTGTCTTGTCCACAGGTACCTCGCATTTGTTTAATTGAAATGTATCAATATAACTGTGGGCCAGAGAGTTCTGCAGCCCGTACACACGAGCTCTGGGTTAATGCAAAAGGTAAACGGTAAAGAGAAGAACTGCGCGTTACGGACCAAACCACTTTCTAAGTGATGACAAATTAAAATTCGTTAGCCTGGTAAGGACGAGCAGCATTTTTAGCATTGGCTGGAATTTTATGAAATCATAGCTTGCTCTATGGCCATGGTGGGGGTGCCAGTTGCTGACTCAATTTATATCTGAGATTTCTCCCCTTATGTTTGCCTTAACCTAAGCTTATCCAGTGAGCATGTGTCTGCTCATCCTTGACAATGCATTCAAAAAAACCTCCTCTGCCAGATGTGAACGGTATTCCTGCAGTATAAGAATCAGGCCCTTCATAACATGAAGCAGCATTATCAGTACGTAATTGCGAGGTGGGAAGCCGAACCGTTCATACCAGCCCAGTTAAACTGCAATCCTAGGACTATAGTTGGGCTGAATCGTCTTTCATTGTCTTATCTGAGTTGTGGGTCACAGTCTTCAACTGTACTTCTTACATACAATGAAGGGAAATCTGGGTTTATTTCAGATATGTAACGTTGGTACTGAAATTGACGCTTTAAAGTTGCACGTGAAGCTGAGAAAGGGTAAAACAGTATCATTTGAATATCTTCTGTTTCAAGGGGAGAGGCCTTAGTAGCTAACTGAATGGCTAGTTTCATTTCCATTTCAACCAGGGGGGGGGGAAATACAGCATAAACTCCCTTACCTTCCTGATTTTTTAAATCTTGTCATTCCCTTTGACCTACCCCACTCCCAAACATTAGCCGAAGGCCTTTGGAAACTGCCTAGAGGCAAGAAATTCCTTTGGGCCAAAGATGGAAGAGTAGGGAGAACACCCAGGTCTCTGCTGAGGGTTATTCTTTTTAAATTCGGCTATACTTCAATGAAACAGGAAGCAGTGCTAAAGATGATCGCATTTCAGTCGAACTTTACAGGCCCTTTTGATTTCTGCAGGGTGAGGGGAGAACGTGACTCGGCCTGCTGCCTCTCTTTTACTTCACCTTTCTTCCTCCTTTTCTTGAAAGGGCGCCTATGAAATTATATGGTCGCATGCTGCCCCGCGCTAAGAAGTGATATCGACCAGCAAGTTACCTCAGCCTAGTTTCCTTTCCTTTCCTTTCCTTCCAAAAAAGACGTATGCAGCCCCAGCCTTGGGAAAGCGCTGCATTTCAGGCCCTACAAAGGACGTGACTGTTTTCTGCTCTGGGCAAGAGAGGGAAGGGAAACAGCACAGGTTTCCAGGGTCGGCGGGACGGATCTCAAGGGCGAGCGTTGTTTAGTCTCTTTGGACTCTCTTGTTTAGTCTCTCCAGACCGCTGTGACCTTTCGCGCTAACACTGCTGCTCACGCGGCTGTGGGGTTCCTTTTCCGTGTGCGTTTACGTGTTTCTCACCTGCAGCTCCCAACTAGGCGAGTCCTCTTCTCCGTCCTCTCCCTCGGAATCCGATCTCTTCCAGAGTGAAGCCTCCCCTCGGACCGCCAGCCCGGACAGACGGGGCCACCACCTGCAAAGGAGCACAGCGTTCTCGACGTTAGAGCTTCGCAGGGCAAACGGGATTCTTGTTGCATGGAAGGGGGGACGACACGGAGGCTGCTTCTGTGGGAAAGGGGCAAGGGAGGGACGGAGGGAGGCAACAACCTCCAGTCGAAAGAACATATCGCCTCTGCTTACATCGGACGTCCTTGAAACTTCTTGGGAAACACGTCGCGTGGATAGGGGTGGAGGGCACGCAGAAATGGGAGGCTAAGTGGGCTAAAGGCTCCTTTAGAAAGAAAGGGAAGGTGAGTGGCTTGCTATACATTTGATTTTTTAAATATATATAAACACCTTTCTCCCAAAGATCATTTTCTCACAATATCCCTTGCCTTTTCCGACGGGCGTTGGTTCGGCCTCTTCCACCTGACTCAGCTCGTCTCGTCTTTTAGTCTCGGCTTTGGGCCATTCCTAGCGTGCCCTCGAAATTTAAAGGTGGGGGCATTTAAAGTATTTCGGGGATGGTGGCGTGGGGGAGTTTCTTGGAGAGGACAGATACCGGTAGAACTTTTCTGCATCTTTCGAGAACGATCTCTGCTCACAAATAAGAAAAGGTAGCATAAAAGCGAGGCATGCAGAACAGATAAAGGTTGGCCATTCACCTCTCCCTTTCCTGGGCAGGGGGAGAGGAAAAAAAGCAAGCACCCCCAGCTTCCCCTCAGCCTTTGCCTGCAAGGGCATGAGTATTTTTCATTGGGAGAGAAGGAAACGGAGGATGAGGCCTTGCTCGTGTTCTAGTCGTGGTATCTAGATCCTTAGGAAAGATCTCATTGACTTCACTGAGAAGAACGCTATTGGTCCCCCCAAACTCCCCCCAAAGAGCAGAAAACCTTTCAGACTGAGTGGATCACGCCCAAATCACTGAGATTTGGAAGGAGCAAGGGCTGTTGTTGCCCGCCAGGTCGGGCAAGGGAACCTGTGGCGGTTTTGCAGAGCAGAGCTGACAGAGCTTTCCTCTAGTCGAAAGCCACCCCCTCAAAAATGTCCCCTCCCAACTCCAAAAAAATAATAAAGTACCAGTCATACGCAATAGTGTTGGTGAGGCATGGGGAAGACAGGCGCTATGGTTTGCTTTTGCCCTTTTAACCCGCATTGAAGAGCACGGCTTGGAAGTGAGAGAAGGAGCTCAGATTCCCGCAACTACAGCAGTTTCCCCCAGACTGGTAGCAACAGTTGGCTGCCAATGCAAAGAGCCGAAAGGAAGGGAGCTAACCCACGGTGGCTTGGTTTTTCCAAGCGTTCCTCCTTAGACACCCCTCCCCTCCCAGATTGCTTAGGTTGGGATTCTCCTGCGACAGGGATGGGCAAGACACACGCACAGCAAAGGAGAGGTTCTGGACGTGGCTGATCCATCCGTGCACTTCCCTGTCTTTCAAGCGCCCCTCTCTGCCCTATGTGCGCCTTTCCCTTCAGAAATGCTCCCCAGACTCCGAGCCTGCGAAGAGGGCTTGCTGGAGACTGGGAAGATGGGCAGAGAGGGGGGATTCGGGTGGTGGTGGTTGTGCAAGAAGTCGAAAAGCGGGGATCTTGAGCAAATGCCCGTTGCTTTCGAGGTGGAGTGACCCACCTAGTGCTGCCTCCCTCAATCCAGCTCCACTGCCAGCCACCAGCCCTGGCCAAGGAGGTGGGGAAGGGGAGAAAAGGTGGAGAAGAAACCCGAGGCGCTCCTTTGCTTTTGCCCTGCATCCCAGCTCAGCAACTGGGCAGACTTTTACTCTTTTCTGCAACACTACCAGCCTGTCTAACCCCCTTTTATCTCTGGAGAAACAGCCTCGGCTGTGTCCCTCGCCCTCAGTGTCTCCACTGCAGCCTTCTCTCCCAAGCAAGAGACGCTCCTTCCGGAGTTGAGCACTTTCTCAGTGTGTTGGCTAGGAGGGGGTGGGGGTGGGGATCCCCGAGAGTTGTCAAGAGTTGGAGAAGGATCATTTTTGGGTTTCCCACCCTTCCTCCTCCTCCCAAAGAGGCTTTTGCACCCAATAGGCCCTGAGATTGCGACAACCGGGCATTCATTGCACGGGCAACTTGCTGTTCGCCCCTCGTCTGGTCTGTCCGGGCCGAGATGCATTTGTCTTCGTAGGAGGGGGGGGGGGAAACCTTTCCTTCTCACCTAACGCCCCTTCTTTCTCCTGCTCACGAAATCCGACTTGCTAATTACAGCAAAAGGGGAAAGGCAAAGCAATGCAGGCTGCCTCTAACTCTCCTCGGCGCTATGTGCATGGCTAAGGAAAAGGCGAGGCAGTTTCAATAGTGCTAGACAGCTGGGCTGAGGCGGCTTCGCTCGCTACCAATCACCTCGTCCAAAAGCAACGCCTCGGCCGGGTTTCCCCCCGGATCTGGCCTTTTTTACCCCGATCGGGGCCATTTGGAGTTGGAAAAGGGGAGACCTCGGGAATCGGAGGGTTGGAAGTTACCTAAAAGGAGGTTGAAAGTGATGGGGGTGGGGAATAGAGGCATCGCCTGATGACAGGAGTATCCCCTTAAATCGGGGCCGATTTGTGAGTCCCCCCTCCCTACTATTTATGGGGTGATCCCCCAGTATCCCACCCACTCTGAAATCGATAGAAACCTCCCTCCCCCTGCCCATCTTAAAGAGAGACTTGTCGACACTTGTCTCTCAATTCAGTGGAGGATTTACACATCCAACTCCATCCCTGGTGGGGTGGAGGGGGATGGGGCACATCACACACCCTTCTGGCGTGGGAGGGGGCGTCCTCTGAACTTTTGAGAAAGTTTTATTGTATTTTATTCTGTGAAGGTTTTCTTTAAAAAAGGAAAAAAGGCAGTAGCATGAAATCATCCACGGAAAAGAGCAAGCAGAAGTCGATTAAGAAAGTTAAGCTACGAAAGGTTCGTGGGAGTGGGGACGAGCGTGGGGGGAGTTTAATTCTCTCGAGACACACACGCTGGGTGGGGGAGAAGGGGGTCGTGGGGTTACAGAGGAAAAGGGAAAGGAGAGGCGGCGGTGAGGGGGGGGGAAGCCCAGAAAATCTAGATAAGTCCGAGGCTCGGCGGTCGCGCTGCTGCTCCTTCGGCGAAAGCGCCCTCCGCGAATGCTTTTTGGGGTAAGGGCTTCCCGGCTAGGTAGTTATATACAGCAAGCCCAGACCGCAAAAAGATTCGCGAAGGACAAAGTCTCCCGTGGCTTCCTAAATCCATCCATCCGGCTGCCACCAAACGTGGGGAATAATTCAAATATCCAAGGCACCCCAAGACGGCCGACGGCTGCTTTCCCAGACACTATCGGGATCACACCATCCGCCCCATCGTCCATTCACTCTCACACGCTCCATCCCCACCGAGTCCCTCTGCAAGCCCAAACCGAGAGATCCAACTCAGGAGAGTCTAGGAGGTGGAGAAGGGGAAGGGGGGGTTTCCCTTGGCCCAGCCCTTCACATCCAGCCCCCGCTTCACCGCCTTCCCCCTCCCCGCGAAGGGGCCGGGAGCAGGGGCTTGCAGAATCAGGGGGCTCTGTGAGCAAGGCAGAGTTGGGAATGCGCTCCCCCCACACCCCTCCATCGTTCTGCTCCCGAGCAGAGGGTCTAGCGCTGTGCACGGACGCTGCGTAAAGAGAAAACTCTCCCCCTGAGCACTAAATAAATAGAGACGAGGCCGGCCGTTCATTGGTGCGGGCTAAAATCGTCATTCGCCAATCAGGAGGAGCCTCACATTTCTCTCCCTCTCCCTCTTCCCCCTCCCCAGAAAAAGGGGAGGGGGAAGAGCGAGAGAAAGAAACATTTCCATTTCTAATTATTCAACAAACCCTAGACAAGACCACGCTCCATAGTGTGTTGCTATGCCTGCCAGACTTCTCCTTGCTGTCTGCCCCGGGGTTGGAGATGGGGAGGGTTGGGGGGTAGGACGGAGCAGGGGTTTGAGAAGGCACTTGCAAACAGCCTGCAAGGCATGAAACCGAGCAGTTAGGCTTCACAACACAACACAACACATCACAACACAACACTTACCCCAAGGACCAGGTTGTGCGCCATGTGGGCGCAAGAAGCCACAAGTCAAAAGTTCAGATCCGCTGAGGTTAGCCTGATCCCTTCAGTCACCAAGTCAAGGAAATGCCCACTCAAGGAAATGCCCACTGGGGGAGGTCAAGCAGTGGCCATCGCTGATCCATCGGCTGGATAACTCAAAATGAGATCCAACTGCGTTGGGATGACTAGGGGGGGTTGCTGGAGCGCTGGGGGGGAAAGTCCCATCGAATTTGCCCCGCAGTGCCTCCTCTGAGCCTCTGCTCAACACCCGCAGACAGACTTGGGGACGGGGGTGGAGGGTGGAGGGGGAAAGAAACGCCTCCCCCCTAAAAGTTGCGAGAGCACGACACTGAACTAACTCCACAGGTCTGCTGGGAATGGGAAGCCTGGCGAAGGTGCTTCTCCTCTGCAGCAGCTCGAGAGTGGCCACTTTGCCACGGAGTTCCCTAGGCAAAGTTCGAGAAGAAGGCATCCTCCTCTACCGAGAGTCAACACGAGTCAGCCCAAGAACTTGGAAGTTCCCTTCCTGGTTGCCTGCACCCTGCAGCTACAATGACGCCTCAAGAGCACAGGAGTTCCTACCGGGAGATCCAAAAGTCCCTACCTTCTCCGTTGCCTTCCCCCCACAAGCAAATCCACCCCGAGAAGCAGCAGCAGCGGCGGTAGCAACAGCAGCACCAGCCCTCCAGCAGCAGCAGCAGCAGCAGCAGCAGCACCGCAGCCTCGTCGAGATGCAAGCTCCTACTGAGCCCTACCTGCTTCCTCTTTCCCTTCAAGTACTGCTGTTGCTGCTACGGATTCGCTCCCAACTTGCTTTGCTTGAGATTGGCACCTCTCGCAGACATGGGGAGCGAGGAGCGGAGGAAGGACAACAAAGTTGTAAGCCCCCCTCCCTTTCCCCCTTCACTTACCTTGCTTGCCAGGCGCTCAAGGATCCTTGCTTGGAGGTGCAGGAGACAGCATCTCCCCCAAAGTATGTGTGCCTGTGCGTGTGTGGGGTTTTGGGGTGTTTCCCCCCCTCTCCCCCCTTTGCCTTTAAAGGAAACTCGTGGCAAAGCTTCCCTTCCTCCCAGGCATGTATAAACTACTGTAGTGTGTGGGAGGGTCACGATCTTGCTAAGTGCAGAAGATTTCCCCAGGATTAACCCCTTCCTCTCCGGCCTCCTTCTCCTTCTGCAACTTGTTGCAGATAGGTGTTGTGTGTGTGTAGTGTGTGTGTGAATATATATATATATATATATATATATATATATATATATATATATATAGTATCTGAAACACACACATGCGGATCAGGAAGCAAAAAAGCAAGCAAGCAAGCAAGCCTCGGAGGAGTCCAGATGCCCCCCTGACGCCGTTTTGATTGGATGGTCTTTTCATGTAGAGGGGACGTCTCAAGTCGAAGTCACGATTCCTCCTCAGTTTGGAACCATCTGTGACTGGAGCCATGACGCAGCCAGCACACATTACTCACTTTTACAGTCACGACTTGGAAATCCGTGCAGTTTGCAACCAAAATTACACCGCCACCATTGAATTATTTAATAGGATCCAGTTAAGGGTAATCTTATGCATTGTGCCAGGAGATGTGCGAGGGTGATCTGGCAAAAGTGAGGGTAGGGTAGGGAGATCTGAGGGAAGGGGACGCGAGGGTGGGTACTCGGAAAGGACCGGCAGCTTTTGGTTTGCTTGTAATGACTTTCACGGTTTGTGTGTGTATATAATTCATTGATGTCCATATGGAACGGTGTGTCAAAGTGTTTGGAAGCACTTTGCTTGTTCTCAGACGACCCATTTGTAAATACAGACACGAAAGCCTAAGAAAAGGATGGCTTCTCTATACATCATAGGGTGGGTGGTGTGCTCAGCAATTGATTCTTAGGCTTGCGTTGTCTCAGCGGCAAGAAATGTCCAAGCTATTGCATGCAATATGAGCCAAGGCTGCTGTGACCAAGCCTATTTATCTATATCCATCCTACAATGCTCTCCCGGTGGTCATTACTGCATCTCTCTCATTGTCTGCAAGAATCGTAAGTGGGCTTTGCGTGTGGTAGGTCCACTATAAATACAGTTGATTCTGCTGCTTTCTTTAAATCCCCTTCCTTCACTGTTGCCTGCTTTAAATCCCCCCCCCGCATCGCTTCTTGCTGACTTATGGCTGCAACTAAAAGTGCCTCCCCCTTGGGAATACAGCCACCCTTTCCCCGTTGTTGAGACAAATGGGTTCATGCATATGAGTGTTGCGCTGTGTCTCTGTTTCAAAGCACTCAGATGACATGGCTTTTGCTTAGCTAGAATGCCTCTGAACCGGCATGATCACTGGCTAACAAGAACATCCCCGGCTTCAGGAAGGTAGCGGAGTATGATTGATGCTTGTCTCGTCAAGGTAATGGAGCATCTGCTCGATACATACCACAACAAATCCTCAACACCCCACTTTTAGTCATTTCACCAACTCATCTGGTGAGGATCTCTCTATGGAGGCGAAGGAAGGGCAATAATAAGAAACACACACACACACACACACACACACACACACACACACACACACACAAACAAACACGATAGGCAGAAGGTGTGGGCATTTTGGAGGGGATAAACGAGGTGGGAGGAGAAGGGGAGAGTCCAAATAAAACAACCTATAGACTGTTCTTTTGAGAGGCACCATCATCAGGTGCAGGCTATTTCAAACGCACGGGCGGGAAAGGGGCAGGCAAGTCTAACCAGAGCGGCGCTTTTACGCACCCGATGGGAAAACCTGACTTAGATGGGAAGCGCCCAGCATTTAACGAACAAGTTCTGTCTCCCACCATCTCACCGTAGCTCCTCACCCACCCACCTGTCCGCCTCCCCTGGCATACGTGCAGTGAGGGTGACCTAAGCGAGAGCAAGGTAACAAGGTCGAGTTTCTGCAGAGGCAAAGAGCCACAAGCAGAAACGGCTGCTGTTTCAGCACCCGTATCCACGGACAGCTCCCAGCAAGCGCCGCTTGGGTGGCTTCTTAGCAGAGCGCGAGGAAGAGCAAATTGATAGTGTCAGCATATTCCATGATCCCATCCCTTTATGCAATCTACAGAGAGAATCTCTCTCTCTCTCTCTCTCTCTCTCTCTCTCTCTCTCTCTCTCTCTCTCTCTCTCTCTCTCTCTCTCTCTCTCTCTCTCTCTCTCGGTCTCCGTCTCTCTCAAGCTACACAGGAGCCTTGCCATTAGATTGCGTCTAGCCACCCTTCCGGGAAAAAAAAAGACTGAGAGCTGGAGAAAGAGGGACTCAATAGCGCCGACAGAGAGGGAGAGAGAGAGTTGCAGCTTGCTATTGATTCAGAGATTTACCGACAGGGTGATTCCCCTTTCTGCAAGAATTCCCTGTGTCTGGGTTCCGTGCATGCACCAAATTCGTTAAGCAGACGAGTATGTTCCACTCTCCCCTCCCTCTTCCTCCACCCTCCCCCTTTAATATAAAAATAGCAAGAGAGACAAAATAAACCCAAGCATGCATAAAATAAAGGCACGATTCACCGTCACTCTTTCTGCGGCATGCACAAGAAATATTACTACTTACCCAAACGGGAACTCCTTTGGTAGGAATGGGAGGGGAAGAGAGTTGGGGGTAGGGAGTGAAGGGAAAGTGGTGGTGGTAGGGGCGAGCGGGGTGGGGGGAGAGAACATACAGACAGAGAGAGGGGAAAATCCAACAATTAATTTCCAGACAGTAGTTGGGAAAAATATACTGCGGTGATGTCCAGGTTTTCTTCCACCCGCGCTGGCGTTTATATACAAGTGCAACTCTCTGTCTATTTCTGGAACGCGATCAAAACCCTGATGCTATTTTTAGCAAGTGCTGGGGAGAAAAAAAAATCCACACAAAGGCATTTCGCTGGAACGTTACGTCCAAAATATTAAATGTGCATTAAGTCTCCCACCTGCCCCCAACTCCCCCCCCAGCTTCTTTCTCCTTCACCATTCACAGTTGTTTTAGGTGTAACGTTGCAGAGAATTTAAAGGGCTGATATTGATCGCTTTCCATATTGCCCTATTGCTCAACCTTGCCCCCCCCCCCACAATTCACACAGATATGTTGAATATGACTCTCTGCCTGTTGCCTTGCAAGCATTGTTGTGTCTGCGTTCTTGCTGTGTCTTTAATAAAGTAAACGTAACAAAAAAAACAGAAGCATACACAAGAGCCATGCACTACTTTACCCTCATGCACAAATGTGGCATTCAAGCAAGCTTGCTTGTTTTTCTGAGAAAAAGAGAATCTTGCAGAGTGAATTACACAGCACAAAGAAAGGTTGTTTTTAACATTCTTCTTTCTCCACCCCAGTTTTTTTTAAATCCTTTGTCTTGAGACTAAAGAATCTATAAACACACACACACACACACACACACACACACACACACACTAAAAAAACGTGCATGTGTGTGTGTGCGATTGCGTTCTAGTAATTCACTACGAAGGGAGATGGGGAAAAATAGAACCATTAAGGCTTGTAGGCTACAAGAAGCCAGCCTGAGACTCCTTTGCGAGGCTGCGTCAGTTATCAGCTATTGACGTCACGTTCAGATTCTCCTCTTCAGAGGCTCCAGTTCATCATAAAAGATGTCTGTGCTTGGAGCTTTTGTGCTTGCAGAAAAGCACTTCAAATCTAGGGGAAAGAGTTAATTAGCAAGCCCCACAATTGGTGTGTGTGTTGCACCTTTTTGTACACTGTGTGTGTGTGTGTGTGTGTGTGTGTGTGTGTGTGTGTGTACACACGCACACACACTGCATGGGGGAAGAAAGGAGGAAAGGGGAGACAAAGGTATTTTTGGAGTGTTGTGTGGGGAGCTGAATATATTTCAAAGCACCTCCTAGAATCGAGCTGCAAAGGGAGCCAAAGCATACTATATAGATACATTGTGCAGGGACATCTTCTATGGTATCTCTTGTATTTTGATGTAGCAGAGCAGGGGGAAGGGATGTAAAACCTGAGATTTTGCATATTTGTCAAGCAAACAGGAGGGGAATGGTAGCAGCATTTTAACAGCCCCTCCCTTGTACTCACACACCCACACACTGAAAACTGGGGGGGGGGAGACAATAATGTTCAGCACCCACCTCCTGTACACACAGAGACACACATACAACACACACACCTCTCACTCTTTTATTTGGCTACAGTAGCAAAAGCCATATATTGATAAAGCTGGGATTAATTCTGTATATTTGTCAGGCAAACAGCCCTGTCTCCTAGAGTGACGCAAATAACAGATTCTATGGCTCTGGCTTTCTATATTCTGCACCCACGCACTCTGCTTGGTCTCCCACGGAATCAGCTACAGAGAGCAATGATCCAGATTAGAGGGGAGGAGAGAGAGAGAGAGAGAGAGAGAGAGAGAGAGAGGCAAAAAGAACAAATGAAATTGCAATTAAAAATCATAATACTGCTATAGGTCTCTAAGCACAAGACTAAATCTGATGTTACAGAGGTATACACACACACACACACACACACACACACACACAACCTGTACCCATCTATCAAACAGCAATCAACTCCAAGAAGATTGTCATATTGACAAATTTAGAGTTTATTTGGGAGAGGTATTTCCTTCTCACATATATTCCCCCACCCCAATCTCCATTACAAATATGTGTCTCCAAAGACCCAGATTACAAGCACTGGCAGGAAAAATAAACACTGAGGTTGAAAGATAGGTGTGGGTGGAGAGGGAAAACCACTGTATATCCTCAAGTGGATTAATCAGGACCTTTAAAGCAGAATGGGCATTTCCTTCCCTTTTCTTTTTTTTTGAAACACCCCCCCCCCCCAGCATCTTCAAAGAAGCACTCAATGGGCTGTTGCTATATTTAAAGATCTCGTGTTTGTGGGAGGATGACACAAGGCATCTGGGCAAAAATGAAAAATGTGGGATACGGTACTAAGAAAGCACACACACATGCACATACGCACCCAAGGGGAACAGAAAGTTCTGTGGATCAGAGTGGAAACCACAAGTGTTGAAAGGTACACCCTGCACCATATCATCAAATGGATATTTCTTTCCAACCAGCCCACTCCATTTTTGTCTGCCCAAATGAAAAAGGACGCTCAGACACATGAAGTTATTTACAGTCTAAACCAGACACACACACACACACACACACACACACACACACACACACACCTAGGCGCAGCTGTGCACAAGCACACACACATACACACTGTGTATATAACTGTGCCAGTTATTATCAACTTTTTATAGTAGACAATATATTTTATAACATCCATACATCGTCACTGTGGAAGTAACAAGAGAACCAGCATAGCCAATGACTTCCACTGAGGCAGCAACTTTGGGGTATTTACACCTAGATGAAGAGATTACATCTAAAATGTAACGTTGCTAACATGAGGGAGACTTGTTCGGCTTTAAAAAAAAACACCATGCTGCACTCTTTGTCTTTGGGCAGCTGTGATCAGATGCAGTGACATTGCATGTCCCCATGTACCTCAGTCAGTCAGTCAGTCAGTCCGTCTGTCTCCTTCAATTATGACTCACCTCTCTGCCAGAAGGCACCCTAGGTGGCATGCAACAATTAAATCAATACAAAATCCCCATAAAGCATTATGAATCTATAGTAAGCTAACAAAAGCAGCAGTTTGCTCTCCCTTTTGCTAGCCTGACTCAAATAGCCAACTTTCTGTCATCTTTTTTGTTTAAAGGCTACACACAAGAATACCTGGCCTTGGTGAAATATTAGGAGTATGCTTCTAAAATAGCAAACTCATGCAGGGTAATAGCCTAGGATGGGCCAGCTTAAAGTAAACCCAATACTGAACTGGATTCAGTACTGTAAAGTAAACCCAGGTATCTGAAGAAGTGTGCATGCACACGAAAGCTTATACCCAGAACAAACTTAGTCAGTCTCTAAGGTGCTACTGGACAATTTTTTAATTTATTTTGACTGCGTCAGACCAACACGACTACCTACCAGAATCCAGTACGGAACTATCAGAGTTAGTACAAACATTAGACACACACATACATTCCCCAGCTAGGCCTTCATTTCTCCAACAAAGAGCTTAACAGAGTCATCAGGGTTAATAGAGCCATCCTTTTATGGTATGGCCCAGCCAGTATAGTTGATGGGTCCTGTTATACAAAACATGAAAGTAGCAATGCAGATGGACTTGTTTTGAGTTCAAACATTAGAATTAACACAGAACTAATTACATCTCCCTGATACATCAGGCTATGCAGTTTAGATTATTTTGCAGTTTAGATAACCAGGCTATAATATGATAGTGTTTCTCTCCGTGAATTAAAAACAGGCCTGCCATGGGTATTCAGAGATCACTCCTCTTCCTTATTCCAGGTTCTACAAGGTTTTTGAAAGATGGAGCATGTTAGTCTTTTTCTAACAGGAACTATTTTGACTTGGTAAAGTGGACACAACTGTCCACAGTCTCAGTCTCATTTGGTGTGTGCTGCCTTCTGCACACATCACCTGTGAAAGTATCAAACCTCAAGAAATCCTTGTTTTGAGAGCATGGAATCTTTTAGCAAGCCACCCCTGCTCTTCTCGCTTCTCTAGATCATTATTTGCACTAAAAGGAGACTTTATCTTTCAATTTGATATGTTATGGTTATCAGCAATCTTTTGCTTTCCGAAGAACTAAGACTTGATGATAACAGGGATATAATGAAATCAACAGACCTCCCACTTATTCCTCCATTTTGAAGAGTATTGTCATTCTTACTCAGATGGAATTGTGATGGCCGCCACCAGATAATGGCATAATATTACACCACTAGAGCTATCCTGGGTGCTGAAATAGGTTCAAGCTTTTTAATGAGTATGTTCCACAAATCAAAGCACCCCCAACCATTTCATACCCCTGTCCTTTGAATAATGAGTCTGAAAAAAGAGAATGCTTTAAAGAATATACCTGGTTTTAAGTTCCCTTAGTCTTTGAAACATAAAGAGCTATTCTTATCAACACAACATTTTTGAATGAATTGATGAAGAAGAAATTTAGGAACAGGGAAAAGAGAGAGTGATGTCTAGATTTGTTTTTCTTTGGCCAAACCAACATCAAAGGTCCACCTTTTACCGAAGTCTCTTCTGAACCCTTGCTGGTTTTCACTTTTGGTAGTTGTGTCTATGCCCTACTACTGCAGAGTGCTGAAGAGGTACTTTGCCATTGCACATTTTCTTAGTTGAAGATTATTACATACTCTTGATCCACTGGTGCTAGCGCATATATCCTGAGCTGAAATATAAGTGTTTGTTAAAAACACCCCAATACTGCTTTTCATCTAAAAGTCTTCCAGAGTCTGAAGATAGGCTGCCGTTTTGCCATTTGTAATTATAGGAAAGTGATTGATATAATCCAGTGTAGACCCTATGGAATACCAAAGGGTCAGCATTGTCATCTTATTTTCTTTACTTACCTTGCACAAGAGACCTCACCACCAGTCTTTCCAGTTGAGAAATGAGTTGCTCAGATCTAAATAGGTTTCATCTTTAAAAATTAGTTACCTATCATGTGAGACCATAATATAAAGGCAGGGGAAAAAAACTTTGAAATCCATTCCTTCAAATATTGGTTTGAGAGAATATACGTTACACTGGAAATGGAAAAACCCACATGACAGAAGGCCATATGCTGTTATAGTTGTTATTAATAGATATGGCTTCTGTTAATAGAGTTTGAATAGAGTGGATCAGACATTGCACATCAATGTCATCATTACACATGTGCAAAAATTGTGTTTCATCAATAATCTACAGCTAGTTTTAACATTTAAGGATAACCCAACATATTACATCATCTGCTGTATTTTGTATCTGATAAGATGAATTAATTTCTATATTTATTGTAATTAAATAATTTCAGTATTGTATATATATTATTAATACAGGGATATTAAATAGTAGGGCTGGATAAAAAGCATGACTGAGACCTCGGGGACCTGCTGCTGTTCAAAGTAAATAATAGTGGCAAGATGGACCAATGGCATTTGCATTTCCAATAATACAAATCATGGAAGTACCGTTTCTTTAGCTATATGACTGTCCAGTGTTGAAGGCAGTGCATTCTGCACAGGATCAGAGTGACATATCTTTTAAATAGTAATTCACTTGTTTTGGGCCTAGTCGAGATATTCAAAAATACACCGCAGAAATACACTTTGTCTCAAATCGTGCCCTTTCTAAACCCATGAAGAAATTGCAAGGAGTGAAAAGTAATTGGAATTTAGAAAATAAAGTGATCAGCATAATGAAATCAAGAAGAGAGCACACTATTTAAAGAAGTGATAACGCTTTAATTTCTCATCAAGAAAACAATAACCAAAATATTGTATTTCAAATATATTGATAGTGAATTCACCTTGGATTTTATTTTATTTTTTTGACTACAATTGTTGCTAACATTTGATGTACACTGAACTTCCTACAAACAAGATCTGTGGCCCTTATAATGAACAAACCTCTGGCCATGGTCTTGAGAAAATTGTATACTGATGAAGGTATAAGTATAAAAGATAGGTAAAAGTTGTAGATCTGCTTCTAAGTCTTTGGAGTAAGAAAAGCAGAGAAGCAGTTAATGGAAGGCACCCTTGTTTCCAAAACTGTAAATATATAAATTCAAAGGAAGGAACATGCATAAATGAATAACCAACCAAACCATGGACAATATTTTAAATATTCAGAAATTTCTTAGTGTTACTTAGTTCACAGGAATAAATTTACCTTCAGAAAATGGGTCATCAGCAATGCTAGTCCTATTAATTCTAGTGGGTCTACTCTGAGTAGGACTAGCACTGAATAAAAATTAATATATAGTTGCTATTCAGTAGAGTGAAAAAATGCACGAGGAGATAGGAAGGATGTCTGTAGTCTAGCCTTCCCTAATTGGATGCCCTCCAGAAGTTTTGGACTGCAACTCCCATCATCTCATCCCATTAGTCCCATTAGTCATGCCAGCTGGGGATGATGGAAATTGGAGTCAAAACATCTGAAGGACATCAGATTGAGGAAGGCTGTGCAGTCCATTGAGAATGAAATGAGGAATGTAGAGTTACAAGAGCAGGATTAGCTGAACCAGTTCCTTCTCAGTTCCTTCTCAGAATAGCATACTATACCTGTCTCGGCTACAAGTAATCGCCAAAGGAAGGAAGGAGGAAACTATACAGTAGAGTGGTTCCTCTGGTTACGAACTTAATTCGTTCCAGAGGTCTGTTCTTAACCTGAAACCATTTTAGCTAACGGGGCCTCCCGCTGCCGCTGCACCACTGCCACACAATTTTTGTTCTCATCCTGAAGCAAAGTTCTTAACCCGAGGTACTACTTCCAGGTTAGCGGAGTCTGTAACCCGAAGTGTTTGTAACCTGGGGTACCACTGTACTGCTAGTGCCATTTAACTGATTTATAAAGTGGTGCTCATCAGTCATAAAACTAGTACTTTGTGTGTGTAAGATTCCAGGTTCAAACCCTGGGCAAATTGAATGAAAGGAATTCAGATACAGGACTGGAAATCATCCTTGATACCCTGATGAGTTGTTACTAGTCAGAGGAAACAGTACAGGTCAGTTTGCAACACTGACCTGACAGTATAAGGCAGCTTCATGGATTTATCTATTCATTTCTCATTGCAAATTGTTAAGCTCTACGGGAGTATGGAGGACACGCGTGGCGCTGTGGTCTAAACCACAGAGCCTAGGGCTTGCCAATCAGACGGTCGGCAGTTCGAATCACCGCGAAGGGGTGAGCTCCCGTTGTCCAATCCCAACTCCTGCCCACCTAGCAGTTTGAAAGCACATCAAAGTGCAAGTAGATAAGTAGGTACCGCTCCGGCGGGAAGGTAAACAGTGTTTCCGTGCACTGCTCTGGTTCGCCAGAAGCGGCTTAATCATGCTGACCACATGACCCGGAAGCTGTCTGCAGACAAACGCTGGCTCCCTCGACCTATAGAGCGAGATAAGCGCCACAACCCCAGAGTCATCCGCAACTGGACCTAACGGTCAGGGGTACCTTTACCTTTACGGGAGTATTATGAATATTCTATTAAAGGCATGGTTGTTTTGCCCCAAATATTACCATTTATCTGGGCGATTGTTGAGCAAATAAGTCATTCTTTCTAGCAGTATCCCATAACCAAAAGATTCAGAGTATGAGATGTAGGTTCCTATGAATCAATATAGAAATCAAAATTGATCAGCCTTAACAGTATACGTAGTGAGGAGTGTGATGCTTTCTGGTGGAAGATGGAGAAACAAATCAAAAATTTCTACAGTTCATTAGATTCTAAATTTTAATTGTTAATAAGCACTGACAGCATTAAGACCAATCTCTGCCGTATAAAGCAGAACTAAATAAGTGGTTGTATCCACAATAGGTAGACTATATAATACCCACAGAACACTCCCTAGCAACATACAAACCTGTCTGCTGGGATTCTGCTTCACTTACCTAGCACTCTAATCCTAAGGACAATAAGTCGCATTGGATAAATGAAACTTTATTCCAAGTAAATTGGACATGGTTTGGGATACAAGACTTAATATTGACATTTTCCATTTAAACAAAACTCCTATACCTTTCAGTGTCAAGAGCATGATTTTGTTTATCACTGGAGGAAGGTGGCTTGGGAAACCACAGTAGGAAGGGGTTGTTATCATTATGTACTGCTTGTGGGCCTTCCATAGGCAACTGGCTGGCCACTGCGAAAAGCAGGATGCTGAACTAAGTAAGTATTTGGTCTGATCCAGCAGAGCTCTTCTTATGACAAGTATATAAACAGAAGATGAAGCATTTGCAAGGCAGAATTTCTTAGAGATCCAACAGTATCAAAATATTTACAAGTAAAAGACAAACACAGGACAAATGAGAAAATAATGTGAAAGATTCACATAAAGGACCCATCCACCTGCAATGCTCTATGGAGGATGTTCTCAATGAAATTCTTCAAATTCAACCCTTAACTTTATTTTCTTTCACTTGTCTTTGATGTATCCGTTTAAGTTTTGTTATGGTTATTTGACCAAAGTTAAGATAGCATGGCATCCGTCCTTTTTGCCTCTCTGTTCTTGGGTGTCAACACTACTGTAGAATGCAGTCCTAACTTATGGAAAGTAAGTCATGTTAAACAGTGGAACTTTCTTCCAATTTCTGAAGCTGCTGGAATGTGACAGTGTTTAGCTATCTTAGTTAATAAAGTGGATATTTCTCTATGATGGTCCTGCTGCTGTAGAATTCCATGATGCTGGGCCCATGTCAAATGCCTATAATTCAGACTTCTTGGGAGTCCCCCTAAAGACCTATCTTTGGTTCAATTAAACTTCTAGCCATGATCCTTATTAGCTGGGTTGATGATCTGGTTGATCTATGTTTTCCTCTGACTCAGTTTTTTAAAAATGTGGATTGTTGCTGAGTTGTAGGTTTAAGTTTTTAATTTTTGTATCACTGATCTTTTTATCTTTTGTTGTTTTTGATTATAAGGCATTTTGAATGGATATTTGCCTAGAAATGCTCTTAGATCCATGGACAGGGGTTATGAATAGGGATAGATGGATGAGTCTATTTCCGATTCATGTCAGTTTTTGCACATGATATTTCGTAAGTCCATTCTACCCCATTTACACACAAATCTGTATTTTTTTAAAAAATAAAAATAAAAATCTATATCAATGCTTGTGTCTAAAACATATTTTATTACAAGATATGTTTTTAAATGTGTTTTATGCTCTGCTAAACTATTTTATCCTACTTTTTTAAATGCATTTTTAAATTTTATTTTGAACTGATAACCATACTGCAAAAGTGTGGAACATGAAGCATAATTACATTCGAATCCAAGAGATGCAGATGAGGTCAGTTTGCTTTAAAAATGCAGACTGAATTAAACTTTTCACCATGCCTAGTGAAGAAAGCTTAGGATGTCATTATTTCACAAGAAATATAAAATGTAAAATGCTGGTTTTCAAACGGTGTACCAGGAAACTGTTAGGTTCCTCAAAAACTTATCAGGGATTCCACAACATGAAGATCAATAGCAGCAGACAAATTCCCCCAAAAGATATATTGACCTCTGTCCCCAATCTTTTCCTCCTGCAACATTCATTCACAGGGATGTGTTTGGGTATGTTTATGGCCTAAGTTTCCATTCACAGTGCTTAATGGCAGGCTGAACAGTACTCAAATTACAGGACCCACAACTGGGTGGCATCACTACAACAATGCATGTTCATGGCAAAAACAATTAAGAAGCAGGTTTCATTATGCATGTTCAGGCTAAGGGTGAGTCCTAGGTCTGAACTTAAGTTACAGACCCTCCAAGTGTCCCTATTTACCAGGGATTTAGAGAAGCCATCCCGGTTTCTGATTTGGTCCCAGAATGTCCCACTTTTCCTTAAGATGTCCCTAATTTCATTGAAAAAATGTTGGAGGGTATGGAGTTATCCGACCCATGAGCCACCTGAAGGTAATCCTGTAGAGGGAAGTGGGGTTTTTTTAATGTTTAATGTCTTATTCTGTTTTTATATACAGAGTATGTTGGAAGCTGCCCAGAGTGGCTGGGGCAACCCAGTAAGATATACCTGTAAATAGTAAAATCATCATTATGGAATAGGAAGTCCCTATTTTCACCAGAGAAATGTTGGAGCATATGAAGTTGCAGCCTATTTCTCTAGAACAAAGGTGGAGACCTAGTAGTCTACCAGATGTAGTTGGACAAGCCTACCCAGATGTTTAGAAAGTTGGTATGAAATTTAATTTGATCTAATCTATTCTATTGTGGTTTAAACTTTCTGTATGTTTTAAATCATGGTTGTAATTTTTTAGTGATAATTTTTTGTTTCTGCAAATCACATTGAGGCTTATTTTTTTATCAAGTGGTATATGAATTTTATGAAACAAACGAACTCCCATCACCTACAGCCAGTATGGCCAATGGTCAGCGATGGTGGGTGTTGCAGTACAACAACATCTGGAGGATGACAAGATTCCTTTCAAAAGGGTTCCTTGAAGGCAGGAAATTTGACTATCAGTACTGTAGAGACACTGAGAATAACATAACTGCTTCTTTAGTATATGTAAATATGAAATTTGGTAAGTGTTAAGGCCTTCTTGAGCAACGTTCTTTTTCCATTTCCAACATATCATATTGGCATTTGGTACCATTTTCTATATCCGGCAACAAAGGATGTGATGGGGTGTGAGGAACGGAGAAGTCTAGACAAACTCTTCTTCAATGAAGACTTTTAAGAAAGATCCATAAAAAGATTTTATGGATAGATTTCAGTCAGGGAATTCTTGACTGAAAATAAGTGGTGATTTTTTAAAAAGTGAAACCTGGCAAAAACCTTCACATATTTTTGTTGTTGACAGCAAGTAGAGGAATGATCTATTGTCATTACAAGTCAAGTAGTCATAATGCATTTGATAAAATATTAAGCAGGACATAGCCCTTGACCAACAATCAAATATTTCAACACTTCAGCTGGTCACTCATAGTTAAATAGGAATTTAGACTTTATGGTTGTTTTTAATTGCTTTGCTGTTTTCACCTGCTCTTTCTTGGGTTTATTGTTGTTTTTATTATTTTTTCAGTATTTGCTTTCATATTCTATTTGTATATTTTTATTGTTAGCTGTCTTGGACACCTTGTGCTGAAAGATAGGATATATCTTGGAGGCTTCTAAGCAGAGGTTGGATGGCCATCTGTCATGGATGCTTTCATTGAGATTTCTGCATTGCCGGGAGTTGGACTAGGTAACCCTCGGGGTCCCTTCCATTTCTACAATTCTCTGATTCCATCGTTTGTACTGGCACTGAAACAATGAATCCATGTACCTGCTTATACATACTATCAGAATTGTTGCCTAAATTGGCCTGGACATAAAACAGCAGTTAAATCTAGGCATCTAATTCTGTATTACGTGGACCAAAATCTTTAGTCATAGTAGTGAATGATGTGTGTTTGGGGAGAAAAGGGAAATGGCAGTAGGGTTGTCCACCTGGCAGAAAACAATGAATGAGTTTCATCTGCAGAAAAACTTCTTAGATGGATAACAATATCTATGATATCTATGATAAAACCCTTGGTAGACCCTTCAATTAGTAGATATCGGTGCAGTTATTAGGGTTAGGATTCTTTTTATGAAGATGGGTGTTTTAAGAAAGGTGGCTTAGTAGTTTCACTGGCCTAATGTTCCCCAACCTGGTGATATAACATGCTAGTCAGTGTATGTATTAACTTTGCTTTGAATATTCATTTCTGAAAGGTTTGATGTAAATTCAATTCTCACATCCAGCCATTTGAACATTAACTGGTCCAATGAAAAGTATACAATCCATTTCATGTTCCTATGAACTCATGTTCTATGAACTCATATCTTTCCTAATTTACACCAGGAAAACCAGATCTGAGCACTGATGGCTTGTCCAAGGCAATCTGTAGCATCCTTCAGATTATGTATTCCCGCCCGCCCAGTGGTGCTGATGGTCTTAAAAATGCAAGGCCTTATTTCAGAGGATTATATTAGAATGCATGGCTTTTTATTTCTTCTGAGATATTTATTATCAGTCTTAACTGACCTGTGCATTTAAAATGATAGTTAATACTGCTGCCTTGGTAATTAGAATCTGCATTGTGTTTTTATGACATGTAAGGCATATTAAGTGGGTTATTCCCCAAAAGGCAGCCTATAATTTTATAGATAATAAGTAAGCAAAATATCAGGACCAAGCCACACTGTGGCTTATAGGCAGTGTCATATTGGACATACAGCAACTGGTGATAAAGCCTTGATGGGGGAGCATGGCTCCTGCACCATACCAGTTATTTCCAGTGAGCTAGGCAGTAACTTTAAGCTTCTACTTCTAGTCATAGTGATGCAGCAGCAACAGCAGATGCTGATGTACCAAAAATTAGGGGAGTGTCAGTGGTTAGGACAGAAGTCATCAGTTGGCATAAATCAGTTGGACATGGCATAAATAGAAATATGGTAGTTGTTTTATTGTGTGGTCTGGCCTTTAAAAATGTGTTGTGCTGTTAGAAGGGGCACTACCTGGCTATCATAGCATCAAGCCCCAACAAAAATGTTCAGTTATACTTGGAGAGCATAACATCCTCCTCCTCTTAAATTTTTTTTTTTGGGGGGGTGTCCATGTTGTATACTAGGGTAGCCACCAGATGCCATGTTCTCAGCTATAATTTTACACTATCCTTTATTGTGCTGGACATCCAATCCTATATTTTTCATTTTTCATTTCTTCTTATTTTTCACACCCTCTTTCCTTAAACTCTTGAGAGTCAGAGAACAGGCAGGGCTGCCCTGCCAATGTGGGACAGTAGAAAGATGTGTTCCAAATCGTAGGTGCTAGACTGTGGTTCATAATAGACCTGCCATTTCTTTCATATGGCTTCTGGAAATCCGAAAACAGGCTCAAAGAAAAGTAAGATGACATATTCCCAAGTAGGCGTATAGAACTTTTTCTGGGTTTTTGGCTCCTCGGTGGGTTTAGATCACTTGTTTCTAAGTTAACAGTGGCCTGGCAGCCATAAAGTATTGGAAGAATTGCTGAATTGCTGAATAATGAATTTTCTTAGGAATAGCTGTAATTGCCATCATTAGGTGAGGTATATGAAAGTAGAAACAATGTGTGGTTAGGTTACCTACCTTTGGTGTGTACATTCAGATGCCAACAATAAAATTTTATTTTCATATATTAACATGCATTCCTACTTAGAACTAAGTCCCACTGAGTTCAATGAGGCTTACTTTCAGGTAAGTGTAGGGTTGCAGCCTGAAATATCTACACGGTGTTATTATATGTTTAAATGAAAGGTTCACTATATTATCCACTTTGCATTGTAACAGTTTCCTAGTTATTTATCATTAGATTATTCATGTTTATATTTCAAACATGAAAGAGAAAAAGTTTTAAGAGTTAAGCTCTGCTTTTTGGAATTTGCAGTAAAAAAACTCTAAAAGGCTCTTCTTGTGACAGTACACCACCAGTTGTGAAAGAGGTAAACTACTATTCACCTATAGAAGAGATGATTGGTTTATTATATTACAGTGATGCATAATTGTACACATAGAAATAATGTTTAGCCAGCAGGTATTTCCATCAGATGCCACTCTGTCGGCTATTTTTAGCAAATGTGTGTGAAAAGCCAGAGTTCTGTACATCACGACCAATATGACCCATTGTAGCTACCTCATTTTCTTTTATAAAATCTCAAGTGCTCACAGCACCCTTTACTAATCCATGTATTTCCTTTCTTCTTCTTCTTTTGGTCAGATTGAGCACCATTCTCTATTTCTGTTCTTCTGCGCTAAAGTGATGTATGTTTCCACCTTTGCAAAACGGTCCCTTATTATGTTCATACTCTTTTGGTTCAGGGTTTATTCCATGGCTACCAGTCAATCACTTCATTGTCAGTAACATGGACCAAATGCATCAGTTTCCTCTTCAAGGCTTCAATTCTCCACTGTACGTAAGCCCAATTAAGTTGAATGGGACTGATACAGGCATAACTGTGTCCAGGTTTGCAAATAAGAGCGTCCATGAAAAGAGCTCACAAATTGTTCCTGTTAAGAAGGGCTCCCACCACCTAGGGCTGCCCTAAAATGTTATGCCATTGACTCATTATGGTTTCATTCAGCTTGAGACCCAAGAAGCAGAACCAAAGCTCACTAGAGACAGCATCGTCTAGTTGTCTAACTGTGGATACGGCAAAAATGAGTTGCCCAGAGCAGAATTTGACTGACAAATCAGGAAGTTTCATGTAAACTTGGATTTGGTTTTGTTTTCCCCCAATTTGAAGTCCCCAGG
Source organism: Zootoca vivipara (assembly GCF_965207765.1). Taxonomy (NCBI): domain Eukaryota; kingdom Metazoa; phylum Chordata; class Lepidosauria; order Squamata; family Lacertidae; genus Zootoca; species Zootoca vivipara. The sequence goes on along the minus strand of NC_142582.1, from coordinate 82,894,731 downwards.
TGAGGTGGCAGGGTGGGAAGGTGGACCACGTCTGGTAGGTCTGAGAAGATCAACAAGCAACAGCTGTCCAACTAGTGGCACCAAGCCTTATGAAGAAGTCTTATGGCACATAATGACTGAACCCACCTGGTGCAACAACGAGGAGAGCAGGGGGAAATCAACCATTGTTCTGCCCTTTGCCACTATTCATTAAGCCACTCAAAGCAGCCCAAGAAGACTATTGTAGACGTTACGTTCTACAGTGAATCTGACTGCTGATGCGAGGGATATTGTGGCTTAGCCTGCATGTATCCATTTCAGGACATAAATGGCTATATAAGATAAGGCATAGAAACCAAAGGATACTTATATTACCATTGCGACTCGAGGGGTGTTTGGTAGTTTATAACCTAAAGCGCAGTCCATGCATCATTGCAAATCAAGAGAAATATGTGATCGGCCCTGATAGCAAGACTCCAAAGAGGATTGAAAGCCTTGACTAAAGCTAGGCACGTTATAGCCTTTGACGTCACAACACGACTGAGGCACCGGTCTTTTGATTACAATGTTGGGTTCACCACCGTAGGTCTGTATACTGTTGCTCTTCCATCCTACAGTGCCATAAACATGAACTTTAGGTTTAACACTCCCAGCTCTCCGAATCTTTCTCAGGCATAAGCTGAAATATCCAGTCTACCACTATGCGATGGTAGCCTTCCACTCTGCAGCTCCTGTCCCTGAATCCGCAGTTTGTTCTACATGGGATTCCAATGAAGCAGCTCCCAGTGTACACACAACTGTCAGAATCAGGGTCACTGTAAGTTGAGTTAAAAGATGTTGTAGCGTCAACACCACAAGTAGCAGTAAAATTCTCTCTTGCTTGCTATCTCTCTCTTCCTCCCCGACTCCCTGTTCATAATCAACCTGGAGTTGAACCAAATTCTCCCCGGGGCAAATGGGTGGTAAAAAACCAGGATCTCCCCCATTCTCCTGGATAAAGTGCCGTGTGCCTCTAACCATGCTAACTCACAAGTATGTGCCAGATGAGTTCAGTGGGACTTGCACCCTAGTTTAAAGTATGCTCAGGATTGCAGTCCTGATAGCTACTAATTTCTAGGGCTGACTTTGCAAAGAACAAAAGCAAAGGCTTGGAATAGCCACTATCTTGAAAGCACCTTGAAATGAACGACAAATCAGAACTTCTCAGGCAAGACATCTGTTGCTATTCACTTCTTCAAGAGGAACGGCACTGAAGACAACCCAAGTGGGTGCCAAAGGATTGGTGTGTTGTTTCCCATTGACTTCTTGTGAGCCAACAGAGAATTGCCAAAAAGATTGTGGGCAATTTGCAGACACCCCTGAATAAATCTGGCTCTTGCATTCCCAACAAAGTTTGGAATTGGATGCTCTCTTTCGTTTTCTTGTAGACACCGCTACGAGGGAGGGGGAATTATTGTGTATAAAGATTTCCCTCTACAGGTGGTTGGAGACTGTGGCAGTTTCTCACTCTTGCATCAGAGAAGACTCTTGGAGTCCTGGTTTCCTCTCCCTATAGACCCACATCTCATTCTGCCTCTGAGAGTTTGCTGGCAAATCCCTCTATGCCCCAAAATTATCTTTCCTTCCTTACCTTTCTCCTGATTCTGCAGCAACATTGCACAGCTTTTTATGTCATCAGTATTTCATTCATTAATAAAGCACTTCTCCTCTTTGCCCCAATATAGCAAACTGAGACTAGCAAGGTCTGCCCCAGATGGATGGAAACTTCATTCATATATATGTATTTCCTCTCCCGAATTTGTCAGGGCTTTTAAAAAAAAGATTGGGCAGGGAGATCCATCACCTTTATCCTCCCAAGATGGCATGCTCCCCCCCCCCAACTTTTAATTTCTCCCCTTGCAAAAAACACAATTAAACACACTGCAAATACAACCCATGGCAGTCTAGAGAACTTTCCCCTCCTTGTTGCTTTCCTAAAGGGAGGGTTTGCTGGCCAATGCATCGTGCAGCTTTCCAAAAGGCAGTCAGCAACAGCAAATCAGCAAAGTCTGCTCTTTGCAAAAGCATCCGGCAACTGAAATCAGAAAACTTTGCAAAAAGCAAAAGCACAAGTGCACACACCACACACAAACACAACAGAGACACAGAGGGAGCGAGACAGAGTGCAGAGAGACCTACCTTGCCACATCTTCTCCACTTATGTGTGCGAAAGAGGGGGGTTGGGTGGGTGTCAAAATAAACAAAACAAAAAGCATTTCGGAAAAGCCAAAGAAAAGAACAACCACCAAAACAATGAAATAGAAATCAAATGAAACAACAACACCCACCTAAAAAGATTAAAAGGGGGGGAAGCCCCCACACACAACCGATTTCCTCCCCACACGCCTTAGAAGCTGGTTTTCGAGGGAATTTTTTGGCGAGAGGACTGCGAAGGGAAGAAAAGGGTGTGGGGGGAGATTACATAAATAAAAACTCCATCGTTTGGAGCGGTGTGTGCACCCTAGCAAAAGGCTGTGTAGATTTCGCGAAATGTGTGTCTCTGTACTCTTCCAGGAGAAAGGCAAAAAAAAACCAACCCTAAAAAAAATCAGTTCGTGTTCTCTGCCTGACTTGGAGACAGAGAGAAGCAAACCCCCCTCCCACTCACCCTCCCACCCACGCATCCACCCCCACACCACCAATCCAGGCACCTCCTGAGTAACTGATCAGAGCAGAATAACTCATCACCCACGTTCGCAAGCCTCCCTCCCTTCCTCCGCAACCCCCACCCCCCCGCGCGACCGTTTGGGGAGTAAATTGCCAATGCACGCACCTTCGCGAGCTCTATTTATAGGCTCCTAATGCTGTGTGTGCATTGCATTCACAAGCCGTATGTGTGTGTGTGTGTGTGTGTGTGTGTGTGTGTGTGTGTGTGTGTGTGTGTGTGTGTGTGTATCAATAACGTTGCTTTGACAGGTAAAAGAGGGATGTTTTTGTTTGTTTTTTTTGCACTGCAGTGCGTCTGATCATAGTTTTAAAAGATTTTTTTAAAAAGGGGGTGTAGGTGCTTGCAAACAGCAAGCAAGCAAGCATAATTGCTTTTAATTGTGTGTGTGGGGGGGATATTTATAATGACTATATGGGGGGCATAAATACACACCGTTCAACGCCCCACTCGGGGATTATTAGTATTATCATCATTATTATTTGCAAAATTGTGTGTGTGTGCAATAGCCGATGTGTGTGTGTGTGTGTCTTGGAAAAGGCTCCCAGCCCTTGGCTCCCGATAGCACAGTCAGTTCCTCCAGTGTGTGCTATTGACCTGCATTGACGTCATTGCGTCATTAGGTCTCCCTTAGAAACACTGACTTTCAAAAATAGTATCAAATTAATTCAACTGGCAGAGAGAGGCCACTAGCTGGAATGAGCTATAAAACTCCAGAATCTTCAGCTAAGCTTTGCTGCGCTCTCTCGTCCCCCAACCCCCCAAAACAAACCCCCTCTTTAGGAGCAAAAAGGGGGAATAGAAAAAAGGGGGTAGAAAAGAAAGAAAGAATGAAAAAAAGAAAGAATAAAATTGTACGGAAAATACCATTGATAGAAATAAGGGGGGGGGAATCAAATTAGATTGCAAAGCCCAGACCAGCCTCTCTCTCTCTCTCTCTCTCTCTCTCTCTCTCTCTCTCCTCTCCTCCCTCCCTCCCTCCCTCCCTCCTCTCCCTTTTCTGATCTAAAAATAACCCCTTGCTTGAGCTGACTGCGGTATCTTTTGTGTAGCATCTTTCTGTTTTTAGCCTTTACATGAGCCATTGAAGGGTGTCCACAGGAGATCAGAGAGGCAAAAGATATTGATCTAGCGAGGACCCCCCCCCCCACCCAGAGTGGGGCAAGAATTGGCAATGAATTGCGCTGCATCTTGATTCTGGCCAGGGGTATCTAGCTGGGAGGATAGGGCGACCCGGGGTGGAGGGCGGGGGAGGGAAGGGGTATTTTAGGATATCCTTCAGAATAGATCCTTCCTTTAAAGCTCAGCTTGTTTCAATCTCCCCTCCTCTCCATTCAGTTTCCTTTGTAGAAACACACACGCACGCACACCACCAAGCCTCACGTGGACGTGTGGGCAAGCACATGTAACCCCCCATTCATACAAACACAATGCAATGGAGCGTAGGTAATGTGCAGAGATGGTACATTCACAAACAGTAACGCAGTCTCTTTCATGCAGGCTGATTTCATTGAAAGGACATTCTAGCCCAGAGGAATTTGAGGAGCCTGGTGGATTTTTAAGTTTACGAGTTGCTTATTAGATCTTTCATGGGGTTCATCTTAACCTGGAAAAGCGGAGGAAGGGGAAGTGAGTTGCAGGGTGTGTGTTTGTTTCCTCCCCACCCTTTCATTTTGACGTGTTGTTTTGCAAAAGCACACACACACACACACACACACACACAGAGAGAGAGAGAGAGAGAGAGAGAGAGAGAGAGAGAGAGAGAGAGAGAGAGAGAGAGAGAGAGAGAGAGCGCACCTTTCCAGGCAATAAGGAAGTCGTTCCAAATGTCAAGTTAGGTGCCATTGATGGGGGATGGGATGCTTAAGTCACAATGTGTGTTGCCAAGATACTGGTAGCAGGTGCTGTGGATAGTGGGATAAAGGAGAAGCGTGGAATAAAGACACCCATTAGGTTCCCAGAGGTTGGGGGAGGGCTGCTTTTGGAGTGCAGACAGGCATATATAGTGTCTTGCTAAATTTTGTTCAGATATGCCATTTTCTCATTTTCTTTTGGAGATCAAGCTCAAGGGGCAACTGGCTCTGCCCATTTGCAATAGAAATTAGCTTTGCCTTGTGCTGATTGCCCAGCATCCATGAAGCCACTCTCCTACCCTAAATGGCCTTGGTCCAGTATACCTGAAGGGGCGTCTCCACCCCATCGTTCTGCCCGGACACTGAGGTCCAGTACCTGGCGGTTCCCTCATTGCGAAAAGCCAAGTTGCAGGGAACCAGGCAGAGGGTTTTCTCGGTAGTGGCGCCTGCCCTGTGGAACGCCCTCCCATCAGATGTCAAAGAGAAAAACAGCTACCAGATTTTTAGAAGACATCTGAAGACAGCCCTGTTTAGGGAGGCTTTTAATGTTCAATAGATTATTTTATTTCATTTTTCTGTTGGAAGCCGCCCAGAGTGGCTGGGGAAAGGACGGGGTATAAATAATAATAATAATAATAATAATAATAATAATAATAATAATATATTATTATTATTATTATTATTATTATTATTATTATTATTACCCCCACCCTACCCCGCTTCTTTGGACCACTTTCCCCAATTATTTAATCAATAATATTGATTAAATAAAAATAATTTGTTGCCATATTAACATTTATTTACATAGCTCAATGTATAAGCAACTCTCTAACCATTTTTTAAAAAAGCCACATAGCCTGAAATAGGGAGGGGGCAAAACCGAAGGCTAAATCAGTGTCTAAGTTGGCAGTAGGAACACCAGTTAATTGCAATGCAAAAGTGGGGGAATGGGGAGTCATGTTCATTTCATTGGAGAAAAAAAGAGTGATGTTTTTATATAGTGCATCATATGCATTATGCAGTTGCAGTCCTTACAACAGTTCTGTAAAGTACTGTATTGTCTTTTTTAAAAAAGAAACTTTATTGAAATTACAAATTACAAATCAAACAGAACTAATCAAACAACTCAGAACATATTTTCTGACATAAACAAAAGTCCAACAGAAATCAAAAGCAAAGAAATGGAAAAAATAGAATTTCCTCCAAATACAAAATAATCACGGAAAACGAACAGAAAAAAATGGAAGCACACATGCAAAAATAACACCTCCACCCCATCCCCACCACCCCTTCCACCTCATGTGACTTCCATATTGTCATTTAGCATATTGTAAAGCGGGGTGGGGGGAACTGAGGCTGGCAGAGTGGCTTGCCTAAAGCCAGCAATTGAATTCATGGCAGGGGTGAAATGCTAAATGGGGCTTCCTGATTTTCTACACCAGCTCTCACCAGCCTATGTGGTCTTTACCAGTGGTGAAAGGAAGATATATAGCAGAGAAATTGCCTTTAACCAGACCCAATGAGCAACATTTTCCTTCTGTTATGGGCTGCACCACGTCTTTCAAGAAACAGGCTGTAGTGACTGTATTGTATTGAACCATATACTGCAACCTTTTCCAAGGTGGTGCCCTTCAGATGCCTGGAACAACAACTCTCAAGAGCTGCAGCATGTATGGTGGAGCTGATGGCAAAAGATGGCAAAAGCTGTTGTATCCTGTTGTGTTTCACAGGGGTCCCCAACCTTTTATAGGCAGCACAGGATACCCATTTCACAGAAGGAAAGCTGGAAATACTCAGAACCCCTCCCTCCAAACAGCCAAGATGCCTACACAAATTGCAGAACAAATATTCTAATACAAAAAAGCAGGCAACTTGCCAGATAGACATCACAGCACCAAACAAAACCAAAACCCCCAACTTAAATAAAAATAAAAATGGGGATGGACAGGGAACCTTGGCAGATGCCCACAGTCACTATGTTGTGGGTCACAGATATATCAGAACATTAACTCCAAACTTCTTGCCTTGCCACAAACTACAGAGAAAATGGGACCCGCCATACCATGCAGCAGCTCTGCCTAAGGATTTGGTAGATCAAAGCAGGAATGACATTTGACGCTCATTTGTTTGTTTCTCCTTCCATACCACAAAGCAATATTAGAAAGCTCAGGTCACATGGGGAAAGTCCATGAATGTGACTAATGTTGCCCCATTTTCTAGTAGCAAATGCTGGACCTTTGAAAATGTATAGTCTATGGTGGTGTTTTCTTTAAGCTAGACTTCTATCTCATATTGTAACTGGTTACTCTTGCCCTTGTTATTAGCAAAACATTTCAAAATTTACTGCAATGAGGTGGCATAACAAGTCTATAGTCTCTGGATGTACTAGGATGTCTCTGAATGTACTAGGATGTCTCTGAACCCAAAGTAAGCATGTACATAGGAATTTAGGCAGCTGCCTTATAATGAGACAGGCCAATGATCCATCTTGCTCAGTATTGTCCACAATGACTGGCAGTGGGTCTTGTGGCTAGATTTCAGACAGGTGTCTCTCCCAGTTCTACCTGGAGATGTCAGGGATTCAAATCTAGGAGGAAGAAGAAGAAGAAGAAGAAGAAGAAGAAGAAGAAGAAGAAGAAGAAGAAGAAGAAGAAGAAGAAGGAGAAGAAAGTCAAAGAAAAAAGTGCTTCTTAACAGAATCTGCTAAGTTAACCCTGCAATTGAGCTAGGCATGTCATCTCAGACTCTTTTGATGCCACGCATGGATCACTTTGGACCAACCTGCTCACTATTCAAGGGTTGGTGGCAATGAGGTGACAATGTTGCTTGTTGAGCATTCATCCTGATGAGTTTGCAAGGAGATCATATAATATTAGCTACATATATGATTCACTTTGATTTGTCTTTGGGCAGGTTAGATGACATTGCATCAAGCCAGGGTTACCTCACACTTTCCACACTTTCCCTGTCATTTCCCTTATCACAAAAAAGTCCAATGTCTTACTTCCTGGTGGGTTCCAAACAGGAATGCCAACTTAAATAAAATATTTTTTGGGGGGTAAGCCCCCCTACATAATTGATCACATAACTCAGTGCACACACACCATTTGAATGGCAATGCCCATCAACTTGAAGGGGGGGGTTGCCTCCTCAAATATTTTAGGGGGAAGTGAAGCCCCCACAGCTCCTAGGAGTTGGCTCCTCTGGTTCCAGGTGCCTTCAGAGCTCCAGCGTATCTCTTATGTTTCTTTCAGGAAGGCTAAAGAGTAACACCTACACAAATTCGGAGTGGAGCCAAATGTATTGCTTTCTTTCCTTTGGACCACACCAGCAAGGCCAAGAGTGGTGTCTTGTTGTCTGGGCAGCCCAAGTCCTCCATACACACTGCCGTCTTCCTCTTTGGTCATCCTTGCTGTCCCCTTTTCTTCAGCTTGAATCTCTTGTCTCTTAATTCAGCACAGGTGATGCTTTTCTTACTCCTATCTCTTGTTGCAGATTCTTTTTCTGTCTACTACCTCGGGGTGAGCTCCCGTTGCTTGGACCCAGCTCCTGCCAACCTAGCAGTTCAAAAGCACCTCAAAGTGCAAGTAGATAAATAGGTACCTCTCCGGCAGGAAGGTAAACGGTGTTTCCGTGTGCTGCTCTGGTTCTCCAGAAGTGGCTTTGTCATGCTGGCCACATGACCTGGAAGCTGTATGCCGGCCGGCTCCTTCGGCCAATAAAGCAAGATGAGTGCCGCAACCCCAGAGTCGGTCACGACTGGACCTAATGGTCAGGGGTCCCTTTACCTTTACCTTTTACTTGGCTCTCTGCTTGTTCCTTTGTCCTCCTCTGTTCATGCTCAACTCACACATCCTCATGCCCTTTCTGTCCTCCATTCCATTCACTGTCATATCTTCATTCTCTTCTTCATGCCAGGCTCCTATCCTGCCTTCACACACACAATCTCTTTCACTCTCTTCATCTCTCATGGACTTGCATTTATATTGACTCTCTCTGCCTCTTTCACTCCTGCTCCCTTTTCTGTATGTTAGTTCATCAACTTCTGTCTCTCCTTCTCTTTCTCAGTGTCTGGGGCCCACATGAAGTGTCTCTATCGACCCACCTATATTCTTTGTTGGGCTGAGCAGCTCCGTAGCACATCCTCAGCACGTCCTCTTTGTAACATTATTTCTTGTCTGACTGGCTCACTTCTGGTCACACCTTGGTATTTTGGAGAGGATGCTGCCTGATCTCACATCCACTCTTGTGGGCAAGTTGGTTGGTTGTGCAAGACCTCCCAATCAACTGTAATTGTGAATCCTACCTGAAAATAGTGACAATCTGGAGGTGCCCTGAGTTGCTGAATTGACTTTACACAGAAATTTCACTTTATCCTGTAATCGCAGTTTAATTGCTTGTTTTAATTTATTACAGTCGTACCTTGGTTGATGAATGCCGTGCGACTCAAACGTTTTGGCTCCAGAACGCCGCAAACCCGGAAGTGAGTGTTCCGGTATGTGAATGTTCTTTGGAACCTGAAAATCTGATACGGCTTCCGCAGCTTCCAATTGGCTGCAAGAGCTTCCTGCTGCCAATATGAAGCCGCGCCTTAGTTTCTGAACATTTTGGAAGTCAAACTTCCAGAACAGATTCCGTTCGACTTCTGAGGTATGACTGTATAATGTTTATCTTTCTGTGTGTCACCGAAAGTTGGGAAGGTTAGGGCTATATTGTAGAAAATGCATAAAACGTTTGAATTGACCTTCTGTTGCACCCCCAGACCTTAGTGCTCTTTTCTGCATCCTGCATTCCTTCCTCACCCTTGAGCAACCAAAATTGGCCTTTGTGACTCTTGTTTCAACCTGCCAACATCCTGATGCTGTGTAGGCCATTGTGTCAGTTTCATAGACAAAGACCTATAAGTACATAGCTCAGCAATGTCCTCTGAAGTCTTCAGCTGGAGTTAGAAGCTACCTGAAGTCCATGGTAGTCATCTTCCAGGAGGGAAGAAAGAAATGCTGTTGATTTTAGGCTGGTCTAAGCCTGCAGCAAGTAAGAGAAGCTACATACCTGTTCTCTTTTTTTAGGGGAAAAAGCAGGGGAAGTTTAGAAGCCAGAAGCAACATTTTATCATTTATTTCACTGCAATTACATGTTCTGCATATTTTGTTAATGTGCCACATGTGTAGTTTGGATACAAGGGGATTCTGTACAGACTATATTATCTCACTTCACATCCAAACCTTGGCTTTATATTTTAAAGGAAAAAAAGTTTCAAAGCAGTTTAGTGACTGCCAGAGAGGGAAGAGGACTCTCTTAAGGACCCCCAGATACATCAAACTATGCCAATGCAATGTTGTTGCTGTTGAACAAATGTCCAAGGCAGTGTTCTTCCTGCAAGAAGGTTTCCACTGAAGTTACTTATAAGGAAGAATGACTTCAAGGAAAAAATCCCAGACAAGTAACCACAGTGCAAGTTCCTGAGCTTTTTCCTTATGCAATTGTCATGGGCCAGAAGCTGAATACCAATCCCCTTCTTAAATTCTCACTCATTCCATCCTTGGACTATAGGAATAGGCAGATTAGTTTTCATGCCATAGCTGTCAAGTTCTCCCTTTTTTTTAAGGGAAATTCCCTTATGCTGAATACGCTTCCTCACGAGAAAAGGGAAAACTTGACAGCTATGTTTCATGCTGGCACCTAAACTCAGAGTTTGCTGTCAGGATTTTGCAGAAGGTAAAGACTTTAAATAAGAGCTCTTGGGACTTCAATGCATCCTCTTCTTATTAAATACAGGGACGTTTCAACTTCACTGTCCTTTGCATTGATGATTATATGACTCTGGGCCAAAAGTTTTGAATAGCCCAAGGCAAAAGGTGTAATCTTAAACAAGGAGAAAGATGTCTTCAGGCGGTCATCATATCCCTAGAATCAGCTAAAATGGGGCAGCTGTCTCAGGTGAGCAGATGTCAGGTACTTAAAATGGCAGTCAGTTGTTAGTTAGTTAGCTAGGTGATAACTTTAAAAGGACTCTTGTGTTTATGTCCTTGTACTCTATTCTGATTTTTTTATATAAAAAAATATTATTTGCAATCTACCCAGATAACCTTTGTTATCCAATGATATATAAATACTATAAATGATTAAATAAATTATGTCCAGCAAAATATAATCACTTGTAGTTATAAATCTAATATTTGATGTGTTGAGTTAATGCAGATGGAATGCAGCATAAACAAATGGATATATTCTCTGATTTTGTAGTCAGGTAGCTCTTTTGTTTCTTTAATTAATCAAAGCTTTTGACAATATTTCATATAAGGCTAAAGGTAGACAGAGCAATTCTAATTCCCTGATCTGCTGGCTGGATGAGGTTAGGATGGGGTGGATGAGTCTCCCTGCTGCATAAAAGGAGCTCTGCCGGAAGTGGTGCCACATCTGCCAAGGAAGTCCCTATTATTATTATTATTATTAGAATTTATATACCACCCTATACCTGGGGGTTCTCAGGGCAGTTCACAGAATAAAATCAAGATATAAAACCACAAAATACCTAATAAAAATAAAAACAACAACCCAATAGCCCCCCAAAAACACATTTTTAAAGGGCATAGGATGTAAATCGGATCAACCAAAGGCCTAGTTAAAAAGGAATGTTTTTGCTTGCCGCCTAAAGGTGTATAATGAAGGCACCAAGCAAACTTTCCTGGGGAGAGCACTCCACAGACAGGGAGCCACTGCAGAGAAGGCCCGTTCTCGTGTTGCCACCCTCTGCACCTTTCAATATGCCCATGGGAAGCTCTGCAGGCATAGATCTTCTACTGGCAGAGTTTCTAGCAACAGAACCTGGAGTTACACCAGGAGTAAGGAGAAGGCATAGTGGTGACCTGAGATCTGCTGCATTCAAACCCCCTCCATTTTCCTAAAAGGCCCTAGAATTGAGTCCCTTGCTTACAACTGCCTAGCCATTTCTGCACCCTGGATCATAGCTGCCAAGTTCCAGCCTGAGAAATAAGGGACTGGACCGGAAGTAGCAGACCGGAAGTAGCGCTGCCACCATTTTGGAACTGGGCGGAGCATGCTCAGAAGCTACTTTTGATACTGCTCTGCCCTGTTCCAAAATGGCCGCCGCACCAGAAGTCGCGCTGCAGCCATTTTGGAATTGGGCAAAGCAGCATCAAAAGTCGCTTCTGAGCATGCTCCTCCCAGTTCCAAAATGGCCACCGCACCAGAATAAACCGGGGGGGGACGACGACAAAAAAAATTGTTTTTTCGGCTGGGTTTCCCGGGGAATACGGGAGACTTGGCAGCTATGCCCCGGATTGATTTGAAAGTGGGTTGGGTGGTGTTGTGTATTGAGTCAAAGGATTTTATATCTGTATTACTATTGTCTGTATTTGCATTAAGGTAAAGTAACTGCCTTTTGGTTCCAGAAGGTACAGCTATTATTGGTTCATTTAAGCTGCTGTATTTGGATCCTCTGTCTTATTGGTTTCCTACAAAAGGCAGCACTGTGATTGCCTGATATTGTTCCCTTCAAAAGGTATCCCTTTCTAGCTAGTCCCCCCGCCCCTATAAATGTAGCTTTCCTCTCCTCAGAGGTTAGTCTTATTTGCTTTAATAAAGAAGTGTTACTAGAGAACTGTCTCCAGCATATTATGTCAAGAGAGCTGAAATCACAAACCCCACGTCACAACAGGTGGACTGGACAGGATTAGTGAGAAGAAACACACCACAACCACACACTTCCTACCCCACCCAGGGCAAACCAGCAGAGCTTGGGAAAAGGCAGACTGCCTGCCACTTCACTCGACCACCCACAACCTCATAAAAGCATAAGAAGAATCTGCTGAATCCGACCAGTGGCCATCTAGTTCAGCATTCTGTTCTCACAGTTGCTAACCAGGCAGGACAACAAGAACACTCTTCCTTTTTGTGGCTTCCAGCAACTGGTATTCAGAAGCGTTACTGCCTCCAGCTGTGGAGGTGGAGCATAGCCATCATGGATAGTAGCCATCAATAGCCCTCTCTTCTATAAATTTCTCAAATCTTCTTTTAAAGCCATCTAGGCCTCCTATGGGGGCAAGTTCCATAGCTTGCTGCATATGAAGAAGTACCATATTTTTCCATGTATAAGACGATGCTTTTTGCTTTAAAAAAAGGGGGGGGGAATTGGGTGTCGTCTTATACATGGATAGTGAATGCAGAGGGGGGGAACGTGCGATTAATGGCAGCAGCAAGCAGGAGATTAGCAGCTGCAATTGGGCGGGTGATTGGTGGCTGCGGCAAAGCCTGCTGGCGATTAGCGGTGGCTGCGGCAATAGAGCGTGCAATTGGTGGCTGTGGCGAGGCGGGCAGGCATTTGGCGGCTGCGGCAAGTGGGCAGGTGGGCAGCTGGTGGCAGCGAGCGGGCAGACAATTGGCGGCTGCGGCGAGGTGTGCGATTGGCAGTGGCTGTGGCATGCGATCGGCAGTGGTGGGCAGGCGGGTGAGCGATTGGCAGAAGTGACACCTCCCCCCAAAAGCTAAACAATTTAAATTCTTGATTTTGGGTTTAAAAAGATAGGGGGTGTCTTATACATGGGGGTGTCTTGTACACAGAAAAATAGTAACTTTCTTTTATCTGTTCTGAATCTTCCAACATTCAGTTTCATTGGATGTCCACAAGTTATAGTGTGAATATAGAGGGAGAAAGACTCTTCTTCATCCACACACTTTTCTTTATCCACTCTCCCAGTGCCATGCATAATTTTATAAATTTCTATCATGTCGCCTTTTACTCGCCTTTTCTCTAAACTAAAAAGTCCTGGAAGCTGCAACCTCAGTTAGGATTGGATTCCTAGCATGCAGATCTAATTTGAAGAGGGAAATAGATGGAACAATCAGACCATATCTGCCCAGACGATAAAACATATTTGTTTGCCTTGTTTTGGGACTCCCTGTCTAGAGAAACTCGCCTTGCCCTTTCCTGATGTTTTCCCACCATCTTTTGTCCTTTCGGCTGACTTCCTACTCTTTTGAAACATTTTTACCGACTCATTAGAAAACATATTTATATTGTTTTATGCCGTGCTTCTATTTTTTAACCTTCATGACATTTTATGAGATGTTTTTTATTTATCTTATACTTGGTTGCAAGCCACCTTGAGCATTTGTGACTTGAGCATGACTGAACTGCAGTTAAAAACATCTGCAGGGCAGTTTTTTTTAATACACAAAGGTGAGAAATAAATATTTTTACTAATGAAGGTATTTATAAAATCAATGTCATTTCTTTCTATTCATATAGATAATCAGCATCGAGCACATAAAAATGCAAGTAATTGAAAATCAGTTAAAACATCAAAACAAAATACTGTAGCCTTAAAGAAAACAATGATACAGCAGATACAGGTAGAACAACACTATACAAAATTACAACCTGCCAAAAGTAAAAAGAATAGTTTTGAAAGTGTCTGGTGAGTGTCTCTGGGGAGACTATTCCATGACTGGATGAAAGGGAGAAGGTGCAAAGCATGTTTGTCAGTTGGATACATATCTTAGATTGGCCTGGACTAGCATTTCGTAACTCTGCCACCTAATTCAAATAGAGAGGGCAACACATGCAACACAAATGCAACACAAACACATATAATAAAGCACATATCTAATGCAGCACACTGATAATTCATACCACCTTTAAAAAGAGTCCTAATGCTGAAATCCTGTGCAGAGCATTCTTCCCCTGATACTTGTGAGGCTACTAGTCTTTTAAATGTTACCCAGCTTAAATTTGAACTACCATGACTTCAAATTGGTGTCATCAACCATACAATCGAGAGAGTGTTCTTTTTTCCCCTGGGCTTTTCCAGGTTTAATGGAAAATTCTAGTTTTGATTTAACATATGACATTTCATTTTGAAATGGCATTCTTGTTTAGATTTAAGTGAAATTTGGTTTCAAGCTCCCACCTACCTTCCGTGCCATAAAAAAAGAGCAGCAACAGGCAATGTCTCTATACACTGTGACCTTTTTCTTGGCCCATTATTCTCAGGTGCCTTTCAGCTGGTAATCAGCAAGAGCATCTGAGCTTCCTTCCTTTCTTGTTTCTTTGTTTTCTCCAATTGTTAAGCCTGAGCTGCCTGGGCAACAGCTCAGACATGGGATTCCATCAAAATGTGTGGATCTGAGCCTACTTTTACCAATGCAGTGGGAGATGTTCAATATTGTATTTTAGTTAAAATATATTATTATTATTATTATTATTATTATTATTATTATTATTATTATTATTATTATTATGGTCCAGTATAAACCTACCTTTTCCAGAAAAACATCTACTTCTGCTTCATTGACTATGCAAAAGACTTTGACTGTGTCGACCACAGCAAACTATGGCAAGTTCTTAAAGAAATGGGAGTGCCTGATCACCTCATCTGTCTCCTAAGAAATCTCTATGTGGGACAAGAAGCTACAGTTAGAACTGGATATGGAACAACTGATTGGTTCAAAATTGGGAAAGGAGTATGACAAGGTTGTATATTATCTCCCTGCTTATTTAACTTATACTCAGAATTCATCATGCGAAAGGCTGAACTAGATGAATCCCAAACTGGAATTAAGATTGCCAGAAGAAATATCAACAGCCTCAGATATGCAGATGACACAACCTTGATGGTAGAAAGTGAGGAGGAATTAAAGAACCTTTTAATGAGGGTGAAAGAGGAGAGTGCAAAATATGGTCTGAAGCTCAACATCAAAAAAACCAAGATCATGGCCACTGGTCCCATCACCTCCTGGCAAATAGAAGGGGAAGAAATGGAGGCATTGAGAGATTTTACTTTCTTGGGCTCCTTGATCACTGCAGATGGTGACAGCAGTCACGAAATTAAAAGACGCCTGCTTCTTGGGAGAAAAGCAATGACAAACCTAGACAGCATCTTAAAAAGTAGAGACATCACCTTGCTGACAAAGGTCCGTATAGTTAAAGCTATGGTTTTCCCAGTAGTGATGTATGGAAGTGAGAGCTGGACCATAAAGAAGGCTGATCGCCGAAGAATTGATGCTTTTGAATTATGGTGCTGGAGGAGACTCTTGAGAGTCCCATGGACTGCAAGAAGATCAAACCTATCCATTCTGAAGGAAATCAGCCCTGAGTGCTCACTGGAAGGAGAGATCGTGAAGCTGAGGCTCCAATACTTTGGCCACCTCATGAGAAGAGAAGACTCCCTGGAAAAGACCCTGATGTTGGGAAAGACTGAGGGCAGTAGGAGAAGGGGATGACAGAGGACGAGATGGTTGGACAGTGTTCTCGAAGCTACAAACATGAGTCTGACCAAACTGCAGGAGGAAGTGGAAGACAGGAGTGCCTGGCTGCTCTGGTCCATGGGGTCATGAAGAGTCGGACACGACTAAACGACTAAACAACAACAACAACAACAACAATACTACCGTACTACTAAATCACTAACACCATCATATCCCTCAAAGCCCAAGGTACACTCTCAGACCCTAATCTGCCAGGCTTTGCCATCTTAAGCTCTCCGTTTCTCATTTGCAAGCTAGTTTCCGTCTCCCTCCCTCCCTTCCCTTTCTCTCTCTCTTTTTTTGCTTGCCTGAGAGCGCCTTTTATTTTTTATTTTTTATATTAAGGATTTTCTTGGTTTACAGAAATATGTGCAATATCTCTCGTAACATTGTTACAGATTAGTTTCATTTGTTGAGACATTTCACTCTTGTTTTTCACCCAGCCCCAGCCCCCCAGCTATCACTTGCGAGAGTCTAGGCTGCCGCAGCATTAACTTGTACACACACCATTCACCAAGTGTTCAGCGATGGGTTTCTCTCTTTTTGTCAATGAATGCACATTTTATGAATTAGAACAGCACATGCCCCCTTGTGGCTTGCCTTGGCTCCCTTGCCTGCTATGCAAGCCCCTTCCACACCCGAGCTGGTGACACTGGGGCTAGGGCGGCAGGAGAGGTTTCTTTTGCTGATTCCCCCGGGCATTGCCTGCGGATTTTAAAGGAGGGCAGCGCGTGCCGGAACAAACTGTCCAGCGTGAGTGACTGACCCGCAAAAATCCAAGGGCACAGCTGAAAGAAAGGAACTGCCAGAGGAGCTGGTAAAGGCTGCTAAGGGAGGGAGGGGAAAGAGCAACACAGGCAGTAGCAAACTTACAGGAAAACTCTGAGCTTCAGATCCTGCCATGTGCCTGTCCAGCAACCATGCATTGCTGGTTTGACTGCATTGTAAATATCCCACATTATACACCAGACTTGGCACTCCAGATTAGTCACCAGTACCTGGATCTGCACTTCTTTATGCTAAAATCCACAGTTGGGCAACACCTTTATTGGAACCAGCCAAAATGTCACAAAAGCAAAGCTTTTGTGGTGTTCTCCAAAACTCAGGGCCCTCTTAAGCCCATCCAGCGCCCTGGCGCTAGGTCCCTCCAGCGCCCCCCTCCAGAGCCTCTCCAAGGGCCCGGGAGTGCCAAGCGGACCGCGGCAGCAGCGGGAGGCTACCTCCGAGGACTCCACGCTGCGCCTCCTTCTCGTTTCCCCAGCGCTGGGTTCCGCTCAGTCAAGCTTCGCCACCAGCGCGCGCACCGCAGGACCAGCAAGAGCTGCTTGGGCGCTGTGCGCGCACTGGTGGCGAAGCTCAACTGAGCGGAACCCAGCGCTGGGGAAACGAGAAGGAGGTGCAGTGCGGAGTTCTCAGAGAAGGAGCGCAGTCCTGGCCAGATCGCCGGAACCCTGCGCTCACTTGGCGCCCTTCCAGTGCCCTCCAGCACCCAGCGCCGTGGTTCTCCGCGCCACTAGCCTCTATGGCTAGGACGGGCCTGCCAAAACTTATGAGGCACATGGAGTTACATATGTATTTATTTCTATAAATATTTCATCAAAATATTCCTGAGCAGTTTATAATAAACAAACTTAAAACCACACAGTAAACATATTAGAAAGGTTAAAAACAAACATCAATTAACCGTTGTGGAAAGATGTATTCTTAATCGCCTGCATGGGCGGAATAGAAAAGTTTTCAGCAGGGGTTTTAACTTTTACACTAAAGGCACCTGCTGAATCTCTGTCAGCAGAGTTTTCCACAATACTGGGCTGAGGACACTAGACATAGAATTAGAGAATTGTAGAGTTGAGAGGGACCCTGAGGATCCCTGAGTCCAACCCCCTGCAATGCAGGAATGTGCAGCTGTCCCATACAGGGATTGAACCTGCAACCTTGATGTTACCAGCATCATGCTCAGCTCTAACCAGCTGAGCTGTCTGTGCTCTCCCAGTAAAGGCTTTACTTCTTTTTGCTATCAAGTGAGACTTGCCAACTTGGGAAACAACTAACGATGCTGATGCAAATGATCTCAGTGACTGAGCTAGGATATAAGGGCTCAGGCAATCCCTGAGGTACCCTGGAACTAAGGCTGTTCAAGGCTTTGTAGGTTAATACAAGGATGATAGATGGGCAGCCTGGGCAGCTGTTTTAACAATTGTGTCACATGTTCTTGGCCAAATACCCCCATCAGCAGTGGCTGCTGCATTCCGCACCAGCTGGAGCTTCCAAATGATACCCAAAGGCAGGACCCCCACAATAGAGTGCAATGCCATAATTCAGCCTTGAGGTTAGCAATGCATGCACTATGGTGGTCAGGTTGCACCTGTCCAGGAACAGCTGGAACTGATGAACCAAATGAAGCTGGTGAGAAGCACTCCTAGCCACAGAGTACACCAGGCAGGAGGTGAGAGAGAGGGAAGGCTGAACACAAAAATTAGGCTGATAGGCCAAGAGATCAACTGATAGAAGTTCCAAGACTGAGTCCCTCTCTGGTGCTATGGCTTGCTCCTAGTTGCTCCCCATTTCTGAGAATTTAAAGTCTGACATGTAACCCAGATCTGTCCCAGACTTAAATGAAGCATGTAACTCTTTGGCTAGGCAATGATTTCACAGATCCTAAATAGTTTGCTCTAAC
Organism: Zootoca vivipara; assembly: GCF_965207765.1. Classification (NCBI taxonomy): domain Eukaryota; kingdom Metazoa; phylum Chordata; class Lepidosauria; order Squamata; family Lacertidae; genus Zootoca; species Zootoca vivipara. Next base: position 82,876,250 of record NC_142582.1, on the reverse strand, counting down.
CTTTTGTTGTTGTTTAGTCGTTTAGTCGTGTCCGACTCTTCGTGACCCCATGGACCAGAGCACGCCAGGCACTCCTGTCTTGCACTGCCTCCCGCAGTTTGGTCAAACTCATGTTCGTAGCTTCGAGAACACTGTCCAACCATCTTGTCCTCTGTCGTCCCCTTCTCCTAGTGCCCTCAATCTTTCCCAACATCAGGGTCTTTTCCAAGGATTCTTCTCTTCTCATGAGGTGGCCAAAGTATTGGAGCCTCAGCTTCACGATCTGTCCTTCCAGGGAGCACTCAGGGCTGATTTCCTTAAGAATGGATAGGTTTGATCTTCTTGCAGTCCATGGGACTCTCAAGAGTCTCCTCCAGCACCATAATTCAAAAGCATCAATTCTTCGGCGATCAGCCTTCTTTATGGTCCAACTCTCACTTCCATACATCACTACTGGGAAAACCATAGCTTTAACTATACGGACCTTTGTCGGCAAGGTGATGTCTCTGCTTTTTAAGATGCTGTCTAGGTTTGTCATTGCTTTTCTCCCAAGAAGCAGGCGTCTTTTAATTTCGTGACTGCTGTCACCATCTGCAGTGATCAAGGAGCCCAAGAAAGTAAAATCTCTCACTGCCTCCATTTCTTCCCCTTCTATTTGCCAGGAGGTGATGGGACCAGTGGCCATGATCTTGGTTTTTTTGATGTTGAGCTTCAGACCATATTTTGCGCTCTCCTCTTTCACCCTCATTAAAAGGTTCTTTAATTCCTCCTCGCTTTCTGCCATCAAGGTTGTGTCATCTGCATATCTGAGGTTGTTGATATTTCTTCCAGCAATCTTAATTCCGGCTTGGGATTCATCTAGTCCAGCCTTTCGCATGATGAATTCTGCATATAAGTTAAATAAGCAGGGAGACAATATACAACCTTGTCGTACTCCTTTCCCAATTTTGAACCACTCAGTTGTTCCATATCCAGTTCTAACTGTAGCTTCTTGTCCCACATAGAGATTTCTCAGGAGACAGATGAGGTGATCAGGCACTCCCATTTCTTTAAGAACTTGCCATAGTTTGCTGTGGTCGACACAGTCAAAGGCTTTTGCATAGTCAATGAAGCAGAAGTAGACGTTTTTCTGGAACTCTCTAGCTTTCTCCATAATCCAGCGCATGTTTGCTATTTGGTCTCTGGTTCCTCTGCCCTCTAACCTTTTAGGAAGCCTTATTAACCTGCCCGTGATTCACTTCATTTCTCCCTCATCAACTATTTCTGTTTGAAGCTCAGGATGAGCATTTTAAAACTCAGCTGTCATAGACTTTATTTCCTCTCCTAACCTCAGTGCCCAGGATTTCAATTAAACCAGAACTAGGGTTCAGATGCCAGGACTTATTTTGAATTGAGCAGCATGGGATGTATTTCAAATTCAAAGTGCTGCGCGTCTTGGGGTTCACCTCTTCTCATATGTACCTACTTGAGCCCTGAGATCACCAAGGGATGCCCTTCTCTTGAGGGAACCACTCAAACTGGAGGGCAGCTACAAGGGAGTTGGCCCTTGGCAGTGCCTTCCACACTCAGTATGGAACACACCCTCCCAAGAGTGTCTCATCTGGTGCCTACATTCATGTCCTTCCAGGACCACACAAAGACTTATTTTATTCTCCCAGGCCCTTTAGCATCAACCATGTGCCTTTTAACATTATGTGAATATTCCTATTGGTATTTTAGCCTCTGTTTTTCTGATGGCTGGAGTGTGCTTTAGCCCTCATGAGATGGTTTAATTCTCTGTGATTAGGTCAGATGATCATGGCTGGTGCTATCTGTTCTGGTCTGTGTTTTATTGGAGCTCATCATATCCAGCAATGTGCTTTTCAATACCACATATTCTGCTTCAAAAGTGCACTGCTGGTTAATCAAACACTGGATGATCAAGTGTTGTACTGGCACGGGTAAGCCAGTCCTAAGGTGCATTGAGTGTTGGTTCTGGAACAGGGTGGCCTTAATTTAAATTGTAGATAAGATGCATAGCTGGTTCACTGTCCGTATAATGGGAATGCTAGACATCCACTTCACTGGACTGGGATAATAAGCAATAACCACCCATTCTTGAGCCACAGAGGCAGAGGTGGTGTAGCTGGTCACACGGGCACATGCACATATACACCCACCTTGTCCAGGAAGACCTTGAGCGATGACTGAACTGAAATTACCTTCTGTGCCTGGGAGGTTTTTAGGAGCAGCAAGCAAGCCAGCTGCTGTCCTGAGTTGCCCCTCATTGAACAAATGAGAGATGCTACTTGGAGTTCCATAGGCAAGACATAAAGAAAAGAGATGTGAGAATCAAGAAAGCATATGTCACTAACTCTGGTCCATGGAGAATCAGCATTTGGTGCTACAAAAATTCTGCACCATACAAATGAGATCAGTAGCAAAACACACACACACACACACACACACACACACAGAGAGAGAGAGAGAGAGAGAGAGAGAGAGAGAAAGAGAAAGAGAGAAAGAAAGAAAGAGAAATTGAGAGAGAGAGAGAGAGAATACTGCAGGTTTGTTTTATTTTTGCAAGGCAAGAGTGATGGGGAGCAGGAGAAGATATATTTGCTTAATAGGAAGGAGAGCATCACACATGATGCTTAGTTTTTCCATGTGTGAATAGACAACAAGAACCTGAATGTGGCAGAAGCACTGAAATATCATGGTATATTCATATTAAAGTGCAGTTTTTAAGCATGGTGTGTGAAAGTATCCTCCAAAAGTCTATCTGGTGACCACTGTAAGGTTCTTAAACCTAACCTGCTTTCTCAACCTCTTGGGATGCCACAGACTCTTTTGCACAACAGGGAAGACCAAGCACTTGGTTTAAAATAATGCATACAGATGTCCAGGGTTCACAAGTAACTATGCTAGCATGTCATAGGCATACTAGTGATTGGGAATCACAGGTATGCCCTTGCAGTCAAGTCCTCTTTGTGAACTTCCCGTAGGCTTCTGGTTGGCCACAGTGAGAATAGGACGCAGTACTAGATGGGCTTTTGGCCTGATCCTCGTTGTGACCCCATGGACCAGACCACACCAGGCACTCCTGTCTTCCACTGCCTCCCACAGTGTAGTCAAACTAATGTTGGTAGCTTCGAGAACACTGTCCGACCATCTCGTCCTCTGTCATCCCCTTCTCCTTGTGCCCTCAATCTTTCCCAACATCAGGGTCTTTTCCAGGGAGTCTTCTCTTCTCATGAGGTGGCCAAAGTATTGGAGCCTCAGTTTCAGGATCTGTCCTTCCAGTGAGCACTCAGAGCTGATTTCCTTAAGAATGGATAGGTTTGATCTTCTTGCAGTCCATGGGACTCTCAAGAGTCTCCTCCAGCACCATAATTCAAAAGCATCAATTCTTTGGCAATCAGTCTTCTTTATGGTCCAGCTCTCATTGGACCATACTGGGACATCACTACTGGGAAAACCATAGCTTTAAATATATGCACCTTTATCAGCAAGGTGATGTCTCTGCTTTTTAAGATGCTGTCTTGGTTTGTCATTGCTTTTGTCCCAAGAAGCAGGCGTCTTTTAATTTTGTGACTGCTGTCACCATCTGCAGTCATCATGGAACCCAATAAAGTAAAATCTCTCACTGCCTCCATTTCTTCCCCTTCTATTTGCCAGGAGGTGGTGGGACCAGTGGCCATGATAATAGGTTTTTTTTATGTTGAGCTTCAGACCATATTTTGCGCTCTCCTCTTTCACCCTTATTAAAAGGTTCTTTAATTCTTCCTCACTTTCTGCCATCAAGGTTGTGTCATCAGCACATCTGAGGTTGTTTATATCTTCCGGCAATCTTAATTCCGGCTTGGGATTCATCCAGTCCAGCCTTTCACATGATGAATTCTGCATATAAGTTAAATAAGCAGGGAGACAATATAAAGCCTTGGCATACTCCTTTCCCAATTTCCCAATCAGTTATTCCTTATCCAGATCTAACTGTAGTTTCTTGTCCCTCATAGAGATTTCTCAAGAGACTGATGAGGTGATCAGGCACTCCCATTTTTTAAGAACTTGCCATAGTTTGCTGTGCTCTGGTTCCTCTGCCCCTTTGAAATCCAGCTTGCACTTCTGTGAGTTCTCGGTCCACATACTGCTTCAGCCTGCCTTGTATAATTGTAAGCATAACCTTGCTTACGTGTGAAATGAGCGCAATTGTGCGGTAGTTGGAGCATTCTTTGGCACTGCCCTTCTTTGGGAATGGGATGTAAACTGATCTTCTCCAATCCTCTGGCCACTGCTGAGTTTTCCAAACTTGCTGGCATATTGAGTGTAGCACCTTAACAGCACCATCTTTTAAAATTTTAAATACGGTAGTCAAGCTGGAATACCATCACTTCCACTGGCCTTGGTATTAGCAGTGCTTTCTAAGGCCCATTTGCCTTCACTCTCCAGGATATCTGGCTCAAGGTCAGCAACTACCTGGGGTGTACAAGACCTCCATATCTTTCTGGTATAATTCCTCTGTGTATTCCTGCCACCTCTTCCTTATAAAAAAATTCATTCAGTAGCACCTTAAAGACCAACTAAGTTTTTATTTTGGTGTGAGCTTTCGTGTGGGTGGGAATGGGTGGTGTTAACAGCCATCCACAGGTTTACCACTCCCATCAGCCCATCACACATTCCCACCCACCCCCACCACCCTCTGTATATATATAAGGGTCTGACACTTCTGTTTCCAGTGTATCTGAAGAAGTGTGCATGCACACGAAAGCTCATACCAAAATAAAATCTTAGTTGGTCTTTAAGGTGCTACTGAAGGAATTTTTTTATTTTGCTTCGACTCAGACCAACACGGCTACCTACCTGTAATCTCTTCCTTATGTCTTCTGCTTCTGTTACCATAGGTCCTTTCCACTTTTGTCCTTTATTATGGTAATCTTTGTACTAAATGTTACTTTCATATCTCCAATTTTCTTGAACAGATAAAGTCTACCTGGCTGTTAATATGCTAGATTTTCACCACAATACTTTTTTAAATAGAAAAGCAGATCTTAAAACTTGTCTTTGTTTTTTGTTTTTTTATGGCTATACCACCCACTTTTTCAGTCAATCCTTAGTGAGGCTCAGAGATCAGTTGTTTCTTGATCTGGATAAGTTTTCTGACTGTGCTAGCATTAAACACTATGGTAATTCATGGCCTGTACGCTCTTAAACTAGTAAAAAGAAGAAGCATAAACATAGATATTTGAGTCAAACCCTCACATCTGGCAAATGTACACAGTGTCCATTAAAAGCACTAGCTTAGTAATTCCCTAATATAACACAGATGATGGCTTCTTAGTATACACATTAATTTTCCATTTATATTTCAATGTTACTTTAATTGTATTACTCAAAAACCGTAATAAATAACTGCATTTTAAAACAAACAAACCCCCCAAATGGGAAGAGTCATCCTATATTCAGCAATGCAGAGTGGGGGATAACTGTATCCAAGGCATGCTGAGTTTGGGAAGGAAAGAGGAAAACACACAAGGAAATGCAATAATGACCAGAGAGAGAGAGAGAGAGGCATTGGACATAACATGGGGCATTTGTCTTCCCGCTCTCCCACCTCCATCACAGAAACCAGGAAAGCTACAGGAAGAGCTCTGGTGTGGAAAGCTAAGCCACTCCAGGAGTAGTGTTGTGTGGATCAAGAGACTGGCTCCTGTGTTCGCCAATCAACCCTTCAGCCCACCCTCCCCTTTGACAACCCATGTGGGCATCTCCCTCTTGTCTGATGGGCCATCCCTACCTGGTATCATCACAGCAGGCCTCCCATTACCCCTCCCTGTCTGCACCATGCAATTGACTGACTCAGACACTAATGCCGTGTTTCTCCAAAAATAAGACACTGTCTTATATTTGTTTTTCCTCAAAACACACACACTATGGCTTATTTTCAGGGGATGTCTTATTTTTTTTCCTCCTCCTGCCGCGGCCGGCATTGCTGCTGCGCCTATCACTATGTTTTATTTTTGGGGTATGGTTTATATTTCTTGAATGCTTAAAAATCCTGCTATGGCGTATTTTATGACTACGTCTTAAAATAGGGGAAACAGGGTAGCAGGAGCTATCCCAGTCCAGCAACCTGAGACAGCTGTCTCTTCATAGTCTGGGGATCTGGACTGAGCAGAGGAAGGGCTACTGCCCTTGGGCGCACCAAGCTCTCCAACCTCTTCCGGAGGCTACCTGAGACCTGATAGGTTGGGACAAAGGAAACACCTTCTGTCATGCCTTAGCAACAAAGAAACAATAAATGTGGGAGTACCAAAAGTTTATATTGAACATCTAGGATGGATGAGAAATACACATGCTAGTCAGTCACTCTAGCAGAGTTCATGTGTCTTGGATTAACATCCAAAATATGTATTATAACTGGAAATCATGCAAAATAATAATGTGTGAAACAATTTCTATATTCACCATGTGCAACTATGGTGAATATATGCTGCAATCCTGGCTGCTGCTTCCCAGTACAGGTATATGTCACGTACAAGGCTGACTCACACCTGCATGCATATTATTTGGTATTTCTGCACTCTAGATTTATTGAACATTGCATTTGACCTGACGCCAGAGTTCTACGGTGTTAAACTTGTGAAGGCCACCTCACATACGCAAAGTCACCACTGGATTCTGCAATCCTCAGCCTATTAGTGATGTATTGTGAACACACCAAGGCATTGCTTGCTATTAGACCACGCGAATGTGGCTGGAATCCCTTTAATCTCGTCACTGACTGGGGATTTTGTGTGCTGTTGTTCTCAATTTTATTGGATCGCGGTTTTATGTCGTTTTCATTGTCCAACGCCCAGAGACCCTTGACCACCATGCAGCCACTAATAAAGATAATAAATTAATAAGTGCGATGTATCTGGACTTCTGCGGAGTCTTGCCTGTTTCCTACCCCTGTCATCTGTGGCACAGCCCGATGGACCGAAGCCATTTGTGAGCGAGGCGCGTATTTATTGATCTTAAAATAGTAATGAAAAGCACTCGTTGCTACGGGTGACTGCGACTCGTTCCATTGAGGAATTTCCCTTCTTCTTTTCAGACAGCCCCGCTCCCCGCGGGTTAAAATGATCTATTCAGTTTAACAAACAGCCTGTGCCACCTTCCGCAGCCTTCCCCTCTTTCTTTGCAGCGCCGCGCCTCTTTTTCCCTCGCAAGGCAGCCCCACTGAATTCCGTGGAGCCAAGTCTCAGGGAAACGTGCCGGAGGCTTGCAGTTTCCACACCCCCCCCCTTCTTTCTCCTCCTGCAGGCGAGCGCGGGGAGGGGCCTGAGCCCGTTTGCGTATTTCGCTCCGCGCGCCCCTTTCCCCCGCCCGCCTCTCCCTAGCGAATAAGATCGTGCGTTTGTTTGTGTTTAAATATAGCCTCAACCCTTCTAAGGCTCCCAGCTTCGGAGGAGAAGGGCAGAGGCGGGCGGCGGCGGCGGTAGCAACAGCAGCTGGCCCCGCCTTCCCCGACCCCCTCGTACTGCCGCTGCTGCTGCTGCTGCCGCCGCCGGGAAGCACAGGCGAAGGGCGCCTCTGTCTGCCGTCACCCCGTGTCCCGACGAAGGGTGAGACGGGAGGCCGCTGCTGAGGCACTAGCACTCGCAGGGAGACACACTGACGAGGTGGGGCGGACGGGGGCACAAGCTGCTGCGGGGGCTGCTTTAAAAATGCGCCCCAGCCAGCCAAGCTCCCCTGCGCACGAGAGAGAGGGAAGCTGCAGTCTTGGCTTTGCAGCGTGCGCCTCGCTTTTGCACGCCCCTCCTCCTCCTCCTCTCACCGCCCTGGAATTGTGTAGTAGCCCTGAATTAGCATGTCACGTGTACGGCATGTGGAAATGAATCAGGGGCATGTGAGCAGCAGGCGGTGGGAGGGAGAGGAGGACGCCTGTGTTTGCATCCAAGGATCTCCTCTCGCTCGGTGGTTGCGTAGGTGTCTCGCTTCCTCCGCTCGCTCCCTCCCTCCCGCGGCTGCCTCGAGCGCTCCCCCCTCCCTTCGGCCCTCCATCTGGCCGTCCCCCCTCCTCCCTCCCCCCCCCCCCGTGCTCGCCGCCTCCTCTGCCAGCTCGAGCGAGCCAGCGCCGCGCTGCCTGCTTATTCAGCCCGGCAGAATCCCTCGGCCTGCAGCAGCAGTGGCAGGAAGACGGGGGACCCCGCCAAAATTGCCCACTTCCCGCGCAAGCCGAGAGAGAGAGAGAGAGTGAGAGAGATTGATGCACATCGATGCGCTTCCCTCACGATGTCGAATTTTAAGCACATCGCGGGACACACAGACGTGCCCTTTGAAGTTTCCGGGGAGGGGGGAAGCAATGGCTAAAGGCCCCGCTCTGGGATATGGCAAAGCTTAAATGGCAAAAACAAAGCTTCTGCTGGAAAAGCAAATATTAACCCTCGCCAAACCAAACAACGGAATCTTAAAAGCGTTTGTCGTGACGGGGTTGGTTTATACCTCCTCAGACTTAAATGCAGGATGATTTGAAAGAAGGGTCGCTTGTGGCCAGGAACAAACTGCAGGGTTGGTTTGTGCCCTTCATTGCTAAGAGATGTGACCCATAGACAAGACACCCCTGGAGCTAGGGAGGGTCAAGGCCGTGCCCAGAGAGCAATACTGGTGGCCCACCATTTGGACCTAGAGACAAAGTCACTCAGCCTTGGGATATTCCGGAGTGTGGCCTTCTGTGCACAGGGGGTGGGGAAAGCATTCATAGAGGTGGGTGGAAATTTGGGATGGAACAGCCTTGCAGCCTAATAGTACCGTAAATACCTTTCTGTTCCATGAGGAAGATGGCACAGGGATCCCGGGGGGGGGGGGATGTTGGGCTGGGAGAACAAGCCGCTTTCCCCCTTAAAATTCTATAATTCTCAGCTGTGTTTGACTCAGAATGGGCTCATTATGATTTCTGTCAATACAACCCAGAAGGGCGAGGACTACATAATATTAGGATACAGGGTGTGAGCCCCCATATTTTTATTTATACACACAACTTACCACAGCCTCCAAACAGAAAAAGTAAGGCAGTACCTGACAGCACATGCCAAAACCTGATGTCCTAGGAGGATGGGATAGCAACCGAGGAGATGGTTCTCTTCCACTGCTCTCAACAAGGTCTATCTGCAAATGGAGGGAGTAGCCATAGAGAAGGTGCCTGGCGTTGTTGCTGATTATGAAGCATGTCCAGGAAACAGAATTGGTAATATATAATATATAGATGTAGGTGTTTGTATGTTTATAGATAAACACATGCCTGTATATAAGTACAGTCCATATATCACTCTGTGATTTCTACATCCTCCACATTTTAATTTCTAAAATGAGGAAATGGTGGGGCCAGGGTCAATCCTGTTTAGGAGTCCTGTTATCTGACTGATTTCTATCATGTGTGGCTATTGGTGGTTAGGTTGCTCTATGGTGAAATAAGGACACTCTGCATATGGTCAGAGGCACACTATGACTGCTTCACATGTCCAAGAGCTAAACTCTGGTGCTGAAAACAGGTTGCTGAGGTAGGTCCTGGCTCAAAACCACAATGACAGAGCACATGTAGAACATTTGAGGTTGCCTTGATAGCTCAGTTGGTAGAGCATGAGATTCTTAATCTCAGGGTTGTGGGTTTGAGCCCCATATTGCTGTGAGGTGGGAGTGGGGTTGGATTTTTGAGCCCCTTCTAATTCCTGGATTCAATTCAGCAAGGATTCAATTGTTGAATTAGCCAGGCAAGGGCCATAATGCCTCCTAAGATAACAAAAGAAGTGGCTCTGTGCCAGATGTCAAATGGATGGGGGCCCCCCTCCTTCAACTTACTGATAGTTAAAAGGACAAAGACCAGAGAATAGTGGTGTATGTAAGCTAGAAACTAGAAGCAGGCTGTAGGCTGGGCAGTTGAGAGACAGCCATGCCTGATTTCTGCCAAGGCTGTGGCTGTGGGAGAAACAAGACCACCTTGGGATGGTAACATTGTGAGCCCCTACATCTTAGGCCCAGGTGGTACATATGTGTAAATAAACTGTATGTCAGTCTGAGGAAACTGAACCCTGGGTAAGCACCTAGAACCGCTGGAATCTCACACCGCTCGGAAATTTGGGTGGCATGCAACAATAGATACACACCCTGCATAGAGCAGGTGAGGCGGATATAGATCTAATTTAACGTGTGTCTTACTTAACACCATGCACCCTGCAAACTGCACTAAGGTCTCCTCTCTAAATCTTCAGAGGCTGGTTGCCCCAACTGCTTTATTAAAAACAACAACCCTGGTTTAAAAACAACAACCCTGACAGCAGCGCAAGCAAATCAGTGAATCAAGTATCCCTCTTCCTGTTACCACACCCATTCATACAATTGCACAAAACATGCTAGGAAATTGACAGAAATTGCAAACTAGGAGCGGAGAGAAGAGTGGAGAGCTGGCAGTGAATGAGATACACAGTCATTCATGACAATGTTTGAATGAACATGGAGCTTTCACATCCTTTTAATGCCAGGTCACCATGTTTCCCTCTGCTATTCTCTCTTTCCCCAGATTTTCTCTCTCCCTGATTCTTCATTATTTCCCTGACTTCCAAGTGCCTGCTTCTCCCCAATTTCTTCTGCCAGGTACAGTCTGTCCTCATACACCCCCGCCCTTCTCCCCATACTGCACACTAGGCAAACCATGTCCCCAGAAGCCCTCCCCTCACAGGCTAGTGATGCCATCTTTCTGCAATGTGGATGAAAAAAGGTACAGCCACGCAGGGGGAAAGGGAAGGAAGGAGGGGGAGGGAGAGAAGTGAGGTTATAAATAGCTCAGTAAACGCTTTTCTCATTGACATGGCTTGGACAGAGCATGGAAAAACAAACAGAGGAAACTCCATCTAACAACCCCACATCTAAACAACGCCTTGCACATTCCTCCTGCTAAATAATAACAGATTTTCCACGAAGGTGTGAATAATACCCAGGAAGAGAGCATGAACCAAAACAAATTATCAACACCCAGTGGATGTCAATATTTTGGTCCCTTTCAGTTCTCCCATTGTAGTAGGTAGACACACAGAGATTGCCTATATTTAGAGGAAGGTGTATTTTTAATACGGGGAAACAGAGTTTGCTTCCATTAATAACAGTGGAGCACATTCACCAAGGCAGCCCTGGCTGTGAGTAGTGAATGTTGCTTTAGTGATGTATGGAGACCTGAGAGATAAAGCACAAGGCAGGAGAGAGAACAAATATTTTGAAACTCAGATAGCGACTACCTTCAACATTGCAATCATGGGGTTATATATATATATATTTTTAAAAAAGCACAGGCTATTTGCATTTGGAAGGGAACACCTTCATTTGCTTGGAAGCAAGTCCTACTGTATTTGTTTTGGTGGGATGTGTGGAGCTTTTAAGTGGCATGTATTCATTTTTGGAAGCAAGTGTTTTACCCTGGCAGTTGTGTGTGGTGAGCAGTCCCAAACATTAAAAGCAAACAACAGAAACATGCATGTTTGGTGCATTATGTGCAAAGCCACCAGAAGTCTGCCAGTGATGTGGAGACTGGAAAAAAGGAAGATAAGTACATTTGCAGGGGTTGGAAGTTGATTTTAAAAACAAACAAAAACAACGTGCTAAGAATCACTGAACTTGAGAAGCCTGACATAATAAAACATCCATATAGTTGGGGGGAATAGCAGACTCCATATCACCATGTTCTGCCAGCCAGGTATCCAACCAGTATTCCTTTGACGCCACATTGATGCCTGGTCTTCATTGTACTTCTTCCTTAAGGTGATTTCCCTCATTGGTCATTTTCCCTTTTAACTGTCACTTGTAACCGTTCTAATTAATCAGCAAAAAATATGGCATCATGCTCTTATATTGGGCAGCCCAGTATTCCAATTTACAGAGCAATAAAAATTGAAGATCTGTTGGAATAAGAGGAATTTGGAATAGGCAGGTCTTTTGCTAAACTTAGTCCCTCCTTCCAGCTCAGCCGGAGGTATGTCAATACAAGTTCTTGATACCATCCAGAAATTCTGGACGTATGGCAGGCCTACCAAACAGCTGCCTATGTGTGACTTTTCTATGTGTGTCATGACTTCCTTAGTTTTCTCTAGGCACATCTCATCAGAGACTGTTCCTGGGAGTCCCTCAGATTTAAAGAGTGGCTCGTTGGTCAATGGAGCCAGTGTTGGAAGGTTGACATCCTGCTGCATACACAGAAGCTTCCTGTGCATCTTTCAGATGAAGAAAGATTAAAGCATTTGGAGCTTAGTACAGATAAGATACAACTAAGGGAGGGTGGAATGGTGACCACATGTTAGAAGATGATTCGTGGTGTAGACAAGTGATGGAGCACTCCTTAAGTTGTTGGATTTCAACTCCCATCAACCCCAGCCAGCATGGCCAATGGTCACAAAAGTTGGGAGCTTTGGTTCAACTGCTGGAGAACTGCAGGCTCCCCATCCCTGTTGTAAAGAAAGTGGATAGAGAAATGATGTTCTTCCTAATACTAGATTGGCTGTAGATTTAGAACAGACAAAATAGTGTAGCGTTTTTTGAGAAATGGGTGGGATATAAATTCTTTAAATTGATATTCAGTGCCACAAAATGTGATGGCGATGGCTTAGATGATTTTCACTGTCAATTAGATACATTCGTGGAGGGTTTATTAATGGCAGTTAGCCATAATAGCTATATGAAACCCACGAGCTTTATGCAGTTGCCCTTTGTAAAAGAAACTAAGCATTTGGAAGACATTGAGGGTCCTCTGCATCAGAAAAGAATCTTCTTCTTTTAAATACAATAGTACAAAGTCGGGATAAGCTGGCGCAGTTCTACAGCACAACAGGAACCACAGTTAATCTGCTGTAGGAAGCTGTAGGTGCACTGCTAGGAGCCCACACCATGAAAGTGATGCATACAAACTGTGTCTAGATATGCTTTTTACAGTTGAAACACTGCTGAATGAGGTGAATAGAATGGTAGTGAGAATGCAGAAAATGGAGGGTGTGATTCCAGATAACTGAGGTGATGTGTAAGTCCTATATAAACCATGGTTAGGCATTTCTACAGATGTTCATGTGAGTGAACCTCTGATGTGCTCCCTGGTCCTGAATGGGGTAACTGTGCCCCCGAAGGACCATATGCGCAGCCTGGGAGTCATTTTGGACTCACAGCTGTCCATGGAGGCACAGGTCAATTCTGTGTCCAGGGCAGCTGTGGTGTAGTGGTTAAGAGTGGTTGACTCATAGGCTTCCGGTTCAGCGCCAGCGCCGATCGGCGGGGTCCCGTCTCGTCTCCGAGACGGCCCGTCTCTGCTAGGAGTGGGGAGGGCAGCGAGAGCGACGCTGCGCCCCTTAGAACCTCGGGAAGAGCGTCCCGGGGGCGAATTTTGCTCGGCAGAGCCCCAATCCGGACTCCCCAACTCTCCGTCAAGCTCTAATAAGAGCTCCGGAGCGAGGAGGGTAGAAGTTGCGGGGGCCATCTTGAGCGACAACGTTACCCTAGCGGAGAGAAGCTTCAAGCCGAAGGTGGAGAGCGCTGGATTCTTCTGAAAAAAAAATGATTGGAAATAAGAGTGTAAGTAATCTCACGATTTGGATTATAAAATAATTTGGATTTGGGAGAGAAGGGAAAAAGAGGAAGCCACCCCCCCCACCGGCAACATAAGAGACAGTAAATAGAAACCCGAAGCCGTAAATAGAAGATTTCAACTTAAAAGGTTCCCTCAAAGGCATCAAAGAGGATCTCCCCTAGATGCAGGGTAAAAGGGGAGAAAGACTGTGGTTGTGAATACCCTGCAGAAAGAGGTTAAGATCAAGAAAGACCTTTCTTTTCCCCGGGAGCCGGCAGCCCAGACAACCCAGTGAGCTGATCAGGATCTATAAGTGGAATTTTATTTTTATTTCTATTTTTGGACTTTCTGGAAATCCTTTTTTGGTTTATATGCTTTTGAAATGTGAGTCTGAACTTTATTTCTAATAAGATTTGGAGAATGCAGCCAGCTTGTTAAAATGGAGTCGAGAAAATAAACTGTGACCATTTTCCACCCCATGTGATAAGTTTTGACCTTGACAGGATTGAACTACCGTGTTTCTCATATTATAAGTCATGTCTTATATTAATTTTTTCCTGAAAAAAACACAGCATGGCTTATTTTCAAGGGATGTCTTAATTAAAAAATAAGTACCGGTACCGGTATCTGTACAGACCACAGACCTGCTCCCACCGGGTCTTCGCGCGCGGCAGGCAGAGGCTGCAGCCGGGTCCTGGGGCTGCGCGCGCGGCAGGCAGAGGCTGCAGCCGGGTCCCGGGTGTTCGCGCGCAAAGGCTACAGCCGGGTTCTGGGGCTGCACGCGCTGCGCGCTGAGGCTGCAGCCAGGTCTCGGGGGTTAACGCGGCAGCAGCAACCCTTCTTTGCCACAGACCTTCTTCCACCACCCGGTACGGCTTATTTTCGAGGTATGCCTTATATTTTTCCACCTCAGGAAAATCCTGCCATGCCTTATTTTGTAGGGATGCCTTAAAATATGAGAAACAGGGTATGTCAACAAAAAGGTATTCGCCTGAGTTCCAGCGGACTGTTTTGACCATAATGTGGGAAGTAAGAATAGGACTATGTCAAGAGGAGACACAACAGCAAGAGTTAAAGCAACAATTCCAGATGGTGATGGCAGAATATGACTTCTTAGAGGATGAAGCTACTGAAACTGAGGAAGACGAGTGTGAGAATGACAGTGACAGTGATTTGGAGGATTTTGACAATGATGGGGACTGTGACTTGGAACGAAAAGATGAAGATGAGGACTGTGACAATATAATACAAAATGAAGCCCACCAAGAAAGAAAAGATGATTTTACTCTACAAAAAGTCAGGTGGAGTGCCCCTCCTTTGAGGGGGGTACGATTGGATTTACTGGAACTCCAGAATACCCACAGGGAAGAGGAAAAAAATAAGCAGAGAAGAGAAGAAACTCAGGGGTGCTGTATGGAGGCCTGGATGGCAAAATACTGCAAAAAGGGGGTGGGGTGAAGGGAAAGTGAGGTTGTGATTAATAGGATGGATTATTAGGGTTAAAACTGGACTGCTGACTACGGAACTTGCTGGATTGGGGGGTTGGAGCCGGAAATTGGGGATGAAAGGTTAGATTGGGAATAGTTATAGTTTAAAAGTGAATTGATTTTGGAAAAAGGTGAAAATATGGAGGCTTATAGAGGGGGGAAAAATTAGGCACGGGAAGAAAAAATGGGAGTTTGATTTTTCAGTGATTTGGATATTTGGTGAAAATGATAATAGCCAAGTTTTAAAGTAGTATAAGGTATAAAGGTAATTATTTCATAGAATAAGAAACTGTTGAAGAGGATAAAAAAGGGATGAAAACCGGGGAAGGGGGGAGGTTGGGGAAGCCCACAAAATATGGTTTATTAATTATGAATGGAAAAAAGATTATTTTTGTCTTGTTTTGTTTTTCCTTTTTTGTCTCTTTTCCCCCCTCTTTTTTTCTTTTTTTCTTTTTACTCTTTTTTGGTATGAGAACAGATGGTTGGATGGATGCCTTCCTGCGTACTGCCCTGGTTTCCTGGAGCTCTCTGGTGGCAGGGGGGGGGGCTTTGGGGGCAGGGGAGGGGGAGGAGGACAGAAATCCAACCATAAAATGGACCATCTCTGACTGTTCACCTGCGTGGGATACTTCTGTGGCAGGGGAGGACCCATGGAGGGGGGTGGGAAGAAGGTGGAAAAGGTGTTCATGTATGTACCGTTTTTTGGAATTTGTAAAATCAATAAAAACTATGTTGTTGTTTTTTTAAAAAAAAGAGTGGTTGACTCGTAATCTGGGAAACTGGGTTCGCGTCTCCGCTCCTCCACATGCAGCTGCTGGGTGAGCTTGGGCTAGTCACACTTCTCTGAAGTCTCTCAGCCTCACCTACCTCACAGGGTGTCTGTTGTGGGGGAGGAAGGGAAAGGAGAATGTTAGCTGCTTTGAGACTCCTTCGGGTAGTGATAAAGCGGGATATCAAATCCAAATCCAAACTCTTCTTCTTCTTCTATCAGCTCCATCTGGTACGCAGGCTGAGACCCTACCTGCCTGCAGACTGTCTCGCCAGAGTGGTACATGCTCTAGTTATCTCTCGCTTGGACTACTGCAATGCGCTCTACGTGGGGCTACCTCTGAAGGTGACCCGGAAATTACAACTAATCCAGAATGTGGCAGCTAGACTGGTGACTGGGAGCGGCCGCCGAGACCACATAACACCGGTCTTGAAAGATCTACATTGGCTCACAGTACGTTTCTGAGCACAATTCAAAGTGTTGGTGCTGACCTTTAAAGCCCTAAATGGCCTCGGTCCAGTGTACCTGAAGGAGCGTCTCCACCTCCATAGTTTTGCCCGGACACTGAGGTCCAGTACCGAGGGCCTTCTGGTGGTTCCCTCGTTGCGAGAAGCCAAGTTGCAGGGAACTAGGCAGAGGGCCTTCTCGGTAGTGGCCCCTGCCCTGTGGAATGCCCTCCCATCAGATGTCAAAGAGAAAAACAACTAACAGACTTTTAGAAGACATCTGAAGGCAGCCCTGTTTAGGGAGGCCTTTAATGTTTAATAGATTACTGTGTTTTATTTTTCTGTTGGAAGCCGCCCAGAGTGGCTGGGGAATTCCAGCCAGATGGGCGGGGTATAAATAATAAATAATAATAATAATAATAATTATTATTATTATTATTATTATTATTATTATTATTATTATTATTATTATAAATGGGCACACTTATCTGGTGTCACATTGGCACCATGCTAACTATCATTTGCTATTTTCCTCTAGGTAGATTAAAAATAAGTAAACAGTGACTTGTGTTACTGGACATATGCCATACATTTAAACCCATTTCCAAGAATTAGATGGTGAGTGGTAAACGACATCTCTTGCAATTTAATTATGTTGCTTGCTGGAGAGTTGTGAGGTTTTAGCATTAGGTTACCAGGTATCATGTTTTCGGATTCACAATTAACAAATGGAGAGAGCAAGATGAATAGGGGCTGAAGGAAATCAACTAAGGGGAATCTCTGATATCGTGGTCATGGCAGCAGCCCAAAGATTATGGCTCAGGAAATCAGAGGTTTTAAGCTTGGCTGAGGGGCTGCATGGTTTTCTGTCTTAGTGGTTAGGATCATCAACCTCAAGAATCAGAATCTTGGAGTTGGAAGGGACCCAAGGGCCATCTAGTCCAGCCCCCTGCAACGCAGGAATCTGAGCTAAAGCATCCATGGCAGATGGCCATCCAACTTGTTCTCCAAAGTGTTTTGCAGACCAAATTATTTGGTGCAGATATTTTAAACCTTTCACTTTGTGCCCTCTTGTTGAACATTCAAGGCTCCACAGTTCAACGTGGACTTTTCTGAAGCCCTTGTGTCAGTGTATGTTGATCTAATAATACACGGTAGCAGTACCCAAGTCTTGAATCAGTGTTCAGATTGTCAGATTCTGTTTGCACCTAATCGGACCATCAACCCTCAAAAACATTTTTGAAAGTCCTGGCAAATATTGCCTACTGTTTGCGGGGGGACGATGGGACCTTAAAAACCTGTTTACCTGCATTGTATCAAAAAGCTTTAGATAAAAATCACTTATTGTATATTCCTGTGTATAAGACTACTTTTTAACCCAGGAAAATCTTTTCAAAGGTTGGGGGTTGTCTTATAGGCCGGGTCGTATTTCTTATATGGCGAGTATATCCCAAACTCTGTATTTTAACTGGAAAAGTTGGGGGTCGTCTTATACGCACAGCATGACTAAGCCGCTTCTGGTGAACCAGAGCAGTGCACGGAAATGCCGTTTACCTTCCTGCCCGAGCGGTACCTATTTATCTAGGTCTTATTTTATAGGGGAAAGGTAAAGGTAAAGGCACCCCTGACCGTTAGGTCCAGTCGCAGATGACTCTGGAGTTGCGGTGCTCATCTCGCTTTATTGGCCGAGGGAGCCGCCGTACAGCTTCTGAATCATGTGGCCAGCATGACTAAGCCACTTCTGGCGAAACCAGAGCATCGCACGGAAACGCCATTTACCTTCCCGCTGGAGCGGTACCTATTTATCTACTTGAACTTTGATGTGGTTTCGAACTGCTAGGTGGGCAGGAGCAGGGACCGAGCAACGGGAGCTCACCCCGTCGCGGGGATTTGAACCGCCGACCTTCTGATTGGCAAGCCCTAGGCTCTGTGGTTTAGACCACAGCACCACCCACGTCCCATTTTTATAAGGGAAGGACCTATAATAAATATTTATGCATGCATGCTGCCAATCTGACTGGGTTGCCCCAACCACTCTGGGCGGCTTCCAACGATTTATAAAACGATTTATAAAACCACATCAAACATTAAAAACTTCCTTATATAGGGAAGGTAGTACATATGACCCTCTCGATGTTGTTGGGCTCCAAATCCCATCAGCACCAGCCAGGATGACCAATGGATGATGAGAGCTGTAGTCCAACAACATCTGGAGAACCACAGGTTCACCACCCATGGCTTATAAGGACAGATGAAGCTACCTTGCACAGAGCCAGGCTACAGATCAATGTCTGTTACTGTCTACTTCTGCATGGGTTCTTTTTATAAACGAGCTATACCTGAGGATTGACTCTCAGAATCATAAGGTACCCTCAAGGGTCATCTAGTCCAACCCCCTGCAATGCAAGAATCTTTTGCCCAACATGGGGCTCAAACCCACAACCCACAAGTCATAGAGTGCCTCTGACCATATGCAGAGTGCCCTTATTTCACCACAGAGCAACCTAACCACAAATAGCCACACATGATAGAAATCAGTCAGATAACAGGACTCCTAAACAGGATCGACCCTGGCCCCACCATTTCCTCATTTTAGAAATTAAAATGTGGAGGATGTAGAAATCACAGAGTGATATATGGACTGTACTTATATACAGGCATGTGTTTACCTATACAAACACCTACAAACACCTACACCTACATATTATATATTACCAATTCTGTTTCCTGGTCATGCTTCATAATCAGCAACAACGCCAGGCACCTTCTCTATCGCTACTCCCTCCATTTGCAGACAGACCTTGTGTTGAGAGCAATGGAAGAATGTTTCATGCCTCCTCATCTGGTTCTTAGTACCCTTTCACTTTTGTATGTTCCCCAGCGGCTGCTTTTCTGCTGGCTCTTATGGATCTATGCATCATCATTACTGGCTGCCCCAGTAGATGTTCCTGTGGCTGAACATGCTTCTTTGCTGGGTCAGGCGCAGTGCTGTTTGACTCCCTGGCTGTGCTAGTCCCATCAGCTCCATAAAAATCAGTACCTTTATCAAACTTTCGTCTTGTCCCCCCTACCTCCCAATTGTGCAAGGTTTGAAAAAGCAATCTTTGATACTAAACTTCCAGTAGAAAAGTTCCGGTGAGAAGCAATGCCAGCCTTTCTCAACCTTCCCTGAATGCAAGACCTCAGGGTATGCCCCTCTTATAAGCAAAGTGGGGCAAAGCCCTGCCAAGATTCAGAATTCGCCAAAACTCCCAAAGCCATGGTTCAATCTTTCTCCTGTCACACAATAACATCAATAAATTTTCAGTGGTGGACAGACTTTCTAGATCAAGCATCCCCAACCTGCGGCCCTCCAGATGTTTTGGCCTACAACTCCCTTGATCCTTAGCTAACAGGACCAGTGGTCAGGGATGATGGGAATTGTAGTCCAAAACATCAGGAGGGCCGAAGGTTGGGGCTGCCTGTTCTAGATGCTTCCATCCACCTCCTCTGCCTGGCTGATCACTAGCAGTAGATCTGACCCCTGTATCCAAGGAAGGAAAAACAACTATCTCACATAGAAATGGCTCAGCTTGGGGTAGGGTGGGAGCAGTGACGGCTCTTTCCCCAGCCTTTCTTTCTCTCGGAAGCTAAAAAGGACAAGCTCTCTCTCTCACACACACACAGAGAGAAAGAGAACACAGAGGGGTGCTAGTTATCTTATAGTTTTCTTCAAATTTAAGTTCAGAGCTGAAGGTTTAAAAATACTGTAGATCTTTCTTTGCATCTTTTTTTTCTTTAGCAAAGTAGGAAACCCTCCCTGTTGCTTCTCTGGTTACTTATGAAGAGATCTGGTCTTTAGGGAAATCACTCTGAGCATGTGCAGAACCAATGCATGATTCTGATATAGTCTAGTGGTAGCACATGGGGCTATTCTTGAAGCAGTGCTAACCCCTCCTATATCTGCTATCGTGGCTGTGCTGGATAACTCTCATAGCAACAGATGGAATGGGAGCCTTTCATGACATTCAGGCAGTCCAATCAGTTGTATTCCTCTTGTCCCGCTCTCTGTAGAGGTCATCCAACAAGGCAACCAAAGATGACTCAGTACCATGGTCAGACCTGTACCAGATGGGATGGATCTAAATCTGTGCCATCTAAGATTGTTTGCAGCTGCTCCACCACAACCCTCTCCACCACTTTCCCCACGAAGAGAGTATTTGGTAACTGATCAATAGTTGTTCCAGTATAGAGCTGGTTTCTTTAGGACAGGCACTCCCAAACTTCAGCCCTCCAGATGTTTTGGACTACAATTCCCATCATCCCTGACCACTGGTCCTGTTAGCTAGGGAACATGGGAGTTGTAGGCCAAAACATCTGGAGGGCCGCAGTTTGGGGATGCCTGCTTTAGGAGTAGCCACACAACTGCATCTTTCAAGGCAGCAGCGACCAGCCCCTTGCACAATGAAGCTTTAACCATGCTCTGGACTCAACCAGTCAGACCTCCTCTGTTGGATTTAATAAGCCAGGAGGGACAGGGGTTAAGAGGGCACATGGTGGGATGTGTTGCCCTTGGCACCATGTCCCCATCAGCAGACAGTGTAAACTGAGACTGATCCCACAATCACCGAATCTGGCATTGGGTACTTCAACTTGAGCTGAATCAACTGCAGAGTCAAGATCAAGTGGAGTGACAACAGAATACAAAAAGTACAATCTGTGACTAGATGAGCCCTGGGGTCCCTTCCAATTTTAGAATTCTATGATTCTGTGACAATTTAATTTGAACTTAAATGTGTGCAAAATGACCCTTCACAGCAGCAGTGATGTAGTGAAAGGGGAAATCATTGTCTCTGTTCACACTCAAATGAATAGAACTTAATTTAGTGGTTGAAGAAAAGGATGAGAAAAAAGAGTAATATACATGAACCTGAGGTAAAAGCAGGTGGGTGAGATAAGAGATCTTAAGAAAGGGCAGATCACTGTGGAATAGATAACAAGCTTCTAATGAATGGTGTAGATCAAGTGAATCTATACAAATGTTCACACATTTCATGTGATCCTAGAATCTGTATTGGTGCAAAATTTGGAGTTTGTATAATCAGCCCTCAACATCTTATGTACGGAAAAATGTAACTCACATCTCCTTTTGCAGATGTCATAGCAGTTCTTCATCTTCACCTATCATACACTTGGCCAGAGATGAGTCCAACATGCACTTTGTCTGAATTTCATTTTGCAACATCCATACACTGCCAAGTAAGTACATTGACTAATTTTGTTTCTGTGTTTTGTGCGTGGGTAGGGGAGAGCCATTTGGGGCAGTATGCACTTGAAATTTCTCTTGTGTGATCTCCATTTAATCAAAGACCTGCGGAGGATCATGATTGTGTCACTGGATAATCACTTCAACAGAGACTGCTTTGTTGACATAGATGGTTACTATATGCTGCCAGGAATATGTATTGTCCGTATCATAAAACTTCCCTTAGAAGGCCACATGGGTTCATGGTGGTAATTTCATGCCTCTGAATATCAGTCACGGGGCAACACAAGCTGGAGGGTAGTATTGCCCTCAGGTCTTCATTGTGGGTTTCCCAGTGCCATCTGGTTGCCCATGGTGGGAAAAAAATTTCTGGACTCAATCGACCTTTGGCTTGATTCCACAGGCCTTTCTCATGTTCTTAAGGTTTATGCAAGTTCTCTTTTTCTTTTCCTCCTCCTCATCCCTTGTTGCCACAAAGAAGATTCCAGAAAGCTGTTAGCATAGTTGCAACCTCTGTGCTGCAGTTTTGTAAGAAGGAGTGGCAACTAGGTGATGTTGGATTCTATCTCCTGTGATATGTTGCAACCATTATGGTCAATTAGCTGCACCAGTCTGGGAAGAGCGTTTCATCCTATTTTAATGTCTTATTTGGCAGATGTAGATCTGAGATGATACGAGTCTTCATTAATCACATCTCTGCTATATGCTTTAAAATTCTCGGATGAAGGATGCCCCCGACAGGATTGCAACATGTGTTCCTGCGATGGGAGAAGAGGGATTGGGGAACAAGTTGAAAAGACTTTGTTCTCCATTTTGTTGGGTGTGTGTTGGAGCTCTTGCTTATTTAGCACACCAATTTTAGACACTAAATTCCTCTCCCTTACTTTTAAAACAATGCATCAATAAACACATGTACAAAAAGAATTAATGGATGGAGAGTGATTCCCCCCAACACGTCCATTAATGTTGCATACAAAAATCTGAATGTAAAGAATCTAGGTAGCAAGATCAAATGTATTTGTGGTTATAACAGAAGGAACACGAAACACACGGCAAAGCAGATACGTCAAGGCTGGCTTTCCTGGGCAAGAAAGAGTTAATCCCTGTGGGGCTTTCATGTACGTCAGAGCAGGTTCCTGTCTGTGCAGCGCTCAGCTTGGATTGAGAGCTTTTGTTCCTTGTTATTTTTCATGATTTCTTTGCATTTAGTGGTGTGGGTTCCCCTCCCTTCCTTTTTTTATAAGAACCACACTTTAAAGCATGGCAACAGAGGTTAGATTTACGGCTGTCTTCTTTTTCCAATGAGCAGGTACTTAGTATACATAGGGAAGGCAGGGCACCACCAGCCTTGGTTCTCCACTGCTTACGCCTTACACATTACAGTGTTATCATCACAGCCTGCAGAAAAGACCACACCTTTCCCTCCAATTTACATTTTATTTTAACTAAAAAGAGAAAAACGAACATTTTTTAAAAATAAATGAACCAATGTATTCCATATCAGAAAAAAACCTAAAGTGACAGAATCATGGCATTTGTAATCTTCAGAGCGACTGAAAAAGGAACTAATTTTGTATCGCAGAATAGAGGAAACTTTATTATCCTTAACAACAAGGTTCTATAGTTTCTATACCAGTTGACTGCAAAGGGTGACCATTGAATGGCATTTCAGTCTTGGGGTTGCTCCAGATGATCCCTCACGTTCACTTACACTTCTTCCAAACGTCCAAAGCAATATTTAGATGTTGATACAACACACAGTGCAGAGATACATGGGCTATGGAGATTTAGGGTCATTCCTCACATTAGGCTTTTAAGGCATATTGCACATCTAAGTTTTATGTATATACCTAATCATATAACGTGTGTGCATGACAGGTGTCTTTTTTCAGCTGAGAGGGTGATGGGTGAACTACATAGCGCGAGGCTGGAAGTGACTGCAACTCCACACCTTGTGTAGACAACAGTGGAAAACACACACTTGCTGCTATGTAATGTGTGAAGAAGCCTACCTGTTTCAATTGTTTCATTCAATGCAGAAAAACCTGCCTTTGTAGCTAGCTGTGTAGCTTAGCTTCCATTAATGCCTAGTCACCTTGGTACCAGGTGTGAAATGGGGGGCAATTGGGTGTGGTGGCGCTGTGGGTTAAACCACAGAGCCTAGGGCTTGCTGATCAGAAGGTCGGCAGTTCGAATCCCTGCGACAGAGTGAGCTCCCGTTGCTCGGTCCCAGCTCCTGCCAACCTAGCAGTTCGAAAGCACGTCAAAGTGCAAGTAGATAAATAGGTACCGCTACAGCGGGAAGGTAAGCGGCGTTTCCGTGCGCTGCTCTGGTTTGCCAGAAGCGGCTTTGTCATGCTGGCCATATGACCTGGAAGCTCCCTCGGCAAATAACGCGAGATGAGCGCTGCAACCCCAGAGTTGGTCACGACTGGACCTAATGGTCAGGGGTCCCTTTACCTTTATGTATAGAGCCTAGCCTAGCTACGAACAGCAAAGCAACATGTTGTTTCAAGGACAGGAATCACTGGTTTGGGGTAGCCAATGCAATGCCCTCTTGACGTTGTTGGACCCCAGCCTCCATCAGTGCCAGCTGGCATGGCCAATGATCAGGGATTATGGTGGGCACCTTATTCACTACCTGGGCTGTAGCTGAAAACTATTAACAGGGACAAAGGGCAGAAGACCAGCTGGTAAATGTGGGCACGGAAGGGGTGAAATCCACAGGCAATTGCCTGAGGAATATATTGCATAGGAGGACAGACCTTTCCCGACCAGATCTCTTTAATTAATGTTTCCATTGCTAAATTGTATGACTCAGTGGCGTCGGGGAGATTTTCACTGCAACCAGATTGTTCTGATTGCTTAAGCCTCTGGAAGGATTATGAGTGTGTGTTTTAAACTTCAGCCTTTTCCCTCTTGGACTTGGTTGCACGAATCTTTCTCGTCTTGGGTACATGGGAAATAAGGAGCTCCTTAATATTCACTGGGCTGTTGTCTTCATCGGAGTTGTCTTCTGTTCCGATAGAGCCAAAGCAGTCCTTTTAGAATGCTGCCCTCTTGCGCCAAAAAAAGCAACTCTTTGTGCAGCTAGGAACATAAATGCTCTAACAGATTATTCAAAACTTCCACATTCCCCACTTACCTTTTCTTACTGTTTCTTATGCATCAGATGCCCACAACACAAGACCGAATCATGCTGCCAAGAGTTGAATTCAAAAAAACCATTTTTTTTAAAAAAGCATGAATTAAATGAGGTGAGATGGGAGGTTGTTGCTTGGGAACCAGGGAAGGAAGAGGTGGTGGTGAGCACTTTTAGGTTTCTTATAAGCAAGCTGAACAATCCTCTCTCACACCGACTCCCAACAAATGGGCAACAACTTCAACTATGAATGTTTTAGGAAAAAATGGTCACCTTTGACGCCTGTAAGATGTCTTTCATTCTTTATCAGTAAGATGAGGATGGAGGGTGGGAAATCCCTTTTCAGGCCACCTTCAACTAGATATGGCAGAGGAAGCCCAAACTTCAACCCTTTTTTTTTTTTAAAGACCAACCCCCCCCCACCTTCCTGGTGTCTTTAACTGTAATCTTTCTACAGAGAGCAAAGGGCAAAGCCAAAAACAAAATCTACACATTAGAATTTATCCACATTGCTAATGACCTTTCCCTGGCTTGGATTCTTTTTTATATTAAAAAAATATTGTTATTCATCATGGACTTAACGCTTGCAGGTGAGTAGAGGTGCTCGGTCCAGCTTTTAGATATGAGTATTTGTCTTTTCTGCTTAGATCACAGCTGCACTTAAAATATGATCCAGCCGCCACCTGGAGGATTCCAGAAGTGTTGACTACATTTTCCCTTCACCACTTTTGGCTGCTCTGCAGCCTCATAGTTTAATGTGGGGCTGGTGTGTGTTGGGGAGGAATTCTTCACATTTCTAGAAATCTGCAAGCGTTGGATTTTCCAAGATAGGGAGGCACTATGTATCCCTGGAGTCCTATATTGTTATGTGCTCCTGGCTTCTCTGAACTTTCGGGGTTTGTCCTATGGCATTTCTGTAATATTTATTTATAAATATACAAAGGTGGTGACCAGTAACAGCAAATCATTAGATCCTCAGAGAAGCAGCCTTGTGCCCCCAGTTAGGGTGGCTATTCATTAGTCATGGAAATCTAGTATAAAAGATTGACAACCCATACTGCCCTTGTGAAATGGCCACTTTCTACTTCTGTTATTTCCATCAAGGGTCCTTCAAGTTATCAAAATTCAGGAAGATGATGCTATTGTGTGGTCAAGAGTGTTTAAACTCAGATGCTCAGAGAAGGAGACTGTGTCGGATAGTATCTCTCACGTGTAAAAGAAACCCTTTCAATGGGAAGATCAAGTTTCTTCCCGTGGAAGGGGCATAAAGAAAAGATGAGGTATCTGTTTTTATGAGTCACTTATTAGGTTTGATAATAGAGTTCTGAAAAAGTGAACAGACCTTATTTTCCTGGAAAAATGAGCACTTTCAAATTCTTGAGTTTTATTACTTACTTTCACTCCAATCTGTGGAAGGTAACCATTTTATCAATAGATATACAACATGTCTATATATTGTTACACACTATCCCAATCTTCTCAGCAGTGAGATATTCCAGGGTCTGTGTTTCCATTTGGGAAAATGAGGCACAGCAGAGATTGTGGTGTCTTTATGATACAGTATATGGTTTATTTACAGAGATATATAACCTGAGCTTTCGATGGAGAGGTTCCCAGTACCACACACTAGGAGCGTCTTGCTTCTTCCCAAGATGTAGTCCTGGATTCAAGTTGTCCTCATGCATCTCTCTGCCTCCTGCTTGTCACATTACTCCTACCCTCTAAGCTTTTGGCCCACATTGCTTCCTCTTACTCTTCTCTTAAGCTTTTGGTTTTATCTCCTAAGTGAAAGGGGCCCCACCTCTCGGCCATCTCTCACGGTTTCTTTGATGCTTTGTAGTCCTAATGGCCCATCCCTCATGTGACTACACCAACACAGGAAGCTTAAAAAGGTAAAGGGACCCCTGACCATTAGGTCCAGTCATGACCGGCTCTGGGGTTACGGTGCTCATCTCGCTTTATTGGCCGAGGGAGCCGGCGTACAGCTTCTGGGTCATGTGGTCAGCATGACTAAGCCGCTTCTGGCGAACCAGAGCAGCGCACACAAATGCCATTTACCTTCCCGCTGGAGCGGTACCTATTTACTTACTTGCACTTTCGAACTGCTAGGTTGGCAGGAGCAGGGACCGAGCAATGGGAGCTCACCCCGTTGTGCGGATTCGAACCGCTGACCTTCTGATCGGCAAGCCCTAGGTTCTGTGGTTTAGACCACACCGCCACCCGCCTCCCTAATACATGCGAATTCCAGGGGATTTAGAAGCGTCTAATACACAGGACACATGCAGTTCGAAAGCACGTCAAAGTGCAAGTAGATAAATAGGTACTGCTCTGGCAGGAAGGTAAAAGGCGTTTCCGTGTGCTGCAACCCCAGAGTCATCCGCAACTGGACCTAATGGTCAAGGGTCCCTTTACCTTTAATACACAGGCTTAAATACACATAGGTGTAGCAGTTTTAACACTAAGCCTTAATTAGATTCTAACACCCACTGAACCCAGTAATTTAGGGTGTTTAGCACCCACAAACTCATAATGATATCTGAAGAAGTGTGCATGCACATGAAAGCTCATACCAATAACAAACTTAGTTGGTCTTTAAGGTGCTACTGGAAGGAATTTTTTTAATTTTGTTTCGACTACGGCAGACCAACACGGCTACCTACCTGTAACTACTCATGATATTGTAACCTGATGCCTATCTTTGATTAAATTCTACAGTAGCCCCATACAGCATCAAGTAGTATGGAATCAAATCTCATGGACTCATCATATTCCTTAATGGCAGATGTTGTAGGCATGGGCAGACTTGATGCTTGTGGGATTTGTTTTTATTAAAACTATTGAGATCCACCAAGCAGCGCTAGGTACAAGGTAGTGGCCGGCACAGGCAGAAAAATGGCTTCTCAAGTGGTGGAAGCAAGTGCAATGGGAACAGGAACCAGGGGCAAGAAAGCTGACCTCCAGACCATTTTCCAGAGAAGGAGCAATGACCTGATCTGCCAGAATGCCGTGATTGACCTTTCCTGCTCTTCAGGTGAAAGAGACTGAAAGCTTCTTAGTTATTTGGGAAAATATCATTTCAGTATTTCTCTCTGCTACATACAAATCAGCAATATGCTTCGTATCTGAAGAAGTGTGCATGCACACGAAAGCTCATACCAAAATATAAACTTAGTTGGTCTTTAAGGTGCTACTGAAGGAATTTTTTTTTTTGCTTCGACTCAGACCAACACGGCTACCTACCTGTAACTAGCAATATGCAAGTTAGGGATTTAGAAAAAAGGTGAAGGCACACAACCCCGAGTTTTACTGGTTACTTATCTAGCGATGCAATAGTGTGCATATCTCAATGAAAATGGAACTTGGTTCTTACTATTTCTATTTACAGGTTATGTTGCGGGACACTCTGGAGAGAGGGTGCCTCCCACTATACTTGGTAGGCAGGGTCTCCAGGGAGAAGAGTGGCACCCGAGACCAAACCAGCAGAGCCAAAATAAGCTCCTCAACCCCATGATGAACATGTCTACCCCACCCCTGGAATCTCAGGAACCATGTGGAAAATTCTAACAAGGTGTGGGGTGAAGAAAACAACCTCTGGACAAGCAAAGGCACTAAATATCATGTGCTATATGAAAAATAACCAAGGCAAAGAATCAGAAAAACATTCTAGTAGGCAGCAGAGGACAACAAACTAGAGAAGGGGAGATAACATAAGGAAAAAAAGAACAGTGATAAGTTGCAGGAAAGACTCAGTCAGATAGATCCCCCCTCCCAAGACAAGAAAGAAAAGGGTAAGTCTGGAGGGAAGGACGATTCCACCTGGAAAAGGACTTGAATAGCTTGAATCATAGAATTGGAAGGGACCACGAAGATCATTTAGTCCACCCAATGTGGGGCTCCAACCCACAACCCTGAGATTAAGAGTCTCATGCTCTACCAACTGAGCTATAGATGAACAGTTCCAATGACCCTCCCTATCAAGTCCAATGGGAAGGATCATCCTCACTACAAAATGTCCTCTGACCTAATCTGGCAAAAATGTAATACTACTAGCTTTGCGATCCAGCAATGGTAATAAGTGTTGGAGCAGATTTCCATGTGTGCTTATCTTGCTGAAGCTGAAGCTGCCGGCTGGATGTGCAAGGTATGTATGGTGATGCACCTGCCTACCATATTTAAAGGAACTTGTGAGCCTCTGTTTTGGACCATCAGTTGAGACCTACATGTACGTCTAAGCTCAGTGGGAGCCATTGTCATTTACGATTTCAAGCCTTCAGCAGTAACTAGGGTCTGGCATGCCTGATCTCCAAGTTGACATTAGGCAGGAACTGGCTGCTCTTAGTTCCTAGTTGATCATATGTAGTTGATCATTGCTGAGGAGAAAAAGGTCTGAGGAGGGAAGTCTGCTCTAGGGGTATAAGCTTTCCCTGTGCCTTAAAGTTTAGACTGTGCTGCATTC
The DNA here is from genome assembly GCF_965207765.1 of Zootoca vivipara. Taxonomy (NCBI): domain Eukaryota; kingdom Metazoa; phylum Chordata; class Lepidosauria; order Squamata; family Lacertidae; genus Zootoca; species Zootoca vivipara. Next base: position 82,847,168 of record NC_142582.1, on the reverse strand, counting down.
TAATTTGCAGCACGCGGACAAGTGTGATCCTATTCTCCCCCTCAATGCAACTGGAAATGTGTGGAGTCAAATGCCCAGAGAGTCACATATAGAACACAATCCAAAGACCGCTTGTACTCCAGTGCAAAGCTGAACCTGTTCCCTATTGTACATTCAATACAACTTAAGGTAACTGCACCACATTTGAGGTAAAATACATTTGACTATATAAAAGGAGAGGCCAGCATTCTCTTCATTAACATAATTCTTTATTTTTGTTCCAAGTTATGTGCCCTTGTTGATTCAACAATGAGACATGGAGCTTCAAGTCCTTCACTGATCAAGGTGGGTACTGATTTGGAAACAGACTGTTTGCCTTGTTTGCTAAAATGCTCTCACTTTCTCTAACTTGTAGAGTCACAGAGCACGTGGACAAATGCCTTTAACATTTGCACCTTACACTCAGCTGGGTAAAACAAATAATTAGTAAAGACAGGCTAAGGGCTGCAGAGGGTTTCACATATATATGGATATAAAATCTCTTAAATAATGTTTTGTCTTATTTCCCTTTTCTTCAGGTAACCAAAATAAAAATGCTTTTACAACTAGATGTTGTGCTTGCCGTTTCTCCTCCCCCCCTTAAAAACAGTACAAAAATGGGTCTGCAGCCACCTGCATTCTTATCTGACAATCTCTGAGCTGGCAATGCTGTAATGTGGACTGGAAGAAATGGTAAAATGTGAGTTTCGGATGGATAAAAATCTTCTTCCTACATAGAGTGTCTGGTGCAATGATGTGCTTTGCATTTTCATAGATATGCTAGACAAGAAGCAGGTTACATTCTATGCTGGCACCAATTTGTTTTACGGAAAAAATCTAAGGATGTTTGGGTCACAGGCATGTGGAAAGTTTCTGGGCTCAATATTTAATCATACAGATGTTTAGTAAAAATGTTTTTTTCTGTAATGCTTCCAAGGATGCTTTCGTTTCTGAAAAATAAAAACAACCCCCAATTCTTAGTAAAAATCCTGGTTTCCCAATTTATATTAGCACACCTCATTACAAGCATAAAAGTGAAGAATGATTCGGTTGTCTTTTAAAAACAAAAGGGAAAAATGAAGATCTTTAAGGAGAACGTCTTTCTTTTTTCATGAGTAAATGACACTGAATGGCACGGATCCGATTCTTCGCTGGTGCAAACTCGGGTTGGAGTTTCAATGTTGATTCATACCATCTCATGGCTTTCTCAAACTCCTCCTGTAGGGCCCAGATGCAAAATGATTAGTGGTCAAAGTACCATAAGCCCCAGCAAAGCACCTACCAAACAGGTACCATGCTATCGATAGCAGGGCTATCGTGTTGAACATCAGGCTAAATTTCACACTGCTGCTTGTTGGATCGAGTCAGGAACAAAAACAACAGCTGAATTCTGGCACCTTTCAATAAGCCATAGTTTAAGGTAAGCTTGCTGGCCATAGCAAGAAACTATGTATTTTTTAAAAAAATACCGGAAATAAAATAAACTTGGAAGTAGATGCTTTGAATCTCTTGCTCGCAGCAATGCTTCAAAAGGGGAAGGGGAATGGAAGTGTGTAAGGCTGCTTCTGCTCATTTCTGCAGTGCTAAAAAATGGTTAAGGGTTATATCCGATCAGGGCCTTTGTATAAAGACATTAACTAAGGAGCCTGGGACTCGATATCTTACTTTTGTGTTACGGTAGCCACTGAAAAATGGGAGTTGTATGCACACTGTTCCGCATGAGAAGCTGTTTGTGCAAGGCAATGCACTGTATGCATCACACTGCATCAGCTCAAACTACACCAGCAGTGCATGCCAAACTAAACAACACACACAACATGACAGGCGGTATGTAACTATATAAATTCTTTTTTTAAAATTCTTTTAAATTCTTTTTAAAAATACGATTCAACATATCATATCAAAATATGTGCTTCTGTAGACAGACTTATATAAACAAAACATTAAAAATTAAAAAGAATTTTTAAAAAGAATTTATATTGTTACATGCAGTCTGTCACATTGTGTGTGTTGTTTAGTTTTGCATTTATGCGACAAAGTGTTTGGTAGAGTTTTGTGCATAAGCAGCCAACATACAAACTGCTTCCCCTGAGGACCAGGGTGTTGTTGTTTTTTGCCAGTGGCAGTGGTAACATAGAAATTGGCCTGAAATCATGGAATTAGTTTATGGCTCTTCAATGACTTAGCACACGTTATTTCCAGTTTAGCACTACCTTCAGGAAATGGAAATAATATGGTCACGTTTTGCTGAGTGATGCAGATTTTTGGTTTTTTGGTGCTTTTTTTTAAGGCTTAGCTTTTAAATGAAAATAAAATAAGAACGGTCAAAATCAGTTTATGAAGTATATTGTGTCAGGAGGAGATGGATCATGTGGAGTTTTACATGTCAAGATGGGACAACCAGTAGCATCATATTGGAAAACTAAAAGCCATAGAATTTCACGGCATCATCAGCTAAGATCTGTTTTCCCCTTTGCTACTCCTGGCTGTTCTTATACCGGAAGAGAACACTTCTAACCTGCTACCATTCTCATGTCAAGATGTTCCTCACATCCAATGTAGTCATTCATGCGGTTATTGCACTCCCTGATGACCCAAATACTCCAGACTCAAACATTAGACTGGCAGAAGGGCATGGGCAGGTCATTGGCTAATTCCACACTCCACTGAATTTTGCCCCTAATCTATGCCTTATTTGAATGCACCTTCCTACAATTAAGGCCATAATTTTGACATTGATAACACCTTTACATTTATCAAAATGCAGAATTGCTGCCATTTCTGCAATTGCTCCTATGTTGACCTGTCTTCACACAAAAACTTCTGTCAATGTTGGTAACACATCGCTTTTGCGTTATGTGAACTTGCTGCCAGCAAAATTTCATGGATAGATGTTTTCCCATCTATTCACAACTGTGTGCATACAAATATGTGTAAAGGCATTCTAAGATATATCCCTTATCCTTGTTCATAGTAAGAATGACCCTCCCAGCAGATCATCCCAGACAGAAGGAGCTTTTTATTTATATTTTTTAACAAAGCCAGCCACTGCCTCTGGTGGCTGCTGGAGAGATGGTGGTTGCCAGGGCAACAGAGAGTGACATGGGAAGAAGAAGACCATGGTGCTGTTTCCAGGTTGCCAGTGATGCAATGCTCTCTTTGATTGCCTCCCCCATCAACTGAGATGCTTCTGCAGCCTACAGTGTCCTATCAAATGCTAGCCAGGCTTCATGCCAAGGGGGAATAGGTCACGTGCTATGAGGGTGCCTAAAACTACTACAGGAAGAAAAAGGAAGAGTAGCATGGCAAAGCACAGTGCAGGACGCTGCCCCCACCCTAATGCTAGGGACTGGGGCAGGCAAGCACCACGGGCACCAAACCAGAGGGCAACTTGATCTGAATTGGGAAGTTGGAGACACCCACATGGCCTTTTGAGAATTAGCCAGATGATATCAACCGCCAGAAACCAACAAAATCAAAAGGGACGAGACTCTACCTACCAGCTACATGACTAATTGCTGTCTCCACACACAACTGTGGTTTCTCTCCTTGTTCCTAAACTCTACTTATCTGTAACACAGGAGAATCAGGGTGCTACGAAAGGAAAGGGAACCGAATCTAATGATTATTCACTTACCATTGCTACATAGACATTAGCCAACGTGAAATGATTGACAACAAAGTGTGGGGCAATTTCTACTGCCATTGTAGCCACAATGATGGCATCATTCCAAAGCTTTGCATTGTGAAAGATGTTTGCTAGGCTTATGAGTGGCACATCCTGAAAGAGAAGAAAAGTGGAACAAATCTAGTGAGAAGAGTATGTTGCTTTAGGCCAAATCAGGTCATTGGAAATGACAGCTGCTGAAAGAACCGGCTTTGCTTATTAGGGTCAGCTTCTATTTTGGGGGCTTTTCTTTTCTTTTCTTGCACTGCCAAGGCAGATTTTAATGTATAATGGCAAAATGAAATGACAACTGTTTAACTGACAGTGTGCCAACAGAATTTCCTAAACAAATAAATCATGCTGAGATTATGAACTGTCCAAAAGGCAGTGCCTTTTTGTTGTTGTTGGGAGAAAGTGTTTGGTAGCCTGATATCCTGAAAAGTCCAGGTCATCTTTTCATTAATGTGCAGGCATGCAGCTTGCTTTGTGTTCCATTATGGGAGCACAATATTAGCTAGCCTCTGTTGTGCCTACTGCAAGCATACAAAACACAGGTTGGATCCAACTGCTCTCTTGCATTTTTGTTTTTGTTTTGGGAGGTGGAAGTTTTCCCAGCTATAATCCTCTACACTGCACACTGCCCTGTAGTGTCCTCTATCCAGAACAGATTTCCAGTGGGGGAAAGAGGCTGCAGCCAAGAGCTAAAACCAGCAAGCCAATCTAATTATTGTGAGCGGAAGTGTTTCTGCCACACTTTATATCTATTTTAAAGGCAACTGGAAGGCAACTGTAGATGATTGCCCTAAAATACTTTAAGGCTGTCTTGAAACTTCTGTATTCGGTTATTTATTTATGTGGAAGATGTTCTGGAGGCGTTAGTAACAGTGAAAGCACATAAACTTAGACACACAAACTGAAAGCTGGAAATCACAGACAGGCACACAGGTAGTACAACACATACCTTCATATGATAGGGCGTATGATGCAGAGCTTGCCGGAGGCAGTCAATTGCTTTTTTCCCTTGACCTTTTACCCTCCAGTAAAGGGCTGCCATGCTGGAGAGGACCCAAGAGGTTTGATTCTGGTGTGGCATAAAAAACACAAGATGGGGTGGGGGTGGGGACATTATCATATATTCACATTTGCACAAGGACCTTCCTCCATCCTAAGCTTATTCAAAAATTAAGACACTTAACAACTTAGTAATGCAGATCTTGTCTATGCAGACAGCATATCGAAGGGTGCTCATGGATGTCTGCAATGGGTACAATGGCTATGTGCTTTCTTACAAGAGCAGGACCTCGTATTTTGCTTAGTGCAGAAATGCTGCCACTCTTTGGTGATTTTCAGTAACTATTTTAACTACTGGTTAAGAGTTCTGTTTCCCATGAGGTGTCTCGAAGGAGTTGGATGGTCAGAGACGGGGTAGTGGGGATGAATGCCAGCATGCCTGTTTTTCAAAAGGACCAACAAAGACCCTATAATCTCTGAAAAGGTACATTTAGGGAGACCTGAGACTCTGGTTCACTGCCAAAGGGAAACAGTAAATAGGTGCCATTTGGCAGTGTAAGCGGTTTCTGGTCTAATCTGGTGTGTTTTCCGTTTAAAAAATAATATAATACTGAGATGGACACAAAGAAACATCCAATTTACACCATTTACAAGAATGTACCACTTTATAAGCAAATTTTAAACGACAATGATTGCTATTACAATCCAGAATATAATACCCACAAATAAGAAAGAGAATAATAATGATTTACTAATGTATGTTGGCTTCTGCTTTCAATTGTTTTATCACTGCCTTTCCTCAACATACTGCGGAACCTCCTCTCAGACGTCCTGCCTTTATCTCAAAGACTCATAAGGGAATATCAGTTTGATTCGGAGGCTAGGCCACTTCTTAGAGAGGAAGGACCAGACTACTCTTATGTCACCCCTTAGAATGACTACAGCAGTGGGCTTTATTTGGAACTGCCCTTGAAGATGACTCCAAAGCTTCAAGTGGTGTAGAATGCTATAGCCTGCCTCCCTGAGAATGTGAGGAAGTTGGAGCATTTTAATCAGCTTCTGGGCTCAGTTCAAGTTACCGGCTTTAACTTTTGAAGCCTCACATGCCTTCAGAGATACCTCTCCACATATGTGCCCCTTTCCCACCAGTTAAGATTTTCAACAGGTCCTCTGCTGGCATGGAATCATTTTGGGAAGTAAGGATGACCTCCACAAGAAGCCAAGCCTTCTCAGTCACTGACCCCAAATTGTGTTACCACTCCCCAGAAGTCTGCCAGAGTAAATTACATTAGAGAAGTTGCAGGAAGGTGTTCAGTTGATAAATAATGTTCCCAATGATGGCTTTACTTTTATATTTGTTGTTGATTTTTAAAAATGTGCCTTTAAAATGGTATTGGGAGCCACTTTATAAGTATATTTCCAAGAGAATATAGCCTTCCTTGTGGTGGAATTCAATGTAGCACTCACAACTGTTCTGTCTGTCCAAGTATCCCAGCTTGCCAGACAGAATGATACCTCCTCTGTGTACACCCTGTTCTCTGTGTACGCCCTGTTCTCCCGACCAACCCAGAGCCAGTTTTGGGGTGTATGCAGGGTTAGTAAGGGGCGGGGAGCAGAAGCAGAAGTCCTGATATGTATCACAGGTATTTTGGCAATACTACTGGTTACAGAGATTGCTATTAACCAGGTAAATTTAAGACAATGTGAACTTGTAAGCTCTTAGTTGTGCACACCTACCTTTTCTAGAACTTTGGCTATTCGAGTCCCAACTTGTTCTAAAGACTGTGGTGGATAATGGTCTTTCCCAAGATTCTGCAACACCTGAGGAACAAGAGAAGACAACACCTTAGGGTAATACAATCAATGCCATCTTGAAATCTGGATATTCCCTTTTGAAGATATAATCTGTTCCCTTCCGACAGGCAGCGTGCTCTTGTATCTGTGTACAGTGTTACCTCAAGTTACAAACTCCTCAGGTTACAAACGCTTCAGGTTACAAACTCCGCTAACCTGGAAGAGTTACCTCGAGTTGAGAACTTTGGCCCAGGATGAGAACAAAAATTGTGTATGACAGCAGCACAGCGGCAGCAAGAGGCCCCATTAGTGAAAGCACGCCTCTAGTTAAGAACAGTTTCAGGTTAAGAACGGACCTCCAGAATGAATTAAGTTCATAACTAGAGGTACCACTGTATAAGCTTTCTGGCATCCTACAAATGCAGCTACATGAACCAGAAGAAAATAGTAACTTCTATTCTGAAAGTGATGAGAAGCCAGGTCAGTGTCTAAACCAGGGTGTGGTGCCTTCCAGATTTTGCTGGACTACAACTCCCATCATTCCTGGCCATTGGCCACATTGGCTGGGGCTGATGGGAACTGGAATCCAACAGCTGACGAACACCATGTTTCTTATCCCTGACCTAAGACCATTCAGTTACTGGTACTTCTGCTACCGGTAGATAGTCTATATGTGGCAGCTAGACTGGTGACTGGGAGTGGCTGCCGAGACCATATAACACCGGTCCTGAAAGATCTTCATTGGCTCCCAGTATGTTTCTGAGCACAATTCAAAGCGTTGGTGCTGACCTTTAAAGCCCTAACTGGCCTCGGCCCAGTATACATGAAGGAGCACCTCCACCCCCATCATTCAGCCCAGACACTGAGGTCCAGCTCCAAGGGCCTTCTGGCGGTTCCCTCCCTGCGAGAAGTGAGGTTACAGGGAACAAGGCAGAGGGCCTTCTTGGTAGTGGCACCCGCCCTGTGGAACACCCTCCCATCAGATGTCAAGGAAATAAACAACTACCTGACTTTTAAAAGACATCTGAAGGCAGCCCTGTTTAGGGAAGTTTTTAATGTTTAATCGTGTTTTAATATTCTGTTGGGAGCCACCCAGAGTGGCTGGGGAGGCCTTGCCAGATGGGCGGGGTTTAAGTAAATAATAATAATAATAATAATAATAATAATAATAATAATAATAATAGAACTTTTGCACAATTTTATTTGGGTTGTTGGGGAAGTCAGGTTTATGGAATTTGAACTTCTGATTCACTTGAGTCACATGGCAGGATAGCGCAACAAAGGTTCGTTCTGTACAGGCACACCGTCTCCCACCACAATGTTGTGCATTAGCACACCATTGGCATGGAAGCAATATGAGCACACTTTTCATACTGCACATCTGTGAGGGACAGGGGATATCGCGAAGTCCCTCCCCTCCTGAGTTCAAGCCCGTCCCCGAGCAAAGGGGAAAGCAGGGAGAGTTCCGATTCCAGTGGGGAAGCAGGAAGTCGTGTCCGAGGCTCAGGCAAGGTAGAGGAGCCAGGGTCCCAGGTGGGACAGGAAGGGGCAAGTAAGGGGGGAAGACCCATCCCCCCAACTCCAGAATTACGCAGGAAGAGGAGGGGCAAGAGGATGGGTCTGCCAAAGCTTTTGTGTTGGAGAAAGACGCGCCAAAAGCCATTAGGAGGTTCTGAAACCGACTGACAACATCGCTCCGTGTAAATAGCAATGACTTGAGCACTGTAAATACGCAGCACCAATAAAAGAATAAAATGCAGAGCTGCGTAGCGTCGTTACTCTGAAGTAGTCCACTCCGGCCACTGTGACAGCAACCTCCTAATCATTTTTGGGCTACTTTGGAGTTGCCGGGATGAGCGTGTCAGAGGCGGAGAAGTGGCGGCAGATCGCTGAGCAAGCCCAGCTAGAACTGCAACAGCTGTCGCTGCAGGCGCAGGGAGAATTGAAGGCAGCTAAAGAGGAGACTAAGAAGGTCCAGGACGACCGGCTACAACTTGCGGAACAGGTGAGAGAGCTCCAGGAAAAAGAGCAGCATTTAAGGGCGGTGGCGGTAGACCTCCAAAACAAGCTGGATGCAGAGAAAAACAAGGCGGGAGGGGCACCCCAAGTCCAAGTGCTGCCAGGAAGGAGAGCCGGGACCCTAGTAAGCAAGTTCAATGGAGACCCGAAGGAGTTTCAGGGCTTTGAGACTGAGATTGTGTATGCTCTTGAGCTGCACCACGATGAGTTCCCTGATGATGAGCACAGAGTAGCGTTTATTGTGGAGCACCTTACAGGGGCGGCCAGGGAGTGGCTAAGACCGTTAATTGCAACAAGGAATCCTTGCATGAAGAATGTCAAACTATTTCTAGAAGGTTTGAAAACGATGTATTCGTCCGATAGTCATATGGACCAGACTAAGGAGGAACTTCATAATTTACGCCAAGGAAATATGACAGTTCGCGCGTATTGGGCGAAATTCACCATGCTGGTGCACAGATTGGGGTGGGATCTGGAGTCTGCCCCAATGCAAGCGGCGTTTTACTTGGGGTTGCATGAGGAGGTGAAGGATGAGCTCTCGAGAGGTCCAAAGCCCAGTAATATGGATCAACTGAGCAAAGCGGCTCTGGCGGTGGGGGTGAGGCAGGAATCCAGATGGAGCGACAAGCAAGCAACGCGCGCAAAGCGGGCTTGGTTCCCACGGTCGCAGGAGAAGCCACTCCCTCAACAACCCTTTCAAGCCACGCCTGGGGCCAGTCAGGACCAGGAACCCATGCAGATTGATAGCGCGCGCGCGCGGGCTTTTCAAACCCCAGCGGCGCCAAGACGCAAGGAGGGAAGGGGTGGGAATTGCTTTCTCTGCAACTCCCCCCAGCATCTCGTCAGAGACTGCCCACATCGCAGGGAGTGGCAAGGAAAGGCGGGAACGGTTGTGCCCTCCCCCACTGACGCAGCACCACAGCAGGGAAACGGGAAAGCCTGGCTGCAGGAGACAAGGGGCGGCAGCCAGGCACAGTCAGCAGACAACAGCCCCAGCCCACCCACCCGCACAGAGAGGAGCAGAGCCAGCCCACCCCTCCCAGAGCAGGAGTGGTTCTAGAAGTGACGCTCACGCTCCCAAATGGCTATCCATTGACGATCCTCGCCCTAATTGACAGTGGTGCCTCAGCCAACTTCTTCTCGAGAAACTTTGCAGAAGAGCACCAGATCCAGCTTCTGCAGCTGGATTTTCCTCTGCACGTGGCAACCATTGACGGCAGAGAGCTGCTGGGAGGGGCCATCACTCATCAAACCCCCCCCATGAGAATGACGGTTGGAAGGCACTCAGAGACACTGGCATTCAACGTCACCACCATCTCAGACCCCCCAATCGTTTTGGGCATGAGCTGGCTGGCGCGCCACGACCCCTCCATAAGTTGGCATCAGAGATGCATCACTTTTGGATCGGACTTTTGCCTGGAACATTGCATGCAGCACCAACCAGGGGAGGGGCCTCCGATAGCCACGGTGGCCACCATGCACGTCAAAGGGGGTGAGGCGATACCCAAACCATACTGGGACCTGCAGGAGGTCTTCAGTGAAGCGGAGTCCGACCACCTGCCCCCACACAGGCCTTTTGACTGCCAGATCAACCTGGTGCCTGGGGCAACTATACCCCCAGCCAAGCTGTACGCCATGTCAGACCAGGAACTGGAGGATCTGCGCGCTTTTATCGACAAGAACCTCAAGCGGGGGTTCATCAGAGAAAGCAAGGCAGCAGGGGGCAGCCCGGTCTTCTGGGTGGACAAGAAAGACACGCAACAGCGCCGTCTTGTGGTGGATTTTAGACGGCTGAATTCGATGACAGAGCCAGTGGCTTTCCCCATGCCCAGAGTGGATGATCTCCTGACAGCGGCACGCAGAGGCAAGATTTTCACCAAGCTAGACCTGAGGGGGGCGTACAACTTGATCAGGATCCGGGAAGGCGATGAGTGGAAAACCACGATGTTCACGCCTCTGGGCTCTTTTGAATATCTGGTGATGCCCTTCGGGTTGCAAGGGGGCTCAGCATGCTTCCAGGCCTTCATGCACCACGTCCTGGGGTCCCTACTCTTCAGGAAATGCTTGGTCTTTCTGGATGACATCCTTATTTACTCCAACGACCCAGTGCAGCACGTGAAGGACGTCAGGGAGGTGTTACAGCGCCTGAAGGAGAACCACCTGTATGTGAAGCTGGAGAAGTGCAAGTTTCACACCAAGGAGGTGGACTTCCTGGGCTACAAGCTGTCAGACAAGGGGCTGGCAATGGACAAGGACAAGGTGCAGACCATCCTGGACTGGCACAGCCCCAGGACGCGCAAAGATGCCCAACGCCTACTAGGCTTTGCCAACTTCTACAGGAAGTTCATCAAGAACTTCTCTCGAGTTACGGCTCCCATCACTGACTGCCTGAGAGGCAAGCAGAAGTTCAGGTGGACACCAGAGGCGCAAGCAGCGTTCGAAAGCCTCAAGAGGGTGTTCGCCTCAGACCAGAACCTGTTCCACGTGGTTCAGGACGCGCCCCTACGCATTGAAACAGATGCTTCTGATAAGGCTGTGGGCGCCATTTTGTTGCAACTGGACGCCAACAGAGAGTGGAGACCCTGTGCCTTCTTCTCCAGGAAGTTGACCCAGCCCGAGCGAAACTACACAGTTTTTGATCGGGAACTTCTTGCGATCCACGCGGCGTTCCAGCACTGGAGACACTTCCTGGTGGGCGCCAAGCACCCCATCCAGGTGTGCACAGACCACAAGAACCTGGAGTTCTGGAGAACTGCCAGGGTGCTCAACCAGCGGCAGATACGGTGGGCGGAGTTCTTCTCGAACTTCAACTTCTCCATACACTACATCCCAGGAGAGCAGAATGTCAGGGCGGATGCCCTCTCCCGCAAGCCAGAGTACATGGAGGAGGAGGCGCCACCAGCCCCAAGGCACATTTTCCCCCCGTCGGCATGGTCCTGCGGAGCAGCAGTGGTGAGCGAGGCAGAACTCACAGCACTGACGGCAGCGGATGAATTTGCCAACCGCATCTTCAGAGAACTGAGAGGGGGGAGGGAGCAGGCAAAAGACTTTGCAGAACGCAGAGGGCTGCTTTTCTACAAGGGTGCGCTGTACCTACCCACCACCCAGCTTCGACGTACGGTCCTCAAGCAGATGCACGACAACCCTACAGCGGGGCATTTTGGAAGGGACAAGACCACTCACCTAGTCATGAGACACTTCTGGTGGCCAGGGGTGAGGGAAGATGTTCGAGACTATGTAAGGGGCTGTACCACCTGCCAGCGGGCGAAGGTGGTCAGAGCAGCGCCACCAGGGTTGCTGGAGCCCTTAGCCACACCACACAGGCCGTGGGAAGTGGTGTCCATGGACTTCATCACAGATCTGCCTTCGTCCAGGGGTAAGACTGCAGTGTTGGTGGTGGTGGACCTCATGTCCAAAATGTGTCACTTTATACCGTGTGCCAGGGCAGTCTCGGCAGAAGAGACAGCCAAACTGTTTGTTGATCACATTTTCAGACTGCATGGATTACCTTTAAGGGTTATTTCGGATCGTGGCCGCCAATTTGTTTCCAGGTTCTGGCGGCGGCTCATGAACCTCCTGCAGGTGGAGGTCAGCTTGTCGACGGCTAGACACCCGCAGACCAACGGGTTCGGAGAGCACCGAGTTTTTAGGCTTCCAGTCGTCACCGACACATGGGGGGGGCCTGGGGAGGGGTGAAGGAGAGCTTGGGAGGGGGGTGGATGTGAGGGACAGGGGATATCGCGAAGTCCCTCCCCTCCTGAGTTCAAGCCCGTCCCCGAGCAAAGGGGAAAGCAGGGAGAGTTCCGATTCCAGTGGGGAAGCAGGAAGTCGTGTCCGAGGCTCAGGCAAGGTAGAGGAGCCAGGGTCCCAGGTGGGACAGGAAGGGGCAAGTAAGGGGGGAAGACCCATCCCCCCAACTCCAGAATTACGCAGGAAGAGGAGGGGCAAGAGGATGGGTCTGCCAAAGCTTTTGTGTTGGAGAAAGACGCGCCAAAAGCCATTAGGAGGTTCTGAAACCGACTGACAACATCGCTCCGTGTAAATAGCAATGACTTGAGCACTGTAAATACGCAGCACCAATAAAAGAATAAAATGCAGAGCTGCGTAGCGTCGTTACTCTGAAGTAGTCCACTCCGGCCACTGTGACAACATCCTTTCCCCACAGGTGTCCTGCACATCTGTTTTAATGCTAAAGTACAAGCTGGAAGTACAAGAAACCTTCTGCGTTGGCACTGCCAACTGTCAACATCTGTTTCACACATGCTGCTAAACTACCACTAGCACTGGGTAGACAGCAATAGGAAATGTTACCTGCAATGTGCAAAGAAGCTTCTTACCAGCGTGTGTGTGTGTGAAGCCCACAGGTTAGCCTACCTCTTTCAGCTGACTCTCTCCCATGTAATGAAGACTAGCCCGATTGGCAACACCTTGAAGGTGATCCAAAGTATGCATGCTGGCAGGTAAGTTGGCACTGCAGAGAGGTTCCACGGCAGGTTCTTGCAGCTGGGTTGCAAAATCTATGTGTTCCGTAATACTAGAAATGAAGGGAAGGCCAAATCTCATCACAAATGAAGTATTCAGAGAAAGAGGTTGAAGGAGCAACAGTTCCAGGGCAGCAATAGCTTCTCCACAACACATTGTATGTCTGCACCCTACCAGCTGGTTTCAAGTTATTTATTTAGTTAAAAAAAAATCTATAGTGACTTATAACTGAACTCCTCCCAATAGCTTATAAATAAAATTCAAAACATAAGTGAATAAGTAGCAACATAAGTAAATAAGTAGCACTAAAATCCATTCTTTAGTCCGGATGTTAATTGTATCTTAATACAGACATCTTAAGAGGCACACTCCAGGGCTGGCTAGTTGCTCCTGTACCAGCCTTATATCGGGACTGAGGACTGGCATGTTCCTTTTGCTTCTACCGTTTGCCTCTGCATTCTGGAACAACCATTTGTACTGACAAAGTGGTCAGCATACCAAATTATTATTTGTATGCTTGTGTCAAAACTTGGAACATCTCAGCCCACTGTCTCCTCCAAGTACAGCTATACTTTGAGTAGTCTGTCTGTCACTCAATAATAGATTGATATGTGCTTCTATTTCATTGCCCTGATCCTCCAAATGAAACAAGTTCAGCTAATCAGCTTTGAATGCTTGCACAAGTCTTCTCAATTTTCAATGAGATTCATCTTAAGATAGTAAAGAAAAAAAAGGAGCTTCCTTTAAAAAAAGGGGAATAGATTTGATCTTCATTTTAAACAAAGAGCTTTTATTGAAAAAAAAAACTCTTATAATAATGCTTAAGGGAGAAGCAGGGTACTCAAAACTGTTACTACCATTCATTGCAAAATCCAGAAATTACTTATGGAGCAAGAAGACAACTGGCAGCTTTCCCAATCCTAGTATGTGGATATGTAACAGCAAGCTTCCAAATCTTTCATCATGCATTCCTTTAGCATCAGGTTTCACTTTCCCACAGTGAGATGGTATAAATGCTGAAACTGCCAGTGAAACTTCATGGGAGTTAAGAAATTTGTTAATAAGCTAGACAGTAAGTTCCAGAGTCAACAGATTGTGTTAGAAGATGACATGATTCCTGTTCACTCAGCATTGTATTATATCAACCGGGCTTAGGTCCTGGCTTTAGCAACAAAATTTTCAAGCCGGCTACATGAGAATATATTATTTAAAAAGTGGCATTCCACACTGGGCAGCAACTCACACAGCTTTCAGGTTATGTGCTTCCGTAAGAGAGCTCCAAAGATGATTTAAAAGTTGAGAGGTACATATAAAAATACTCAAGAGACATTGCTGCTTTAGTGACATGCCACCTGCACTATGGCAATGTGCTCTATGTGGGGCTGCTTTTGAAGATGGTTGACAGATTGATACTAGGGCAGAATGTGGCTGTCATAACACTGAATTTACTTTTGGATGTCACCATCTTGAACATTTATCTAATAACTTGACTACCTCGCTGCTCATTCCTAACTCCACATCATTTACGAACTGTTAAGTCTTTTAAGTTCTGCAGGGCAGGAGAAACTGCACTGTTAACAGATGGTGACATATTGTGTGTTAAAGGAGACAAAGGTGATTACCCTGGGATACTATGGATGACTTGATTAGGTAAAAAGGTAAAGGTAAAGGACCCCTGGACAGTTAAGTCCAGTCAAAGGCGACTGGGGTTGTGGTGCTCATCTTGCTTCAGGCCGAGAGAGCTGGTTTTTGTCCACAGACAGCTTTCCGGGTCATGTGGCCAGCATGACTAAACCGCTTCTGGCACAACGGAACACCATGACATAAGCCGGAGTGCACGGAAACGCTGTTTACCTTCCTGTAGCAGCAGTACCTATTTTGTCTACTTGCACTGGTGTGCTTTCAAACTGCTAGGTTGGCAGAAGCTGGGACATAGCCATGGGAGCTCATCCTGTTGCGCGGATTTGAATTGCCAACCTTCTGATCGGCAAGCCCAAGAGGCTCGGTGGTTTAGACCACAGTGCCACCCGCGTCCCTTGTATGACACGATTAGCCTCCGTATAACAGTGTGGCTGGAGTAGGCAGAGTTCAGTGCACCAGCCCATAATATTTTAGAACACTGATCAGTCTTCACCAGCCTGGTGACCTTTAGCTGTTTTGGATTCCAATTCCCATCAGCTCCAGTCAGCATGCAGCGAGGGCGCCAAGCTCGTGAAGGGCACCACAGATTACCTGTACTGGTTTGTGCACTAACCCGGTTTGTTTTCAAGAAAAAACACTCACTCGATATTTTTAGCAGAAACAGCAAGCCATGTGCTGGCTACTGTGGTAAGTTCTACTCTGCGAAGTTTTATGCACTCATCAGGACTTGGCCAACCCAAGCTGCGGTAGTCTCGCCTTTTCCCTGGAAAGAAGCAAACAAGTTTTTAGTATTAAGTCTGAACACAGCCAAAAATGCAGTGTACAAATCAAAATAAGGGATATTGCAGCTTGCTAACTGTTATAGATAACTGCTCATGTGAGTGTTCTAATCATGTGAACAGGTCAACATCTAAAGTGGGAGACATATAGAAGATTGTGATGGATACATTTGTGTCTGAAAAAAAAATCGCAAGGTGCATTTTCCTATTTATTAGACACTGCAATTTTCTGTTGCATCCCCTACTTCAGTCAATAATTTATACAGGGGAAAAGAAATGGATAATTAAAATACAAGTATCAACATAATTATCAATACTAGTCCTAAGGTAAGAGGTCAAAGGAAACTCCAAGCTAAAAGAACTTTGGGATCTATATCCAGAAATTCTGCAACCATACACACAATATGAAAAGCTTCAATATTTTCTTTACACAATGGTTGAATATATTCTACTTTGCAACTTTTTGAACAGCAAATTGTGAATAGACTTCTGCTGCTCAGATCCATGTATGGAGACATAGGAGCCAACTCCTAGAGGGTGAGGGGGTCTTCAGCCCCCCCCCCCCACAATATGTGAGGGGGCTTGGCCTCTGCAAAGTGGATGGGCATTGCCATTCAAATGGTGTGTGTGCACTGCATCATGCGGTCGATTATGTGGTGCGGGGCTTGCCTCCTCCCCAATATTTTCTTCAGGTTGGGGTCCCTGTATAGAGGTGTGGCTTGGTGTGATTTTTTTTTTTTACTGTCCAGCACAGGTGGATTTAGGGGAGCATGACCGGTTCAGTTGCACTGGGTACAGAGCCTTGGGGGCGCCCCAACTATTATGTAAAGTGGAAGGCAAAAGGCAGGGTTTGGGCACTGAATTTTGGCATCACACAAGGCGCCACTCAGCCCAGTCTTAGTTCATAAGACCAAGAGCCCTGGAAGTCTCTGCTGGTAAGTGTAGTAGTATTACAAAAAAAGGCAGCAAATAGACAACACAGGTGGAAGAAGCTGGCAGACGTCCCTTAGGAAACAACAGTCCTATCCCTGCTTTGCCATGATTCTGTACATCCCATCCCTACTCTGGGGTTTTAGGACCATCTATTTTTATGCTCTCTTGGCCTTGCTATGTTTGTTAAGCTTGGCTCAGGTGGTGCCTTGCTCCCAAGTTGCATTCAGCCATGGCATTTGGCATGGTTGCTTAGTCTTCTCTTAGTCCCAGGATGGTAACATGAATGCTTCTCCAACAAAATCATGCTACTAAAGAGAGAATGAAAGAGACGAGGGTAGCTTAAGTGGCTCAGATCAAGAAGCATTTTAAATGCCCTCACCAACATGAATACAGCCCCCACTCCTTATTATGAGGTAAGTAAAAGGGGTAAGATAGCAATTCTTCTACACAGAGATACATTCAGAAACCCAAATTTGACTCCGAGCTTTACTCTGAAGTAATTTAGACAAAGGTTAATTAAGCCCTATGCCACATTTTAACCCATAGAACCTCACAGTTTTGTTGTTTGTTTGTCCCTAATTCATGTATGATGAATATAACCTGTGGAGTCCTCAGGTCTTAAGTCACACTTTTCTTCGTGTTCATTCCGCTCGCATGACTGTGACTTTGGCTATTGGGAAATATTGTATTGTTATACATCTAACACAATCTCACTGACTACAGCAAAAGGCTACACTGTCGTTCCAGGATAGAAGTGTCAACAGACTTACATTCTTTTTTAAAAAAGGTTCCCCACTCCTCACCTATGTAATAATTTCTTATGCTTCACTTGAATCAATCATGAATAAAACACAACCTGAAGCTCTAACAGAATATATAATCCTTTAAAAATATATACCTGGTGGTCCTGGGGAGGGTATTTTTGGCCCACTGATCTCCAATGCCATTTGGTAAAGGTTATCATTTTCTCCATTTACTCCCTCCTCTCCATGTCTTCCTGCTGGCTCTTGTGGATCTAGGTTTTCTGTTTTGGGTTTCTTTACACGTTTCACTTGGAATGTTATCTGTCAAAGAAAAAAACACATCATGAGGGTTAGCAACCAAATATATCAGACGTGCTGTTGAGAATAAAGAGATAGCTGGCTTTCGGTGGTCTGAGTTGATTTCAAGGACAATTTCCAGACAGTTTCTCTTTTCCCTGGAACTCCTGGCCCTCCTCCTTCTGATTGCATTTAATTCATCAAATTGCACAAGTATATAAAAATAATTCACTTAACACAAGGTTGGGCAACAATTCAGCACTGAGGACCACACTTGCAACAGACAATCAACATTGCATGGAGAGAGTCTCCCGGGGGAGATAGAGAAGTTTGGGGGGGGCCACTGGGTCTGTGGTTCGTCACCCCTGTCATAGGACTAACATGGTGAGGGTAAAGAGAACCATAGGGTCACTTAAATTTTACTCACAGAAGACCTACTGAAACTAATAGAAAACTAACACAGTCATGTTTATAACATTTTATAACAATTGACAATTACAACTGATGAACATCAATGAAAACACACATTAGTACAGCTGAGAAACACAGAATTAATATACTATATATTATATACATCAGGCAATAATAAGAGGTCTAATAAGGAATGCTATATTCAAAATACACCTTGCTCTGTGACTAACATTGGAATGCTGAAGCAAAATGATCATTGCAGACTCAGAGGAGCAAACAGGGAGGGACTGTATAATGGCCTATGTTAAGCCTTTTCTAGCCACTTGATGTAAACTACAGGAACCAATGGGCAGACAATGTAACTAATATAGAATTTGAGTAATGTGTTCTGAAGGTTTGGCCCCCTTGTCATGGACTTTGAAGAAGCACAAACTCGGGATGAAAGGAAGAAATGAGCTAAGAGGAAGCAATGTCTGGCAAATCCTCACCGTGATCAACTACCACCCAGAAACCTATGTCCCATGGGACATACCTTGTGTGAATGTTCCCTCATGTGATTATCAGGGTGCCTGAGCAAGGCTATAGATAACCCAGAGACACTGTACAAGAAATATGCAGCTTGAGCATCTTGATGGGAGTTCTTACCCATTCAGTTTCGTCATCGTCATCATCTCCACAATCTCCAAAACAAGAGCTGGGAAGTCCGTCCTGAGAACCTTTCTTGAGGACACGGATCCCTTGCAAGTCCATCCGATGGCCTTTTACTTCCAGTGCCCCCTCAAAAGCTTCAAGAGGCCACGAATTTTCAAACTCGTCAACCAATGCCAACATTTCTTCGGACATCTGAGCATCTCCCAAACTCTCCACTTCTTCTGAACCATTGCTTTCGGCAATGACGGTGCCTGCAAAGGAGGAGCGACAAAACAAATCACTCGAAATCAAAAGCTGTATTATAGTTAGGCTTAGATGCCAGACAGGTTGGCACCACACTTCTGCTTTTTCTTATGACTAAACTAATCCATAACCTTTCCTTGCCATACATAACAGTCTATATACAGTGGTGCCTCGCTTAATGAATGCCCCGCTTAACGAAAGGTTTTTTCTAGTGGAGGTTGCCTCGCTAGATGAATTCGTTTTACGAAAAATTCGTCTAGCGAATCGTGGTTTCCCATAGGAATGCATTGAAATTCAATTAATGCGTTCCTATGGGCAAAAAAAATTCAATGCATTCCTATTCGCTAGACGAATTTTTCGTTATAAGAAAAGACCCATGGAACGAATTAAATTCGTCTAGCGAGGCACCACTGTATGTTGAAAAGTCAAGTCACAATATCCGATACATTATGGAAGATTAAATTTTAATTACAATAATGGTGTGAAAGGCATGACTGTGTGAACCCCCCCCCCCCGTAAAACAAGAACACATAAGAGTTCTTTTGCATAAGGATCCAATGTTTAAGAACTGATTAAAACTTTCAGCACTATGATATTCTCAAACCACCCATATGCTGTTTTTGTCTGAAACCAAGACTATGGGAATCAATTTTACATACCGGTATATTTTTTTAAAATGATATAAATGCAGGCTGTTTGTAATAAAACCTCTAAGTGGTTTATAATAAGTATTTTAAAATATTAATAAAAGTTTGATTTAAGTAATTAAAAACACTTAAAAGTTCATTGAAACCAATAGTAAACTAGAGAGAGATTAAAACACAGCAGCGTCTTTGTGTCTGGATAGACTTGCTTAAAGAAAGATGTTTTAGCAGGTGCTGAAAAGAGTAAAGTGAAAGAGCCTGCCTGATGTCAGTAAGTGATAGATTCCGAAGTATAGGTGTTGCTACGCTAAAAGATCTATTTCTTACAACTTGTCACTTTGGATTGAAAAGCACTGATCTTTCAAAGCCCTCTCATTAAATTGTTTGTTGGTTTGAAAGCAATAATTTGAAAAGCTCTCGGCAGCGACCCTGCTTGGAAAGTTTACATTGTAAGGACAGATCTAAAATGCTTGATTGGCACAAGCATCATTTCTTTCCACTGTATTTTCCAGGAATGAGCACTTTTAGGCAACCAAAATTGCAATTTTTTTCAAAACCAGATAATATTCTGGTATCTGGAAAATACCCTTTCCCATTTTGGGGGCGGGGGGGGGGGGGAACTATCCAACCTGAAGAGCTCAGAATCTAAAAGGTATTAAAAATGTATTCACCTCATAATTCAAGCTCTCAAGCCACCATGCAGGGGATTCCATTAAGTTCCTCTAAAAAATGTCTCCGGTGAAGCTATCATTCAAGAGGCAAAATACATCAAAAGCAGCTGCATGCTTCTCTTAATGAAATCTGCAAGAAGTTCCCATTAGTTGAAGGGAGCAGCAGTTCCAGAAACTGAAGCATTTCACTAAGTCATGTAAGTGGGGGGTTTACACACAGGGACTGATCACAGAAAAGCTCCTGCTGGCATGACAAGAAGGAAATTCGGTGGACTTGCTCTTCCACCGAGCAGAGAATGGTAAGGACAATGCACATTGCTTCAGTATATGATGTGGCAACTACAGAAAGTGTACAATTTGTACAATTGGGGAGGGGAACAGGCAGTTGCTTGGCTCTGTTCACTTGACTGAGATATGGTTTGCACCTTTTGTGCCCTGATTGGAATCAATTCCCTTTTACTTCCTATTTTTGTGCTGGGATCATAGCTGCCAAGTTTTCCCTTTTCTCGCGAGGAAGCCTATTCAGCATAAGGGAAAATCCCTTAAAAAAGGGATAACTTGGCAGCTATGGCTGGGATATTGACTCAGAAATAATTAGCGAGTTCGATTTCCTATTAGAAAGACTCATGTAAAGGCAAGAGGATGAATTTGGGTAGAGGGTATCAGGCAAGCATCCTATGTACCTACCAAGGCATGATCACTGAATGGGAGTCCCCAGAGTTTACTTGCAGTATGTCTCTAAACTGCGATTGCTGAGAGCTTAACAAGAGGAGTAGGGCACTTGTTGATCTCCCAGAAGCATGTGGTATGGTGGGCTACTATTAGAAAGAGGGTGCAGGACCAGACAGACCTCTGTTCTGACTGAGGATGGATCTTCATCTAATCTAATCAGAGCAATGTGACACCATTAGCATGTCTGACAGATGGGAAAGTCCTTTAACAATGGAATTAAACTACAATCCTATGCAATCAAGCAATATGTCTCTACTTTCCCTAATCGTTCTGCAATCAAATTGTATGCAGCTCAGTGAAGCCTGATTTATACATGACATGGACCATAGGCAAGGATGCATTCTTTTGGTGCTCTACTATTTTTTTAAGCACTCAACAGGTGCGGTGACTTATTTTGTGGTCCAGGCAGGTATGCTATGGACAAATGAACCAGCAGATATGGCAAGCGCATTTAAACATATGCATTTCCATGCAAGGGATTTATTTTAGCCTGCTCTGCTAAGATGGTCAAGAGCAGGCACCCCCAAACTGCAGCACTCCAGATGTTTTAGCCTACAACTCCCATGATCCCTAGTTGTGAGGGACAAGGGATACCGGGAAGTCCCTCCCATCTTAAGTTCCAGCCCATCCCCAAGCGCTGGAGAGAGTAAGGAGAGCTCTGCCTCCAGCGGAGAGTCAGGAAGTGGTGTCCGAGGCTCAGGCAAGGTTGTGGAGCCCATGCCTCAGGTGGGAAAGGAAGTTGGACGCATGGGGGGGAGGCCAATCCCCCCAACTCCCGAATTGCAACGCAAACGTAGGGGGAAGAGGTTGGGTCTGCCAAAGCTTTGGTGCTGGAAGAAAACGCGCCAATCGCCATTCGGAGGTTCTGACACCTCACCTTAAGGATGCATTTTTACCGCTCTGAACACTGTAAATAATCAGCACTTAATAAAAGCCTTAAAAGACCATGCTGGAGTCGTTACTCTAGAGTAGCCATATCAGGCCCTCTGACAGCAACCTCCGAATCTTTTTTTGGCTACTTTGGAGTGCAGCGATGAGCGCTCAAGAGGCTGAGCATTGGAGGCTGGAGGCCGAAGCAGCGAAGCAGGAGCTACGGAACCTCACAGCGCAGGCACAGCAGCAATTGCATGCCGCTCAGGAGGAAGCGCGAGGGGCGCAGGAGGAGCTGAACAAGCTGGTGGACCAGGTGAGGACAAAAGAGGAGACTGAGAAACAGCTAAGGGTGATGGTATTGGACCTGCAGAAAAAGTTGGAAGAGGAGAAAGCCGCTAGAGGTGGGGGGGGGGGCGCCCCAGCCGCAGCTAGTCCAAGTGAGAAGGGGACAGAGCCTAGTCACCAAGTTTAGTGGCGACCCTAGGGAGTACCTAGGATTCGAGACAGAAATAAATTATGCGCTGGAATTGCATGCAGCAGAATTCCCAGATGACGCGCACAGAGTCTCCTTTATCATAGAGCATTTGACGGGGGCCGCCCGAGAATGGGTAAGACCGCTCATCGCGCAAAAAAATCCTTGCATGAAGAACGCAAAATTATTTCTAGAAGCTTTAAAAATAATGTACGCTAGTGACAGTGAAATGGAGGCCACTAAAGAGGAGCTTCACAACTTAACACAAGGAAAATCGACAGTTAGGGACTACTGGGCGAGATTCACCATGCTGGTGCACAAACTGGGGTGGGATCTGCAAAGTGAGCCAGTGAAATCAGCCTTCTACCTGGGTTTGCACGCAGACGTTAAGGATGAGCTGGCAAGAGGTCCTAAACCGCGAACTATGGATGAGTTAAGCAAAGCGGCGCTAGCGGTGGGGGGTGAGACAGGAATCCAGATGGAATGACAAACAAGCGACGCGCGCAGCAAAACCTTGGTTCCCACGCTCCCAGGACAGACCACATCACCAAACCCCACCCCAGGGCCCGCCCCCAGACCCGCCCAGGCCAAGCCCAGAGCCGGAACCGATGGAGATCGGTGGAGCGCGCGCGCGGGCTTTTCAAACCCCGGCGGCGCCAAGACGCAAGGAGGGAAGAGGCGGGAATTGCTTTCTCTGCAACTCCCCCCGGCATCGCGTCAGAGACTGCCCTCATCGCAGAGAGTGGCAAGGAAAGGCGGGAACGGTTGTACCTTCCCCCACTGAAGCAGCACCACAGCAGGGAAACGAGACAGCCTGGCTGCAGGAGACAAGGGGCAGCAGCCAGGCACAGTCAGCAGACAACAGCCCCAGCCCGCCCACCCGCACAGAGAGGAGCAGAGCCAGCCCACCCCTCCCAGAGCAGGAGTGGTTCTAGAAGTCACGCTAACGCTCCCAAATGGCTATCCCCTGACGGTCCTCGCCTTAATTGACAGTGGTGCCTCAGCCAACTTCTTCTCGAGAAACTTTGCAGAAGAGCACCAGATCCAGCTTCTGCAGCTGGATTTTCCCCTGCACGTAGCCACCATTGACGGCAGAGAGTTGCTGGGAGGGGCCATCACTCATCAACCCCCCCCCCCATGAGAATGACGGTGGGAAGGCACTCAGAGACACTGGCGTTCAACGTCACGACCATCTCAGACCCCCCCATCGTTTTGGGAATGAGCTGGCTGGTGCGCCACGACCCCTCCATAAGTTGGCACCAGAGATGCATCACGTTTGGGTCGGACTTTTGTCTGGAACATTGCATGCAGCACCAACCAGGGGAGGGGCCTCCAATAGCCACGGTGGCCACCATGCATGTCAAAGGGGGTGAGGCGATACCCAAGCAGTACTGGGACCTGCAGGAGGTCTTCAGCGAAGCGGAGTCCGACCACCTACCCCCACACAGGTCTTTCGACTGCCAGATCAACCTGGTGCCAGGGGCAACGATACCCCCAGCCAAGCTGTACGCCATGTCAGATCAGGAACTGGAGGATCTGCGTGCGTTTATAGACAAGAACCTCAAGAGGGGGTTCATCAGAGAAAGCAAGGCAGCAGGGGGCAGCCCGGTCTTCTGGGTGGACAAGAAAGACACGCAACAGCGCCGTCTTGTGGTGGATTTCAGACGGCTCAATTCAGTGACAGAGCCAGTGGCTTTCCCCATGCCCAGAGTGGACGATCTCCTGACAGCGGCACGCAGGGGCAAGATTTTCACCAAGCTAGACCTGAGGGGGGCGTACAACTTGATCAGGATCCGGGAAGGCGATGAGTGGAAAACCACGATGTTCACGCCTCTGGGCTCTTTTGAATATCTGGTGATGCCCTTCGGGTTGCAAGGGGGCTCAGCATGCTTCCAGGCCTTCATGCAGCACGTCCTGGGGTCCCTTCTCTTCAAGAACTGCTTGGTCTTCCTGGATGACATCCTTATCTATTCCGCTGACCCAGTGCAACATGTGAAGGATGTCAGGGAGGTGTTGCAACGCCTGAAGGAGAACCACCTGTATGTGAAGCTGGAGAAGTGCACGTTTCACACCAGGGAAGTGGACTTCCTGGGCTACAAACTGTCAGACAAGGAACTGGCGATGGACAAGGACAAGGTGCAGGCCATCCTGGACTGGCACAGCCCCAGGACGCGCAAAGATGCCCAACGCCTCCTAGGATTCGCCAACTTCTACAGGAAATTCATCAAGAACTTCTCGCGGGTTACGGCTCCCATCACGGACTGCCTGAGAGGCAAGCAGAAGTTCAGGTGGACGCCAGAGGCGCAAGCAGCGTTCGAAAGCCTCAAGAGGGTGTTCGCGTCCGACCAGAACCTGTTCCACGTGGTGCAGGATGCGCCCCTACGCGTGGAGACAGATGCTTCAGACCGGGCGTTGGGAGCGATCCTGTTGCAACTGGACGCCAACAGAGAGTGGAGACCTTGTGCCTTCTTCTCCAGGAAGCTGACACAGCCTGAACGCAACTACACGGTGTTTGATAGGGAACTTCTTGCGATCCACGCTGCTTTCCAGCACTGGCGACACTTCCTGGTGGGCGCCAAGCACCCCATCCAGGTGTGCACAGACCACAAGAACCTGGAGTTCTGGAGAACGGCCAGGGTGCTCAACCAGCGACAGATACGGTGGGCAGAGTTCTTCTCGAACTTCAACTTCTCCATCCACTACATCCCGGGGGAGCAGAATGTCAGGGCGGATGCCCTCTCCCGCAAACCAGAGTACTTGGAGCAGGAGTTGCCACCAGCGCCCAGGCACATTTTCCCCCCATCAGCATGGTCCTGCGGAGCAGCAGTGGTGAGCGAGGCAGAACTCACAGCACTGACGGCAGCAGATGAGTTTGCCTCCCGCATCTTCAGAGACTTGCGAGGGGGGAGGGAGCAGGCCAAAGACTTTGAGGAAAGGAGGGGTGCCCTGTACCTGCCCACCAAACAGCTGAGAGGTAAGGTCCTCAAGCAGATGCACGACAACCCAACGGCGGGTCATTTCGGAAGGGACAAAACCACTCACCTAGTCATGAGACACTTCTGGTGGCCAGGGGTGCGGGAGGATGTTCGGGATTATGTAAGGGGATGTGACACCTGCCAGAGAGCAAAGGTGGTCAGAGCGCCACCAGCAGGTTTGCTGGAGCCATTAGCCACACCGCACAGGCCGTGGGAAGTAGTGTCCATGGACTTCATCACAGACCTGCCGTCGTCCAGGGGCAAGACCGCAGTGTTGGTGGTGGTGGACCTCATGTCCAAAATGTGCCACTTTATACCGTGTGCCAGGGCGGTCTCGGCAGAAGAGACGGCCAAACTGTTTGTGGACCACGTATTCAGACTGCATGGATTGCCTTTAAGAGTTATTTCGGATCGTGGCCGCCAATTTGTTTCCAGGTTCTGGCGGCGGCTAATGAACCTCCTGCAGGTGGAGGTCAGTTTGTCTACGGCTCGGCACCCGCAGACCAATGGACAGGCGGAGCGGGTCGACGCCATTCTGCAGCAGTACCTGAGATGTTACGTCAGCCAGAGGCAGACGGACTGGGTAGATCGCCTGCCACTGGCAGAATTTGCCTACAACAATGCGGTGCACGTCTCCACAGGGGTGTCGCCCTTTAAGGCCAACTACGGGCGCGACCTCAGATCTTTCCCGGAGAGGGAGGGGGAGGAGGAGGAAGAGGGCCCACAGGCAGAGGATTGGGCAGAGGACCTGGAGACGGTGCATCAGCAGCTCAGAGAACACTTGGAGAGGGCCAAGGAAGCGTACAAGAAGGAGGCAGATCGCCACAGGCGACCGGGAGAGGTCATCAGGGTGGGGGACAAGGTTTGGTTATCCTCGGAAGGTCTTCCCACCAGGGGGCGATGCAAGAAGTTAGCACCCAGGAGGCTGGGCCCCTTCACGGTCACGCAACAGGTCAACCCAGTAGCCTTCAGGCTAGCACTGCCTGGGGACATGAGAGTGCACCCAGTGTTTCATAGATCGCTGCTGTCGCCGTACAGAGAAAGTACCAGGTTCAGGGACAGCGATCAGCCTCCAGAGGGAGGGGGGAAACGGGAGACGCCCGACAGCTCAATGAGGCAACTGAGATTTTAGACTCAAGGAGAGGGGTGAGAGGGCTGGAGTACCTGATAGCATGGGAGGACACTCCGCCGTCCCACAATGAGTGGATACCGGCCATGGAAGTACCCGAGGAATTTTTAGTGGAAGAGTTCCACGCCCTTTTCCCCCACAGACCCAAGCCCTGGCACATGGAAAGGGAGGAGGAGGGGGAGGGGCGGGAGGAAGGGATCGCAGGCAGCAGCTCTCCATGGAGATGGGAAGCAGAATTTGAGGATACGGAAGAAGAGGTGTGGGTTTCACCGAGGTCGACTACGTCAGAGACAGGAGAGGACTGGCAGAACATTTTTACTCCCACCAGCTCTGACGCCACTGACTTCTTGGGATTCCCGTCTTCGCAGGGGGAAGGGGAAAGATCGCAGGATTGGGGGGAAATTTTTACACCCACAGGCTCGGATGCCACAGACTTCTTGGGGTTTCACTCATCCCCAGCAAGCAGAGAGCCCCTAGGGAGGGGGGGAGAGGAGCCTGGGAGGGGGGTGGATGTGAGGGACAAGGGATACCGGGAAGTCCCTCCCATCTTAAGTTCCAGCCCATCCCCAAGCGCTGGAGAGAGTAAGGAGAGCTCTGCCTCCAGCGGAGAGTCAGGAAGTGGTGTCCGAGGCTCAGGCAAGGTTGTGGAGCCCATGCCTCAGGTGGGAAAGGAAGTTGGACGCACGGGGGGGAGGCCAATCCCCCCAACTCCCGAATTGCGACGCAAACGTAGGGGGAAGAGGTTGGGTCTGCCAAAGCTTTGGTGCTGGAAGAAAACGCGCCAATCGCCATTCGGAGGTTCTGACACCTCACCTTAAGGATGCATTTTTACCGCTCTGAACACTGTAAATAATCAGCACTTAACAAAAGCCTTAAAAGACCATGCTGGAGTCGTTACTCTAGAGTAGCCATATCAGGCCCTCTGACACTAGTTAACAGGACCAGTGTCAGGGATGATGGGAATTGTAGTCCAAAACATCTGGAGGGCCGAAGTTTGGGGGTGCCTGGTCAAGAGTGTAGGTACAGCGGAGGTGGCCAACTTCAACATTAAGGTCCTTGTATCCTTAATGGTTGTATCAAAGTGGGAAGTTTCAAATCGCTGCAGAGAAGTTGCACACAGTGAAATTCCTTCTCTCATACACTTATTAATGCTAACAGTGAAAAAGAGGCGCTTTCCAAACTTAGAAACGTAGAAAGTAACTGCTCTGAAAAAGAAGAAAAGGCTCAACCCCCCTTTGCTGTGCTCACTATTCCAATATTCACTTACTTTCTAAAGTCAAAGAGGATGACTCTGTTGTGGAACTGTGAAGAAGATCTGTAGAATCATCTTCAGTCACTGCCGCAAGATTTTCTTCCATGGATATGATCTCAGAATCGGGCTTGTCAAGGTACTTCTGCTTGGTATGGCTGCTGCCTTGGCTCTTCCCGTGACAGTGGCCTGTGAAACACACAGACATGACTCCCTTAGGCCAAGCTGCTATAATCATCTGAATTATTGACACATACACACAAATGGTCTACAAACAAGGATGATCATGTACAATGCTTTGGAAATTAATGGCAGTCATTAAGTGACACACTTTCCGAAGTATCTCTCTCACCTTGTCAATCACAAGTGGGAAGAGGAGCACTTGGATGGGCTACGGAACAGAAAATCAAAAAGTGCAAAAGGAAAAGGGAGAACGATGGCAAGAATAAAAATATGGAAGGCATTTTTATTTAGAAACCAACCCTACAGGCAGTGCCCTAAGTCCTACAACATGGTAGTTGAAACAGAATTGAGAGGGGGACAGAAACCATGTCCCTTGATGTGCACACACGGAAGGGAGGACAGGACACCCACCCCAAACTCTAGCCAAGATCTGAAAGCTTCCTGAATGAGACTGAACATACACAGAATTCATATGTTGGACTACACAGAGAGCACGAAGATTTTCCTGCTCTTTCTTTCTGCTGCAGTATGAAGGCTGGGTCCTATTCTTGAAAATCCTGTTATTTCACTCTCACTTGGTTTCTACTGGGTTGATTTTGATTGCTAGGTTCAAATACTGCACTGTCTCTCTTTAACTGATACAAATCTGCTCAGGAAAGCCTTACAATGCAAGTTGATAGGTAAGAGTTGTGAAATACAGTGATACCTTGGTTCTCGAACTTGATCCGTTCCGGGAGTCCGTTCGACTCCTAAAACCATTCGAAAACCGAGGCGCGGCTTCCGATTGGCTCCAGGAGCTTCCTGCACTCAAGCAGAAGCCGCGTCGGACGTTCGGCTTCTGAAAAACATTTGCAAACCGGAACACTTACTTCCAGGTTTGCAGTGTTCAGGAGCCAAGCTGTTCGAGTACCAAGGTACCACTATAAATATCAAGCCACATAATCCATGGCAATGTTGAATAAAATTCACAAATCTAATAAAAAACTGAGACTTTCATCCCTAGACTTTTGCTCCTCGTTTTGCACGAGTCAAGATTAAACCAGTTTCCTGTTTCAGCAAAACCATAGTTAACGATTTTGGAACAAGTCAAGTGAACTTCAAATGGTTTAATATTTAATAATGTTAAGAAATGAGGTGTTTTTTTAAAAAAATGTGTGTGTGTGTGCATATGCATGGGCAACTAGATCAGTGAAAAAGTTTGTGAACTAGTCATACTGGGAACATGCTCAGCTGCTAAAATGCAATTTTAGGTTTGGGTATCCATTGCTCCAAGTGAAATATGAGAAAGTATGAAGGCTCAGGATCTCACTTAAATAAGGCCAGACTTTTGTTACTTAGGAAGAGGCCAAAACGAAACAGAGTGAGATCTACAGAACATGCAGTCTCAGTAAAAATCTCCCTCTTTAATCTGCTGGTGAGTGGTATTGTATTCAGTAACAGAATGAAGAGGGTAACCAAAATTATTTTACAATGTAGGTTAATGACAGAGTAGCACAAGCAGCTAAACTTCACACACTTTTAAAGCATCTGCTATACAATTACATTTGTCTTTGTCATCTCTCCCTGGTCTCAGCACTGCGCCTCCCTCCCCTCCCCCAACTCATCTCACCCCCCCATTAAAATTTAATTGGTTTCATCTTTTTAAATCTGCTTTACACAGCCTCATGTATAATTCATCAGAGATAGTGAGCACAGGACCACAACACGGAAATGAGGCCTTTTTGGTGACATCTGATCCAGACTACATTGTGAGATGCCCTTCAGCAGAATGAACCTTGGATACTTTAGCATTCCAAAAAAAATTAATTAAGTGGATGCTATGGAAAAGCCTTATGGTGCATGCATGTGTTTATATACACCCACACTAAAAAGAACACTGTGGAGAAGAGATGAGGGAAGGACAAAATGGGAAAATAATGAAATTCTAGAATAATGTGCTTGTTAAGCTAGCACCATATTTATTATTCGTTTTAAATAGATTAGATTAGGAGACTGCAATCTACGCACAGCGTTAAAAACTGGCAGTGATCTACCCCCTTTTTTGGGGTTCAGGTCAAAGTCTACCTGTTGGACATGCCTGGACTAGATGATGGCATGCACCATTTTTGGAAGATGAAGCCCTGCTATACTAAGAAAGCCAAAGAATCTACTTTACTTTACAGAGGTAAAGCGGTTTTACTTTTACAGAAAAAGCAGTTGGAGTATTGAAAACCAGTAGCAGCACTCAAATAGCCACTTTTAGATCTAATGTATAACACGGAAAGATCTCAGATGCTGGAAGTCTTGACACCACTTGCCAGTGTGTACTAAACTAACGGCATCAAGTGGGGGAAATAAGAGAAAATGGCACTGCTCCAGTTGAACAGAGGTAGGGAACCCTTTGCAGCCTGAAGGCTGTGCTCCCTTCATGGGCACCTGGCAGGGTGGGCAGGGCCACAGGCAGAAATGGGTGGGGCAACTCTGACTTTTGCACAAAGTCTACATTCCAGCCCAGCAAAAGTCAGAGGTTTCTACATGACCCAACTCTGTATCATCCATCCAGCAAAGCAAGAAGCCCCATCACAGTTCAAGGGCACATTCCAGGCAAGCAAAAGCACTTCAGAAGGGCATGGAGGTATTTGGTTCCCTAAGACTCCCTGGAAAAGACCCTGATGTTGGGAAAGATGGAGGGCACAAGGAGAAGGGGACGACAGAGGACGAAATGGTTGGTCAGTGTTCTTGAAGCTACGAACATGAGTTTGACCAAACTGCGGGAGGCAGTGGAAGACAGGAGTGCCTGGCGTGCTATGCTCCATGAGGTCAAGAAGAGTCGGACACGACTAAACGACTAAACAACAACAACCAACAAACAACTTCTCTATTAGAAGATCATCAGCTGAACAGGAGCCAATGTACACCATTTTACTGTTGAAATCAGGGCAACTACAATTTTGATTAGCTATAATTGATACATCCAAGTTGTGGGCAGTTTCCTCTCAACAATGGTAAGGCTTTAATTTATATAATACATTTTAATTTAACATTATAAAGTAACCACAAAAGGCAACATAGATGGTGAAGCAGTAAGGATGCTAGACATGTTCTTTGGTTTAAAAAAGTTGAAGGATCTGGGAAAGCACATTCTAGAGAAAACTAGCATTCAGAGGCATATGGTCTCTTGACAGTGGTGGTAGAACATAGCCTTTGATAGTATCATCCTCCAGAAATTTGTCAATCCTCTTTTAAAACCACCCAAGTTGATGGCCACCACCACCTCCTGTGGAAGCAAATTCCATAGTTTAGAACTATACACTGTGTGGAAGAAGTGCTTTCTTTCATCTGTCCTGAATTCAACTACATTGGATGTCCCCCAGTTCTAGTGTTATGTGAGAGGGGGAGAAACATATCTCTAGCCACTTTTTCCAACACCCAGCATAATTTTATATACCTCTATCATGCATCCTCTTATTCACCTTTTTTTCCAATACCAACCTAAGAAACTGCATACTGTAAAAAACAGAGTTGGAAAGGGCCCTGTAGGCCATCAATCCCCTGTTCAGTGCAGGAAATCCAGAACTAGACTATCTCCAAGAGATGGCTGTCCAGTGTCTACTTGAAGATCTCCCCCTCACATGTATAAGTGTCAAACTATTTTGACTATGAAGAAGTTTCTCTTAATGTTCAACCAAAGTATATCCTCCTGCGACTTTATGAAAGCTCAAAAAGAAGAGTCCTAATCAGGATGTCAAATGTCCATGGAGTAGGAACCCAGTGCCCTCCACAGCTCCCTGTAATATGCACCAGTCCCCCTACTGTTCTGCTATTCCTGCAATAGGGGATCTCTAGCTTGTGATTCCAATTAGGCCTGGCAGGGGTCCTAATTCATGCCATGCTACAATGGAAAAACAGATCACCTGATGTCATGATGACATCTGGTGACTGACAGTTGAGTGGTCCTGCCCTTCTGTTAAACCTGCCCATAGGGGAGCTCAAGAGACTCTAGCCATTCCCCATCCCGTTGGTATTTCTAGTCCTTGTGTACCTTTCTTCCACTCTCCCATTCAATCCCAAACAAGACATCAGTAACCTAAATCTTGGAAGCAGAATCATACAATCAGTTTAGCCAACATTGTTTTCTAATTTACTTGACCATGGCTGTTTGGCTACACTACTGTGAATGCAATAATGGAATGCAGGGCAGTTTGATTGATGCTACATACTTTGATCCAATATATTATTATGCAAACAAAACTAATTTAGTTGATGCTGTAATATGTGGTTCATTATCAATATAAATTTCAACAAGCGGATGTCCTCATATATATTGATAGCAAACTTGTTATATAACAAACCAGTGCACATTTGTTTTTTAACTAGGGTGTTCTCACCCCTAACATTGTACGTAAATGTAGAAACAGGTTGATCCTATTAACGTATAGGACAAACTGTAATAAAACATCTATTACTCCAATATAACTTACTTTTAAATGTTACAGTTGTGACATTTCTTTTTTTGCATTAGAAAAGCAGCAGCAGCAAGGCACACAACCCAATGTCTGACCAATTGCATAATGGGCTCTGTTCCCAGCAACGATAGTGCTAAAAATTACCCTTATGAAATATAAACCATCACTAAATAAATCATGAAAAGAAAAAAGCAGGGCGAACGTCTGTCTGCTAAATTTGAACACAATGTGGCACAAAAGGGACACACGTACACAAACCCACCTCCCCAGAGAATGGCTGGCAATCCCATAGCCCCTTTAAAAATGCACAATTGATCTATGAATAATGGGCCGGGGGGGGGGGCAGCTACCATAAAAGCCACCATACCCTAATCATTGTCCTCCCTCTCCAATGGTTACAACGTGAATTTTCTCCCTGTGACGTGGATGGAGACCACAGCGTGTTCTCAGCCCTGTCTGGGAACGAGGCCCAACATGGAAGATGGCTTCTAAATTTAACTCTCCAACATCGTCAGCAGATAAGAAAGACTAGGAAATGCTATTTGCAATGCCTCTCAGGGTACTCTGATGCTACATATAGAGCAGCAGGCTAAGCAGTGGTGTGGCCTGAATTTCAATTAGTGCCTCAAATATAACTTGACGTCCTTTAGAAGACAGGGGAGGGTGAAATGCACAGACCGTTAGAATGGCAATGGCATGTTCTCGGAAAACTTTTTACAGCTTCTGGTATGCATTTCTGTTTTTTCTCTTTCCAGAATAAAATATTATCTATGTCCGCAACCTTTCTTGTATGGAGAACCCCCATCTTCAGCCATTATCTTCCTAAATACAGGCATACCTTGGAGATATTGCAGAACACTGCAAGAAAGCGACTATCGCAAGAAAGCAAGTAACACAATATTTTTTGTTTCCCGGTGATTAAAGTTATGTTTACCCTATGCTGCAGTAGCCTATTAAGCCAAGCCCCTGGCTGCAGGGGCAGGAAGGGAAAACCAGTAGCCAGCTCTACTTCTGTGGCCAGAAGAGGGGCAGCGATGGTGGAGGGGCTTTGTTCCCCTGGAAGCGGCCGGGCTGCCTGCAGCTGCACCCGTGACGTCATAAGGAACAATATTTGTGAACTGCAATAAGGCAAAGTGCAATAAAATGAGGTGGGGGCTCTATGTCTCAATATTGGCCTATTTATGTAAACCAATTCTATCTACCTACTCCTGTTTACAGCAAGCCAGAACGACAATGGCTGTAAACCATGACTTGGCCTGAGTCCAACCCAACATTGCTTATTTTTAGGGTAAAATATCTGCTCAGTACTATTTCTCTTAAAACACCCAAGCAGCACACCTGAAAATGTTCCTGAGCCGTGGCCACAGGACCAGAAAAACCTCATCTGAGAGAGAAAAAGACAACTTCTTGGAAGCTGCATTAATGGATCTCTTAGTGTTAAGGCAGGTGGGCAACCTGTTCAACAATACAGACCCACCTCTAGGAATGTCTCATGTGATGGAAGACTGCCACTAATGTGCATTATATTTATATTTTTAAAGCAATAGATTTGCCTCTCATTTTCATAAATGTAATCGATCTGGCCTGCAGCATTATTTTAGGATTGTAACACTTAGAAGTGTAAAACTTCAAATCTTGAAAAGTATTGCTAAATAGACTGATGAGTTGAAAGCAAAGTAAATTTGATCTTCTTTCTACTTGCCTTCTTTGTGATTCAGCAGCACTTCTTGTATCTTCAAATTCATCTACGTGGCCAGGAGAGCCACATTTCATAGTGGCTCCGAGAGAAACTTTAATAGCAAATCTGATGCACAAAAGCAAAATATACTCCAAAGTTTCACGAAATTCACTGGAACTTATTCCTAAATGTCGGTAATGTAGCAACCACAGACACTTTTGTTTGTCAGATTTGGGTTTGTTACATATTTCTAACAAGAGTCCTGCTCTTGGCAAGTTCCCTTGTGGCTGACTGTGGCTGGATAGCACCTGCTGCATGGGAATCCCAGAAGCACAATTTGAGCTGGTAGGTGATCAGGTCGTTTTCCAAAAGAATGCCTATGATAGCAGATTGCTTCCACATGCTGGTTGTGTTTTTCCTACCTTCTTACTCTAAGAAAGCAACTGAAAACTCTCTCATGAAGATGCTTTTAGGGATGCCCCACTTGGCTTCTACCTATTATCTTGTCCTTTCACCATTTTCCCTTAAAGAAATGGTTTACTATTTATGATGTTATTACACTTATGTTATTATACTGTGTACCGCACTCGATACAAGCTTTAAGTAATATCTAGTAAGGTATAGATTATTATATTTTTCTGAGTAACAGAACTTCTATTCTGAGAGAACTCTTACTCTATATACAGTGGTACCTTGGAAGTTGAATGGAATCCGTTCTGAACGTCCGTTCGACTTCCAAAACATTTTGAAACCAAGGTGTGGCTTCCAATTGGCTGCAGAAAGCTCCTGTAGCCATTCAGAAGCCCCATTGGATGTTCGGGTTCCAAAGAACATTTGCAAACCGAAACACTCACTTCTGGGTTTGTGGCGTTTGGGAGCCAGCACCTAGCTTTTTTTTAGACATTATTGTGTTGCTAACTGTAGATCACAATATGATCCTGTTCTTCTTGTCCAAACTGGAAAAAAACAGGATTATAAATTACAATTTCTCGCCAGAACTTTGGGAAATCTTGCTTTTCTAAAAGAATGTTTGAAGGTTCTTCAAAGCCTCATGTGTGGTGTGGGTGATGTAAAATTGATAAGATACTAGTCTAAAAGTAGCTTCCTCCCATGTAAGATCCTAGTCTACCCTATTCTAAAAGCTGGTTGATACTGTATAAATTCTCCCAGTATAGCTCTGGAGAAAACAACACCAAAAGGAAACCACTTAAGGAGCTTATTCCAAAAAGCTCAAAGATATACATACTGCTGAATGGAAATGCGATACCTTATGCCACAAGAGGGCACCAGAAAACACAGCACTTTAAGAAAGCACAGTATAGATGCTTTTAAAGAAATGCATATGTAGTGTGGGAATAGATAGGGAATGAACAGGAGCTTCATAATAAGAAAAAACCTAAGAAAAACCATAACTAGAATGCTACAGAATGAGAATCACCATGTATGGGCGCATATACACAAAGTCTAAGCCAACCTTCTTCAACCTGGTTCCCTCCAGATGTTTTGGACTGCAACTTCCTCCATTCCTGACCGTTAGCAATGCTGGCTGGGGCTGATGGGAGTTGCAATCCAAAACGACTGGAGGCGACCAAGTTGGAGAAAGCTGTCCTAAAGAATGTAGAGGAAGCCACCATCGTGGCAGATGAAAGAGGGAGGTGTGAGCATGTCACCGAAGTTAATTTTTAAAAGTCCACCTGGGACCATCCAAGGTAATCCCCCGAACAATAGTGCTTGATATTCATGTTAACAAAGGAAAGTAGGTACCTCAAGGACTGGAAGTCAGAAACAGTTACTGTGGTTGAACATTTATTTTGGCCTACCAAACCTTTCTCCAACCTGTTGTCCTCTAGATGTTTTGGAGAACACTTCTATAAACCCTGACCATTATTTGGCCATGGCGGCTGTTGTCCAAAACACCTGGAGGGCATGAGAATTGTCTAGCTCAAGCAAATTTAAGGCTCTAACCCTACAGTTGCTTTACTGGGAACAGAACTTATTTTTGAATAAGCATGCACATAATTGCATTATAAACCTTCAACAACCTTTCTGCAAAACACTTAAGTGAAAAGGAAAATTTGGCAAACACTGTGACACCTAGGATATACAGCATTTTTCGCTCCATAGGACGCACCTAGTTTTTAGAGGAGGAAAACAAGAATTTTTTTTTGCTTTCTTGAATTGTCCTATGCATAGCAGCCAACTCCCAGAGGCCTAGGTGCCTTTGCCCCCCCTCCCAAATTAAATATTTGAGGAAGCTTCTTTTGCAAAGGGGGAGAGCTCCATTTTTTTGAGGATCAGCTCAAAGTTGTGCTGCTTTTTTTGCAAATGGGGAAAGCCCCTTTTTTTGGGGGGGGTGTCAGCTCACAGTTGTGCATTTTTTTTTTTTGCAAAGGGGGAAAGCTCCATTTTTAGGATCAGCTCATTCTGCAGCTTCTCTAGGAAAGGGACCCATTTCTACAGTTTCCAGACAGATAATCTAATCAGCCAGTCACGTCGCTGGGGAAGCAAACAGCCTCCCACTGCAGACAACAATTGAGGCCTGGGCGGGCCGGAAAGGGAGCTAGCTCCCTTATCTCCCTCCCCGATCTCTTGCTATCAGCTGTTGAGCGGGTTCCTTTCAACACTCTCTTTCCCTCTTGTTAGCCTTTAGCTCTTTCTAAAAAAGAAAGCATGACCTGCCTTTCACCCCTGGGCAATTCGGCTCCAGGGACCACACATTTGCTCCATAAGACGCAAAGAATTTCCTCTTACTTTTTAGGAGGAAAAAAGTGCGTCTTAAGGAGCGAAAAATACGGTATCCTAAATCCACTTGCAAGGGAGTAAGTCCCACAGAACATGGAGTTACTTGTAAGTAAATACTGTATGTATATTGACATATTTGGAGCAGTTCTGGTGACCATTAATTTTTGCCATGTAATTCTGTACCTGGGACAGGGAGTGTCTAAGGGACAAAGCACAGCCCTGTGCCTAATTGCCATTCTTATGTTATTTGATAAATAAAATTATTTATTTACCTCAGATAAAAACCACCTATTATCACACTGCTAAACCAGCATGTCAAGGGAGGAATAGGATCTATTGCTACTGAAGCCCTTTCATTCTTCCACCTTTATAGTAAGAAACCAAAAGTAATGGGAGTGTACAGGCATACCTTGGAGATATTGCGGATTTGGTTCCAGACCACCGCAATAAAGCAAGTCAGACTTTTTGTTTTGTTTCCTAGTGCATGTACAAGTTACGTTTACATGATACTGTAGTCTATTAAGCCACACACCTTGCAGCTGCAGGGGTGGGGTGGGAAAAAAAAAACTAACTCCAGCTCCAGCCCTAGTCAGTTCTACTCCCGTGGCCAGAAGGTGGATGGCAAGGGCAGGGCGGGGCTTCCTTCCTCTGGAAGCGGCCGGACTGCTTGCAGCTGCATCCGCATCTTCGTAAGAAGCAATCATATGTTCAATGCAATAAAGCGAAGTATGCCTGCATAACATGCCGTCCCATTTCTGCAGTAT
This sequence comes from Zootoca vivipara, assembly GCF_965207765.1. Classification (NCBI taxonomy): domain Eukaryota; kingdom Metazoa; phylum Chordata; class Lepidosauria; order Squamata; family Lacertidae; genus Zootoca; species Zootoca vivipara. The sequence goes on along the minus strand of NC_142582.1, from coordinate 82,809,922 downwards.
GGTCAGTTCAATTAGTAGTATGCTGAAGAGTTGTGCTCAGAGAGATGGCAATCATCAATGCAATTAACTGCCACCCCATACCTAACTGGGGCAGCAACAAGTACAATAGTAGTGATACGCAACTACTCTGGGTATTTAGTTGTGTATTATTACTGAACCTTAATCTGGATGTGTTCAAGATTACCGGACGTGTATTCCACAAAGTCATGACTTTCCATTAAATAGGAGTTAGCACCAGTAACATGTGGAATGCAAACAAACCTACATGTAGCTTTTATTTATTTGATTATGTAGCACAACACTACGCCAATGTTGCACTATCTACTTTTTGTGTATCGGTGGTGGAGCATATGCGTTACATGCTGATATCCCAGTTTCAATCCCTGGCATTTCTAGATAGGACTGGGAAAAATCCCTGATTCAATCCCTGGAGAGCTATTGGCAGTCAAGGTAGACTGGCATTCCTCAACTGGTGCCCTTCAGATGTTTTGAACTTCATCCACCATCATCCCTGCCCCATGTTCACACAGGCTGGGACCAACAGGAGTTGTAGCCCAAAACATCTGGGGACACAATACACAATAACAAGCTAGATAGACTCAGTCAGTTCTGGGTGTCCCAGTGCTTGAGATATGCTCAAATATGTTTCAAAGGTTTGATTCCTATAAAGAGCCCCCCCCCCTTGAGCCTATTAAGGAAAAAGGAAAAAGAAAAAATAACACAGAACAATGATCATCAGACATCCTGGCAAATTCCTGGTATCTTCTTTTCACTTTCCATTTTTTTCAATCCCGCAAAAAAATAAAATAAAATCAAGTGTCAGAAGCTGGAGTCATTAGAATGTTTATTTCACATTCTAAAAATAACAGCAACAAAAGAAATGTCCACACCATTTCTCATGTTCAAATGTCTAATGTTCTCACATTAGCAGGGGATAGACAAGATGACCTGAAGTGTTTCCCACCTTTGTAGTCTATAAAAGAAAGGAACACAGCATATGAAGAGCAAGAGAGAGAACAATGTCAATATGGAAGCTTCCAATATTGAATCCATGTTTTGTCCACTTTCCCACTGGTAGATCTTGATTTATTTTTTTCTGAGAGTTATTAATAGTTATGAACAGAGGGAAGAAATATCATCCTTATGAACCCAGATTAGTGCCAAATTGAGAACAACCACATTGGGACCATCATTCTTATGAACAGAGAGAAGAAAGCTCCTTACTTCCTTCCCACAAACAGTCATGCAAGCAAAATAACTAACATAGAAGAATGATGCAGCCTTAGAACCTGTATTTCAATAAAACCCATACTCTGCGCATAATTTTGTTGCCATACTTGTTGAAAATGTAACAGAAGATTGGGATTTTACTTCAAAAGATAGACGAACATGAAAAATTCACATACTGTATTCTAGCAGTCATGAGAATCTTAAGTTACAAAGGCAGAGATTTTGGTCAATATTCTGATCCTGCGCTTTCCCAGTAGACGGCCCTGAATTTAGCAATCCTAAACTACTCAGAAGTGCATATATGTGTGATTTTTAACACTTTGTATAACCAAGGGTTGAATCACAGTCAGTAGTGAAAATCTGTAACCAGCACTGAATGTAAAGGAAAGTTTCTTCACTTGGTTACGGAAGCTCACAAACATTTCCTGCATCTTTGGGTTCTACTTGCACCCTAAGAATCTATTTTGACAATGTTAGGTATGACAAAAAGAAAAGAAAAGAAAAGAAAAGAAAAGAGAAGAATGGAGGCTGGGTGTTGGAGGACAATGAAGTGGAAGCCAACAGTCTTAATAGCCACCAACCAGAGAGGAGGAAAAAAAAAGCACTTGTATACTACAGGAAACTCTGCCTACCCCCCTCACTACGGGCTCAGACTGCAAGAAGTCTTCCTCAGCACCACTGTGGTTTAAGCCTTGTACAAAAGCATAGCTTTAAATTTCTCCCGTCAACTGAAACAGAAAACTTCCTTTTTGAAAGCTGAGATTCTGAGAAGTCTGATTCTAGGTTCTGCACTTATGCTAAGAATCTGGATGCACATATGCAGTCCTGTTTCTAATCCCTTGAAAGGTATCTCTTTATGAAACATGGGAAAATAAAATCTTGGCATAGAGAAGATACTTAAGTAGGGGAATGCCATGCAATTCCATCCCTTAATTCAGCGTTTCTCAACCTGTGGGTTGTGATGCTTGTGCAAATGTGTCATCGGTTGTATATGTAAACCCAAAAGGATTATTGTTTTTAATCCTTAACTGGTATAGTACCTCAGATAACATTTTGCATTTTTGGGCATATTATAATGCTGTGTTGATACTTGTAACCAAATGCCAGAAAGGGTCAAGTTTCACACTGTAATGCTAGTGAACTGCTCTCTGGTGGCTTGCAGCAGATCTGGTGACAACTTGGCACAACGTGCTTGTAAGCACCCACAAATCAGAGGATGAGTAAATAGTTGAGCCAAGGGTGATTTGAAATGTGCTTAGTTGAAATAAGAAATACCTTTATCCTATGTATTAACTGATGTGAGACTATGTCTGACAACCATCAAAGCCTCCATTGACCTACTTGGTAATAAAATGTAAGCTCAAGCCATCCCGCTGATACTTGATAAAATGGGCTTATCGTAAATAAAACTTTAAGATGCTCGTAGTTCATTATATCTATCACTGATTGTGTAACTATGCTTTTAGAATAAAGTTTTACAGTTTATGAGGCAATACCCTGCAATCTGATGGTTAGTTTTCTTACATTCTCACAAACAAACCAGTAATAATTTAGTAAGTACTATAAATATTTCAATAAATTAAACTCCATATTAATAGGGGTATTGTTGAATTTTGCTTCGATGCCTCAAGTGATGGTTTAAAAGTAGGCAGACTTGCAATTGAAATGTACAAAACAGACAGCTGTTGAAGACCAAAGTCCAAAAGTCATGTGACAGTAAAATGGTCGCTATATCAAAAAGTTTGGGAACCACTGCCTTAAATAATCCTAATGTGTTAGCTCATACAGATAATTGGATAGGGATTATACTAGATCAGTTCCAATCATATATTCAAATAAAATTTAAGTGCTATTAAGGAGCAAAAATGCACCGGAGATTTAGCAGCTATAGGTGAAGACAGAATTTGTTTAATCTTTTCACAGCTTTACTTGAAAAGGAAGCTAAATCTCTTCTAATATTTACAGCAGGTTCTGAACAACAGGGAGCCTGCTTTTATATAGTGGTGCAGATGGGTTTAAAGTGACATGTTATTCCATGTTTAGGGCCATTCTCTCCCCGTCTCCCTGGTTCTTGGTATTTGCTAAGAAAACAGATGAGGTGTAAACATGGGACTATTGCAGCAGCCCTACAGCAGAGCAATGCTATTGAAGGGCTTGAAACTAACCTAGCATTCTCTATTTAGTAAACACTGCACCCAATTTGTAAGGAGAATTAGATAGGGAATTCTGGGAAGACAACTTTCCAAAAATTACTCTCAATTAGATCTAACTGAAAAAAACCACTGTTCCCTTTTCTAGTTGGACAGAGAGAGAGAGCGCGAGCAGATGAAAAACAGATTATCAATGAGGGAGAGAAAGAGAAGTAGTCCAATTTCTGCAGGTAGTGTTGAAGGGATAAAGTTACTAATTTGGGGACTGTTTCAGCAGCTGCTTACCACTGCAGGCAGAAGAGGTGATGTTGTACAGAAACGGATAGAACTGCAAACAGCGGATCAGCTTCAGGCTCCTCTCACACTCCAGACACTTTGTCGCAATATCCAGGGCATGCCTGAAAGCCTGCAATGCCCCACTGACGTTCTTCAGAGCCAAGCAGGCATTTCCTAAGCTCAAGAAGGTCAGAGGCTAAAAAGGCGAAAGGCAAACTTCCATCAGCACAGGCATAGGCAAAACCCAGATTTCAGTTCAGTTGTCAAAAGAACTGGAAATTTACAACAAGCATGCTCAGATCTTGGGAGTTCTGTTTCAAATATGTGCGTGTATGTACGCATATGTACTTAAAGCCGCCCTTTAAGATATCAGTATCTTTTTACATTAAGACTGATAATACAGTATTCAAACCTATAAGATACAGTATGGACTTATTGGTTTGGCTCTTAAGCAGCTAAAGTAGAAGGAAACTCATTGAAGGGGACCTTTTCATGCCCTGCCCCATCTAGTTCCCACTGTTCTACAAAAGCTTCTCTAGGTGGTATAATAAGGATCCTCCGAACAGTTAGGGGTGGATTCAAGATTCCCACTTCTCCCAATTGTTCAAGAGGTCCTTTGATTCTCTAGATTTTCTTAGGAAGGGGAACAGGGTGTTGGATGGGACCCGCCCCCCCTGTGTGAGCTTCCTTCCACTCAATGGTTTATGAACATTATTGAAGTGTTCTGAAACCCTTGTATAAATATTTCTGACTAGTTAGGAGTCCTGGGCAACCATGTCAATTAACAGCAGCTGAACAAAATGAAGACAGGGTTTAAAGAATTAATTTGTGTGAAGTTAGCAAACAAGTGCTGGGCCCCTTTGAGTAACTATATTTTTACATCAATACATTCAAGCAACTTCCCAAGATTCAAATGTAACAAACCACTTCTACTAATTCACTTCTGGACACTGAGATGGGGTATGAAAGAAATACTTCTGCTTCAATCCTACTTAAGCAAACAGAACAGAAGAGAACAGGGGAAAAATGAAGACTCACCTCAGAGCCATTGATGGCTAAAGCTTTTCGGAGAAGTTTGCTGGCATCCAGATGAAGACCATAATGAATTAGAAGGTTGGCTAGATTGACTAAAGGAATATCCTGGAATTCATGTGGGGTCAAGTTAAAGGCCTTTTGTAAGCAAGTGAAGGCGAAGGTGCCATTTCCAAATGCACGCCAGTAAAGGCCAGCCTCATTGAGAACCAACCATAAGGGATCCCTTGCCTGAAATAAACCACAAAAAAGAAAGGCTACCCTCATTAATCTCATTCCATGCTTTACCATGTTAGACTACCACTGCCCCCCTAGATGTTACAGCAACAGATGTTTGCAGAGATCACTGCCGGAGGGTCATGCATATACCAATCAGCTGCACACAGCAAAACATTGATCTAACTATGTCCTAATATTCTACTACACCCCAGTGAAACAAGGAACACAGGATGTGCTGACGCAGGTGAGAGCAAGCTTGATTCTCAATGGCTGGAGTCTCCAAGGGCAGGGAGCATGTTTAGCCCCCATCTCACAGCTATCTAAATGCTTTCTGCAGTGTTTATGGCTTGCATTAAAAGCAGCATTAACAATAAAAGAACAGATTTGCATAACAAGATTATGCCCCTATATAATGTGGAAGGTATTTCTAAGGCCCATGTCTAAGGTCTAAGATTTGTTTAATATCTCATCAGTTAAGTGGGATTGTGAATCAGCAGGGAACACACACACACACACACACACACACACACACACACACACACACACTCTTACATAAACAAAAGATACATGAGAGTCTTGCTTAGAATAAAATATGTAATTAAATTGACTAAGAGTGCTAGTATTCTGTGAATCAAACAATTCACATTACAACATGAGTATCTATGTGCATGTATTTTCTGACAAGTTATGTCTCCTTTCTGTGGGTTCAAAAGCTTTTATGCTGCTATTTTAATTCTGCTGTTGTTATATTTTACTCTTTTCTATCGTGAGCTGCCCATAGAACATATGCCATTAGGAAGCCACTATAGATAAAGCAAATACACAATTCTATAGTCTCTGGGATACCTACCCTATCCTTCTAGCATTCCTGTATGGTTAAAATGCTATAATTCAGAATATACTATTACATTTCCAACATTTACCAGAGCTAGCACTGTACCATTTTCTTTCCGGAAGGCAGCAGTACTGCAGCAGAATTTCTTTCCTACAATTTCCTAGATTGCTATATTTCTTGAAATCATAGGTATAGTGTACAGCAGGAATATTGGCCTGTAAATCTCCTTCAGTATTTGTCAATCCAAGGCTTCACAGCTATCAATATATTTCTTGACAAAAGGACCCTGTATGTTTTCGACCATACCAAGAATAGCTTGAAACAAATTCAATTTCTAGTCATCATTGGTACTCGTGGTATTATATTCTTTGTTTGCCCTTATTTCACTCTATGTCAATCAGTCACGGAGGCTGTAAAATCTGACCAAATCAGCACTTTTCATGCATAAAAATCACAAACATTTCTAACAAAAATAAAGAAGTGGAATGATTTACAGTTGACTTAAGTGGAACACTCTGAATCAATTAAAGAGATTATTGCTTTTGTAGATGAGGGCCCTTTGGGATTCTGGAAAAAAATCCATATACTCTAAGAGGAAAATAAAAAGCATACATTGCAGTCATTGCAATTACCTTTACAATGGCATGATAGATGAATGATCCTATTTGCTGCTGCGTAACTGATTGATTGTTGACACGAGAGTATAATATCTGTGCAAGACAGAGAAGTGTTTAAAACCATACATTTGAACCTATCGAATGCAAGACTTTAATGCAGAAAAGTTAGTTTGGTAATTCAAATTTAATGATCTAAAGGATCAGCAGGTTTTACCACAAAATGAAAACCCAAGAGAGCCTACTTTTCTATTTGGATGGTTATGGCTAAATTGCAAAGACTGGAAAAATCATTGCAATTCAACTGGAAAAATCATCAGCTCCATGTTAACTTCATAAATTAAACAAATAATGTATTATGCTTGTAGAGACAATGATGATCATAGAACTGAAAACAAGCAACCTGAACTTTGGCTAAAACCAGATGAGTCTTACGCTATCTGCATGAAGGCTTACTGTTGGTAGAGTGTTTGGAGAAAACAACATAGTCAAAATCCAACAGAAAACAAACAGAAACCGCAAGTCTAAATAGTCAAGTAATATAGCCTAAGCTGGCTTGATTTAGCAACAGCTACTTCTGGTCCCTTACAGAGGGAAAGGAGGTGATAATTTTGCCCATATTGCTGGGGTGGTTCAGTGCTAAGATTGAGAGAAAGTGGCTTGCCTTAGGCCAACTAGCAAGTTCACAGCAGTGGTAAGATGCCAGTTACGGATTTCCCAATTCACAGCTCAAACTCGTAGCCACCAGCTATACCACAATGTAAAGCACCACTAATTGGAAGTGCATAAATGCTTCCTTGCACCTGTATCATGTCAACTAACCGAATAAACCAAGTTCACAGAATCTGATCGTAATGCAAAAGCAGGCTGCCTTGAACATTTTGCAGGTAGGTCAATTGAAACAAACATGTTGTAATGGCTACAGGCTTCCCTTCCGTGGTGACTTGGCCATTTCCAAACTGAATTTTATGTGGGAAGACCTCTTGCTTTCAAGAAGTTGTCAAGTCTGAAAGTGGCAATTTATAGGACAGAGAAGACCATAAGTATACTAACAATCTTCAAATATAATCATAAAATCTCTTACTTGTTTGGCATGATCATCTGGCATCTTTACTCTCAGATCCAGATGACTGTCTAGTTCTTTGATCAAAAAGTGCAAAGAGTCACTGTTATGGGCATCAGTAATGGAAGAACAATCTGGCTCATAGACCTCTGTTTGTGCATCGACATCCCCTGGACTGCTAAGTATTGAATGGATTCTAAGAAATTTAAACAAACACCGCACAGGTATAAAAATATGATTCAGACTACAGGACTACCAAATGAATAGAAACAATCATAGTAGAATTAAATTGCTTCATAAATAAGAGAGGCAGAACAAATGTTCATTACTGTCAGACAATAGTAGCTTTGGTTTGGCACTCTTTACTATGCCACAGCACTAAAGGTAACCTGAAAATGAAAATCCCACTGAACTCATTCTGATTTACTCTAAAGGTAGCATGCAAAGGACTGCAGCCTATTTTCCAGTTTTCTAACTGAACATCACATGCAACATCTTTTAGTCTCATTGCTGTTGGTTTTTCAGTGCTAGGCATATTACATGTTTCAAAAACTGTATTTTTGTATTATACTATTATTATGCTGCTGCTGCTGTGAGCTGCTCTGGCTACATTTGCATACAAATGACATATGAATTAATTTATTAACAGTACTCACCTTTGCCCCCTGCTTTCTGGATGCAGGAAATAAGTTGGTAGTTCTCCTGGGGAGGGGATAGCTGGGTAGGTTTTTACACACTCTGATCTTTTAGGCCACAAAATATTCTGCTTCTCCTGATCACAGAGAAAATATTTCTTAAGGTATCACAAAGTGGGTTTACCAGTTATGACTCTCTGATTTTCTACTTGCTAGAGAAATCTCGCCAGAACACAAGGAACCAGAACTTCTAAATGATTCCACTTTCTTTGGTCAGTTATTCCCAGTTTATCAAGCAAAATCCATGACAAATCTCAGGTAGCTGCCCTGCAGTTTTGAACTCTGTTCACCGTGGTTTACTATCATAACATCTTTGTGGTTTGTGTGGCAGACAGAGTTGTGAATGGAGAGACAAAACCAGAGCGACCCAGAAGGTACCTTGGGAGAAATCTAACGTTTTGAGAGTGGACTTTCGCTCACACAATGGGACTTCACCTTGAGAAGCAAATGGGGTTAGGGGATGCAGGAGGAGGAGAGGAATGAGAAGTCCTATTGGATGAGTGGAAGTCCATTCTGCTTGTGTACAGACACCACTGCCAACAAGAGGCCAAAAAGTGATTAGCTTTATTTAATGCATCTTGTTAGTTATGTACTTGTGTTTAGCAGAACACCACTAGCAAACAATGAAACTGCTAGGAGGGCTTGCATAGGGAAGAAATGTCATAGCTACCCTATCCACTTACCCTGTAAGCATCAGATTCCAGGCCCCATAATGAGAAGACAGAATGGACCAAAGGGGAAGACTCCAAGGAATGGCCAAAGTCAGTGTGGTTGGCATGAAGTTCAGAATTCATGGATGTCATACTGGAAGTGGAAGAATCACTGCCAAACTAGAAACAGAAAATGCAGAAAAAAGGTTTGGAGCATGAAATTGACACCTCAAGACTTCTTTAAGAAAAAAAGCTACTTCCTTACAAACAACATTGGGTTGCATGCAGTGCTGCTCGGAAAGCAATTCTGAGCATGTTGGAAAATGTGGGAAGTCCCCTCACGAGATGCTGAGAAAACCAACAGCCCTGATATTAATAATTTTAAGCAGCAGTGCAAATCACCTCCCCAGACTTCAGAACTACAGGTGGTAGGCAGGCACAATCTCTCTTCAAAGCATTAAAAAAAACCCTTTTGCCAGACAATACTTTCAATTTCCTTCTCTTAATGAACAGTGTGAAAGTTAGTTTTCTTTCCCCTGAAACCTATTCATCACGTATCTGGTGTCTTAGCATACCATGAAGGAGTTTTTGATGATCAGAATCCAAAGATGAGGCAGAGAGCCACAAAGCAAGTTTGTTTCAATATTTGGGTGCTTTTTTCCATCTGATGCTCAGGACAAGATACAGTAATCAGCAACCTGGAATGAATGCATGTCTGTTGTGTTTAGGAGCCAGGCAGTTTGTGCCCTCCAAGATGGAAGATGGGGCTCCAAAGGGAACCTACATATTGGATTGACTGGAACTCAGTGCACCCCAGTTTTGTTTTAAAATCCTGTGCTAGAGTAAATAGAAATAGGTATAAACGGAATAGCCTCATCTTTAGACACCTCAGATCAGGCACCCCCAAACTTGGCCCTCCAGCTGTTTGGGGACTACAATTCCCATCATCCCTGACCACTGGTCCTGTTAGCTAGGGATGATGGGAGTTGTAGTCCCAAAACAGCTGGAGGGCCGAGTTTGGGGATGCCTGCCTCAGATCATGAAGCAGGGAGAGCAATGCTCTACAGACAAACCTCAACATATTCAACATTTTCAAACATGTCACCACGGTGATAACGGACAGGTTGGTCCCACTGGCAATGCAAACTGTGCTGCTGGTTGCCCAGGCGACAAATCTGATGGTTTCCTGCAGTATATAAACATAGAATTCGAGTTAAGGCTAACAAAATTATGGTTGACAGCATTTAGGATCAATAAGATATACCTAACAGATCTCTTCCAAGCTAAGCATCTGAAAACAAATGATTCTTAATTTCCCTTTTTTATTATGTTTCTTGATTCTGCATGGAGGAAGAGCATTTTAGATAATCAATTACTATCTATCTTGGTCCACACAGAGCTTGTGCATATTGGCTATCTTGGCCAGCACTTCAGTTTTTGCCAGAAAGAAATGCATTTGCTAACCTTGGCTCCAGACTACAGGGCTCTAAGAATCATGCATTTTTAGTACTTTGGAGCACAATGAATTTACAGGCAGAATTCAGAGGCCCATGCATGTGACACATTTCTTTTGAACAAGGAAGGTTGCTGGTTTTCCTCGCAGGCGGAAGACTCTCATGTTTAACAGAATGTTACTCCAAAAGGTCCCGTGACCTTCAAAAGTGGCTTTTTGTAGTGGAGACAAGGGGCTGCATGCTGAAATGAGAGTCTGTTTGTTAAAACAGAGCAGAACACACTAAAATGCAACATTTTGGCATTTTTAATATGGCGCCAACTAGTGTTCTAGTCAGTGTGTTGGTTTATTCAAAAGCCCTGGTTAATTCCTTGGACAAACATACAAATTTCATTTCGGCTTTTACATTTGCCATTGACCTTCTTGTTACACATCAGATACCTAGTTGTGCCTCTTTCGCCATCTGTGTTTCATGGATAATGTTCCTCAGGATCTGCTCTTCCTGAATCAGCTTGTGCTTCTCTAAGATCTCTTGCTGCCTTAAGTAATGGTCATGCTGCTTCTGATATTCCTTCAGTTCATTTAATGTTCGCTGAAGTGATCTTGAAAAATTTAACACCAAAGAAAAGGACATTTCAGTTGCTTAAAATAGCTTTTGCTTATACACTTATGTCAGTACAGTAATACCTCGGGTTACGAACGCGATCCGTTCCGGATCGCAGTTCGTAACCCGAATAGTTCGCAAACCGAGCGCGATGGGCGCCGCCATTTTGCGCATGCGCAAATCGCGCGGGGCGAAAGCACTTCCGGGTTTGCGCAGTTCGTAACCCGAACTGTTCGCAAACCGAGGTGGTCGTAACCCGAGGTACGACTGTACTTACTTTCAAGGTTGGTTTTTTCTGTATACTTGTTTCTTAGGTTTTATTAAGAGATACAGTTAAGTTACAGCATGCTACCATGCAGCTGATTTTTAATGCTGCAGTGCGTGCTTTAATTTTCCTTAGATTTAAAATTATGCAGTTTTATATTTTATTTTAAGGAAGTAGGAAACAAGAAAGTAAATCTGAACAAGCCTGTGTATGAATTTTGAGGATAAATTCACTACCTGTGCTGAGCCTCCAGTTTCTGCTCAAGCTTTTGCTGACATAGGACAGCATGCTTCCTTTTAATTGCTTGTTCAAACCCTGGTTTTGCCTGTAAAGCATGATCATAACATAGTACTGAGTGGTTGTATTCCCCAAGCATCTGAAAAAAGGGATTGAGGGAAAAAAAGGACATGTTAGCAGGATTCAAACGTAATATGAACATTTAATATAACTTCTGAATTTCATATTGATTACGAGCTTCAGCATGTGACTGCTCTGGAAATAGAATCATGTTTGATACATTATGGGTGCTTTAGTGAGGCCCTCCAAAACAACAACAAGAGCAAAAATGCAAATAAATGTTATCTGTCGGTTTAAAGATCAACTGTTCTTCAAAGATAGCCAAATTCAAAACATTCTTGTCCTGAAGATGCATGAGTCTCACTGCTCAATTTGTAAGAGAGCTAACCAATGTGGTATAATCTTTCTAGATAATTGAAAAAATAAGATATTATTTACTGCATATATGTTTCCTAAAGTATAATAGCTGGTGAAGACGTCACTGTAATCCAGAGCTGCATGGACCACAATGGCTGCATCAGCCGAGAAGTGCGCCCTGTGTAGCACATTTGCCAGGTTTATCAGTGCAACATCTTTATTGTGCCTGAAAGAGAGAGGAAAAACAAAGCAGTCATTAAGATGATATCCTAAGGCATTTCTAAGCAACTGGCAAGCCCCAGGCCCCAGGTTTGATCTCTGGTTACTTGTGTTCAGGAAAGTGGTAAGTATTGAGAAGCTACTAGCCAAAATCTGTGCAAAAATGCAATTCCAACATAACGATAGCCCAGAGCTTCCTAAGCTACTGGGCTAATATGAAGTGTCTTTTTATATCCAAAAGCGTATACATCTATCCTGCTGCCTTATACTTTTATCTATTGCTAGGCATGTCAGTAGTCTAAAAGCGCATGGGTTGACTGAGCACAAAGGCTGCTGTTTTTTTTTAATAATGAAGAGCAATTCAGCCAGTACTTCCATCAGATGACGCACAATTGTGTATAAATAGTCTTTTTCCTTATTTGGTCCAAAAACCAGAATTAACTATTGTAGTTTGGTAAGTTATAAATAGTAATAATAATTTCAACACCATTTGCTGATAAAGAATAATATTCTGAAGTGAGTTATGACTAAGTAGCTTTGGTTATGGAGCAGGGAACATGCCAAAGCTAGCCTAAGTTATTCCCACACATCTTTGTATAAGCAGTACAACATACACATACACACGATTTAGCATTCACTGTAATATAGTTCAGATAAGCCAACAGCACAAAGCAAGAGCCACCCATCCAAAGAGGCTAGTGCAAGTCAAACAAGAGATGGCAGAGTCTCCAGATATGCCTCTACAACGCCATCATATAACTGCATTGGCCTGTCAATCCTAATAGGAAGCAACTGCCACCCTTGATTAGCTGAATTTTCAAGTTATACAACAGACTGTATTATGCTGGCAATAAAAATCCATTTGCCTCACCTTGTAGAAAAATGGAGAGCCCGCATGGCACACTCCACTACTTGGTATGGCTCGTTCTTTATTCGCCAGTAGAAGGAAGCCATATTATATAATACCCAAGAAGAAGAATTCTGTGAAGAACAGGAGGCACAAGAAATGTTTACTTTTTTTAAAAAAGTTACTAAACTTTTTAGCTGTTGGTGGCTGAAACTGGATTCTGAACATACACACACTATCAGAATGCCTGTGGCCCCCAAATTCAGTTACGTGAACATAAAGAATTATGCCTGAACCTTACTGCATGGATGGCTGATTCAGATATGAACAGCCAGAGTTTGCTCACTTCCTTACTTGTTTGTGCTCCGCTGGTCAGCAGCAGTCTTTTTCGGGCAGAAGCCATGTGGGGAGGAGGGAGGGATGGAAAGAGATTGGACAAATCAGGGAGCAGGAGAGATCAGACAAATCAGTTTTTCCTTTGGCTGGTTGGCTGCAGCCATTTCAGGAAGAAACCATGGATGAAGTAGGGAGAGAGACTGGAATAGAAATGTTCCCATAGGAAAAGGAGGAAATTGCCAGCTCATTATGTGAACGCCTAATGAACGATTTTCTGGGGATGCATTGCATCCAGAAGCTGGGACCTGCATGTCTTCATAGTATATGAAAACTGGGAGGGCTAATGAAATAAAAACTCTAGAAGGAATTTAACATGGTGCTGTGGCAATTGTTCTGTCAGTAGAAGCTTGTGAGACACAACAACTGCCCCTTGTGCACTGCTTAGGGATTCCCCCCGTCCTGGGCCAATTTGGGGGGGGGGGAGTCCTGCTGTGCTACGGTAGTAGAAGTCATTGTACAAACTTCCACTAATTGAACTCGTTAACTGAGTCCTGCCCACTGATTCAAACAAAAATGAGTTGGCTATATATCTCCTACAGATAGGTAGAAATGTGTCTGCATCCGCCACTACTCACTGCAATTCACACAAAGAGTACATCACACATAAAATGTAACAGAACACATAAAATCCCAAATCAAAAATTATGCAAATCAAGATTCAAAGCACTATAGTGGTCCTCATTTAAATGGCCACTGGTAGAAATTTGCAGACATTACTGTCACCAGATTGTCTTGGTTCACAGGGAGAAAAGCCACATAAAAATCAGATGAGCACTTAGGGTAAGTAAGCATCCATTGGGATGTTTTTACTTAACTAGCAGACAGAAGGCATGTGAAGATTTAAGTGCCTGCTAAATGTAAACCATATTCATGTTGCATCAAAGCTTCTATACACTCATTTTGGGGACACACACAAGGTGGTTACCTTCATGAGACCTTCATAAATGCGATGGCCTATCTCGTCTATGCTTCTTCCTAACCGTCTTGATAAGTAGGTCAATATAGGATCTTCTTTTGGTAACAAGGGTGCAGAAAGATTAACTCTTTCTTGAATACCCTAAGTGGGGGACAGAGAGGATAGAAAAAGAAAAGAGTCAGTGACTGATAAATAAAATGGGATTCTCTACTATCAAGGTGGACAGACTTCAGTCTTTTGTTGCCTGCTTTTTTTCATTTTACAAAAACTTCTGTGGTCCAGTAATGTTTTCACATTTTCATAGCAGGAGTGTGCATTCAGAATTTCTAAACAGTTAGCTAATGTGTGAATATTGAGTATGAACTTCCGCTTAAGAAAATAAGTAACTCTTTGATACGTAGGTCCATCTATTTCAGCATTCTTTACAAAAATACCCAGGAATCAGCAGGAATCACTTATGATAAGGTGGTAGAAGGTAGCCAGTAATTCCTCATGTCAAATTTACCCACAGCTCCCCAATTTAGCAAATACTGCCCCAAAATTCCAACACATAAGGCATCACTTCTGAAAAGGCAATATCAAGTTTACTGAATCCTATAGCAGTCTACTCAGAGGTAAGCCCCACAACATTTAATAGGACTTACTTTCAGATAAGCGCACAAAATTGCTGCATCTGTTATTTAGAAAATGTATTGTTCTAGTATTCCATATAAAATCATGTTTAAGTAGTGTTCCATCAATACCTTCAGTTATTTTTATCCTAAAACACCCACATACAATTTAGGCTGCAGTTAGTGGGGAATTTTGAAGAACTTCAGCTGCTTCAAGTGCTGTAGCAGAATAACCATGCTTGTTACAATGCATAAGATAACCAAGCCTACTGTGTTACTTGCTACCTTTTTAGAAAAATCCAAATTCTACACCAGCAAAACTTTCCAATATTTTTCTTTTAGGAAAAAAATCTGAACATTTTCTACAAAATGAGGCATGGGGAAGAAAAAGGTATTAAGTGATAGAAACTGAAGTTAGGATGCATGTGGAGGAGGCAATATGAGACAGTAGTCATTGTAGGCAAGAAAGCTGGAGAGGGAATTGCAAGCATCACCACTAGAAGCTTTGCAATGATTCCTAAGTCTTGTCCAAAATGTTCAGTAATGTGGCTACAAATATTACTAGGCTGCCTTAAGAAGAAAGTTATTCAGATTTACTTCAATTAACAGATAACATACTTTAAAGCGACCGTAAGACAAAGCAGTCCTGACTACCTGAATCTACTTGGGCATCTCAGGAAGAAAGGCAGATTAGAGGTAAAGTAACAAAAGACTACACCATTAATTACTTACCCGTAAGTGCTGGAATGCATGAATGCTATATGGAAGATCTAGAATTTTTGTGCATTCTGGCTCTTCTAAGTCTGGAGGTAAAGGAGACTTTGTGTCTATGTAGTCCTCAGGGCTAAAACCAAATAGCAATGCAAACATTAGAATATTTACAGGTAGGTAGCCGTGTTGGTCTGAGTCGAAACAAAATAAAAAAATTCCTTCAGTAGCACCTTAAAGACCAACTAAGTTTTTATTTTGGTATGAGCTTTTGTGTGCATGCACACTTCTTCAGGTATCAGGAATTTTTTTATTAGAATATATGTTTGCAGTCGAAAAGATCACAAAATACTAGCAACGGGAACTAAGTCATGTAGGAATGCTGATTAACATTACCTGTTTTAAGTCAACTAACAAATTATATATTTTTATATCTACATCAGATCAACCTGCATTAAAATGGTATCTGCTGAGTCTTCAGCTTAAGACTATAAACTAGTACGGTACTAATCTCTTTCCCCCCCAAAGCAGGCACAAAATAATTCAGTTAGGATCCTATAGTGGGTACTTTCTGAAGTGCATATCCTTGCTCAAATAAATAAAATGAACAATATTCAGAATTAAGGAACTCTTTTGGATTCTGCCATACTGACACTGAATAAAGAAGGTTAGGAATCAAGTTCTGAAATACAAGTAACACACAACTTACACAAATTTAACTTGTGCGCAAAAAGCTTTATGCCACTGACATAAAAAAATAAAGGGGGCAGACATCCAGGAAAATACTTTGGCAATTCATTGAACCCAATGGGTTTTGACTATATGCATTTTTGCCTTTATGTGCTATCCCACAACGTTACCCCTGCCTAAGTTGAGTGCCACCTGTACATTTGAAATCATGCTCTGGAGAAAGCCTACTTCACCAAGAACGAATGCAACAAAGTTTAGGAATGCCTAGAAAAGACACATAAGCAAATATTGTTGAGATGACTATAAATATCTTTTTTGAGAATATTCAGGAGAGCTACCTTAGCATTCACTTATTATTTCAACCTGATTCCCCATGCCACAATCATAATCCCACCATCTGAAATTACAGGTGTTGCAAAAATTCCGTACAATTAATCATCTCGCTACCTGATCTCTTTGCTCTCCAAGGTGATGTAAGTGCCATCATAGAGATCCAAGTCCCCCAAAGGCACCTTTGCTTTAATGCAATCCGGATCTTCCTTATTATGTCTTTGTTCCAGCCCTGTGTCTCTGTCTTCATTCTCCTCTATATGGATCTTCTGAGCAACCAATTGTTTCTAGGAGAGATACAAAAAATATTGTTCAAACAAATATTGTTCAAAACAGAAAATTACTAACAAACATTCATGAACTCATCATGCCACTCTGTATGAAGAACTCAGTGATCTAGAAATTTACACCGAGAAGTCCAATTATAAGTTTTGTTCTCAGAAATAACTGGGCAATGAGGTGCTGACAAATGTTGATTCGATCCTTATCCAACATGAATAACTCAATTCATTGTACAGACATGCAGAATTTAATGGCTAGTATCCAGAAGGCCCCTTGTGCAAGCAGAAAGGGAAGGTAGACGGCATTACCGTGCTCTGGTTTCCGTCAGTGTCCCGTTGCGCCAGAAGCGGTTTAGTCATGCTGGCCACATGACCCGGAAAACTGTCTGTGGACAAACGCCGGCTCCCTCAGCCTGAAAGTGAGATGAGCGCCGCAACCCCATAGTCGCCTTTGACTGGACTTAACTGTCCAGGGGTCCTTTACCTTTAACCATGCCATTCCTTCCCTCCTTTAACTGTAGTCACCTGAATTGCATACCAAAGCATTTCAAAAGGCTTCTTGGGGAGGGTTGCAGGGGGCTGCAGTGAAAGTGGGAAGGTGGGTGAGCTCTGTTGCTCATGCTTTTCAGGATACAACTCTTAAGACTTTAATTTCCCCCCATCCCAGTGTAAATATTGGACACTTCTAATATTGAGAGCCACAATTAATCACTGCCATGTGAACAAGTCTTCATAAAGGATCAAGGTTGCTACTCATTCTTTTAGTGATTAAGGTCCAAAATACAGAGATATGTACGTACGTAGGATCATCTGCACAAAACAGGGCCAAGAGTGCTCTTAGCTGTACATACCGTATTTCTCCAAAAATAAGACACTGTCTTATATTTATTTTTCCTAAAACACACACACCGTGGCTTATTTTCAGGGGATGTCTTATTTTTTAAAATTAAGTATGGTACAGTTTAACCTACAAGGTTAAACTGCCTATCACTATGGCTTATTTTCGGGGTATGGCCTATTTTCGGGGTATGGCTTATTTTCGGAGAAACACGGTAGTGACTTATTTTTGACATCTTTGACTAGGATGCAAATAAATTTCTTTATGTCTGCTGCAGGGGCTGGGAATCTGTTTTTGTTTTTTTTAACCAGCAGAACCCCCAATCCTAGCTACATTATAAACTTGCTAGCTGGCTTCTGACACGGGATGCTCTTTAAGAAAGAACTAGTGTGTTTTTTCTGGCACTGCTCAAGCTTCAGACTGGTACCTCTTTTTAGATGGGAGATATGTAGAAGCTGGTGCTACTGTAGTAAACCACGAGCTTTCCTGAGCCTGTGCTTTGGTTCAGATACCATGTTTGGTGTCTGGAATATCAAAATGAAAAGCGTGTCCGATATGGTTTCTGAAATGCCACTCAGTTTCAAAGAAATTTTCATGAGGTGAGAGAGGCTGTTCTTGGAGCCCTTTAGACTCAGAGAACAAATTCCATGGTTCATTGGAACCTGACCACGCTTTACAGCTCCAATAGCAAAGGAAAGCCAAAAAGCTTCAACACTTCTTTTTTTAAGTTGCAGGTTTTATGCATAGAGACTGAAATAATAAATATGAAGAAAAAACTATTGATGCTAAAGCTTCCAGCATCCGTATTTATCATTCTCCAAATGCACTTCCTTTATCAGGAAATTAGCATTTCATACTTTTCAGTACCTACAAAGCAGGTTTCCAAGACCATTTCGTTACACAGCCTCACCTCCAACTCTTTGAGGTAGTTAACAGTTGTTTCTTGTCTCATTAGTATTACTAAATCGTGAGGATGTTTCAGGTTCATTGGCGAGTCGACCTAGAAGACAGTGCAAAATAGCTGCATTATTAAACATCCTTAATGTTTAGACAACTGAATATTCAGGCATTTGCTAGTAACAGGCTATAGCCCTGAGGAATTTCTGAACATTATAAATTGCCAAATGGCTACAGGCAACTTTCAGAAGCTTAGGATATAGGGAATTGAAACAGAATGTTGTTTTTATTTCTTTGATTTCTTACATTTATATTCTACTTTTCTTTCCTCATGGAACCAGCGTACTGACAAGATCCAAACATGCTAAGCTTCAGTAATTACACAAATTACATAACGTTGGTCAATTTGGTATGAGGGTTGATTAGTTAAAAACATACTCTGTGTTATAATCTAAAGTGTGTGCCAACAATTGTATAGCACCTGAACATTTACATTTTGACAATATTTGTTGGGAGATAGGGTCACCCCAACTAGTTTGTCAAATCTCTTTCTCAGACTTTTTGCACTGCTGAATGTAAGATTAAAATTTTATACTTAGTAAGGACGTAGGTCTGTTAAGAGTAAAATCTCACACTTAGTATAGTAGGTTAATTGTTAATATAGTTATCTAGCTATAAAAGACAAGTTAGATCCACATTGTTAACATGCCAGTGAATTGCTTTCCCCGATATGCACATTGAGTTTGCTAGTGCTGCTGTACAGGAAAGTAGAAGTTTGACTCCCATCATTTTCTGAGGGCTATTTATGAAGGGGGAAATCACCACTTATTGTTATTATTTATTAAATTTGTATATTGACTTTCTTCTGAAGATCACAGGGTGGTTCACAACATAAAAATACAAAATGAGAACACAAAATACTTAACGAAACACACACACCCTTCCACAAACACATCTAAAAGGACATAGAATGTTAATCAGCCAAAGGCCTGGTTATGGAGAAATGTTTTAGCCTAGCCCCCAAATTTGCCATGCCAGCTTATCTGGAGAGAGCATTCGAGAAATTGGGAGCCACTGCAGAAAAGGCTGATTCTTGCATTGCCATCCTCCACAAGACATCTTGTGGAGGGGGCACATGAAGGGTGCCAGATGATGATCACAGGGTCCTGGTTCGTTCATATGGGGAGAGGTGGTCCTTGAGGTATTGTGACCCTAAGCCATTTAGGGATTTATGGGTCAAAACCAGCACACTGAATTGGGCCTGGAAACTAATTGGCAGCCAAAGCAATCAGGCCAGGATTAGCCTTATATGCTTAAACCATCATGCCCTGGTGAGCAAGAATTTTGTCCGCCAAATTCTGCATCAGCTGAAGTTTCTGAACCACCTTCGGAGGCAGTTCCATGTGTAACATATTGCTATAATGTAACCAAAGGTTACCAGAGCATAGACGACAGAAGTTAAGCTATCCCTGTCCAGGTAGGGGCATAGCTGGGCCACCAGCCAAAGCTGTTGGAAAGCACTCTGTGCCACCAAGGCCACCTGAACCTCAAGTGACAGCAATGGGTCCAGGAGTACCCCCCAAGCTGCATACTTGCTCCTTCAGAGGGAGTGCAACCCCATCAAGAGCAGGCAACCTCCCATTCTAGAGAACCACCCACTTACTGTGTGTCAGCCTTATCTCAGCTTGCTGGCTCTCATCCAGTCCATTACTGAGGAAAGACAAAGGTCCGACACACCCACTGCCACATCTGCACATGTGAAGGAGAAGCAGAGCTGTGTGTCATCAGCATATTGCTGACAACATACTCCAAATATCCCTACACAGCAATTTCATGTTGATGTTGAACAGTATATGGAATAAAACTGAACCCTGAGGAACCCCACACTGAAGGCTCCACAGGGCCAAAGCAAAATCCCCAGACTATAACTTAATTAACTAGAACTACTGCAAAGTGGTGCCACACACTCCTACCTCGGACAGCCACCCCAGAAGGATACCATGGTTGATGGTATCAAAAGCTGCTGAGGTATTAATCACTTCCCTGGCCCAGCCAGCTGCCACATCCCTGCTAGTTTTTATCAGCTAAGGGGGCAGGGGCCCAGAGCTAGAAAGTGAAGGAAGTGAGAGTGCTGTTGCGTTCAGGTCCTGCTAGCACATTCCCATAGGCATCTGACTGGGCACTGTGAGGATGCTGGATGAGGGCCACTGGCCTGATCTAGTAGGCTCTTCTTATGTTCCTACCCTGGAGGAAATATCATGTAGGCTAGGCTATTATCACATTTTCAATGAAAGCAGATGGCACACACCTAAATGGACCCTTGCAAATAATAACAGAAGTAGGGAAAGGATTCTACTTCACAGTAGGCAGCAGGGTTCAATGGACATGGAATAATGCCTTTTAGCACGAGTCCACCTTTGTACCTTAGGGCAGAAATAGAACATCTATTTTCAGAAGATAGCTGATTAATCTTGTGCACAAATGCACACATCTATCTATCTATCTATCTATCTATCTATCTATCTATCTATCTATCCAAAGGTCTTCACAGATCCTCTGGTTTTGAAGAATTATAAATATATATAAGCTTCCCTTTCCTCACAAATGAGCAGGGAAGGCAATTGTTAAGCAGTTCAAGATACTCCTGCTTGAAACAGATCATTCTAAACCAATTTCAATTAGATTTTTGGATGCAGTTGGGACTGATGTTGGCTGGATGCTGCCAAGAGGTGGGGGTAGGACCATGTTGAAGCTCCTGGGTGGCTTAGCAGTTTTCTTTTGAGTATTAACAAGATCATAAAGATAAAAAATAAAATATCCCACCCTAAATCAGAAGATAGTGCTTAGGCAATACATGCAAAATAACAACCAAATAGCATAGTAAGTTCTCATGTCAGACTACCATTAACAGTTTATGTTAACCAAAAGGTTTTATAATGTGAGGGGAGTTATCTGTTTATATAATACAGTCTACTGGGATATGCTGCTTGTTTTTAAAGTCTTATATTCTGTTACTTGTTTTGCTGAATCTTTTTAGTAAATTAGTTTATAGTCAGAGGTGCTTTTTGAAAGGCCAGTCGCATGCTTAAAAATGTTAGTTTTGAATTAGTCAAGGATCTCAGGATGACTAAACACAGGTGGAGCCTTAAGTGCCAAGTTTTCTTATGCTACACATCTATGAAGAAGCATAGGCAGCCATAACATGCCATGAAATCCAGAAGACTTTAATTGCAGAGAGGCATTGCACCCCGTGCCTTTTTATCAGTCACCTTATTGTTAACTATTCATATAACCAAGCATGTTTAATATTTCTATCCTGTCTTATCTCTATTCTGAACAGAATGTTCGACAACTATCCAGCTTTTTCATCACAACACAAAACTGCAAAATATTCTCCATACCCTCTTTAATAATATCAAAATGAGCATGGTGGAAAAGTATTTTAAAGGAACTATTTGACAGATCTTTAAGGCTATAACCCCAAGTGCACTTACTTGAGATTAAGCCCCACTAGGTCTTACACTAAGTAAATACGAACTGGACTGTGAATTTCTACAACTATTCTTTACTTACACAAGTAAAGGAGGTCATTTCAGTGAATACAGCAACATTTATAGAATCCATGAATTACGGGGAAAGAGTAAGTAGAAAGAAAGACCCACACAATCTGCCCCACCCATGTAATTGCATTATTCACATGTCCCCAACTGTGTAAAATTACATGATGAAGAAACAATCCCTATGTGACTGTGGGTGGAGAGCATCTCTGATCCTAATTACATCTGTGCAAATGTGCACTCTTGATCTTCATGGATCCAACTTTCAACTAAGAGAATGTAGGATTTAAGCCTATAAATATTTTCTCATATGCAAGTTCCTTTGGAAATCAAAAAGGATCACTAGGACTTGGGCAAAAGGAGAACGAGCAATTAAAACCAGCACAAAGTTGCAAAATCACTGTGTCCCTTAAGCAAAAACATCAGAGCTTGCTTAATGCAGAGGTCTGAGATTGATTAGGAAATTCTGTCAACAATGGAAACACTGTACGTAGTAGACAACATCAGCTGTGGTATGAATATTGCAAGACATTTGAATAGTTACAGCTGAAGATTTTGCAGCATCTAATTAGCATAATTTGACAATTATATTATTCCGATTTTTTTGGAATCTCCCCCCCCCCAAATGCAATATTCACTAAGCTGATCTACCAATCAGTAATATTTGCAGTCAGGAGTGGGCCCCATGTAGTCCTAAGGCTACAATCTGTCTCTCCTTCAGCAACCTGCTGAGTGGAGAGGGAGAAAAGGAGATGTTAGAAACGTGGCCCCAGTCCACCTTTGCTGCTGACACCATTCACCGCCAACTTCCTTTCTACACATGATCTAAAAAAGAAAAGAAAAAGACTGTCTACTCATTTTAGGTGATTTTAACACCACAGCCCAGCCCGGGCACTGTGATCTGCTGAACAGACCTGGTTAACTTTACCATAGCCTGAAGATGTCTATGTACAGATAAGGGCTTTCTCCAGTGGCCCCTCACTTGTGGAATGATCTCCTTATGGAGATCAGGTGCACAGCAACTCCTGGAAGCTTCCTCTAACAATTTAAAACATAGTTCTTTACCCAAAGTTTTCCCGACTGACATACACACATACATAATTTTATTTGTATGCTGCCTTTCCACAGTTCAAACCATGCTCAAGATGGCTTACAACGTGAAAAAATACATAGCAAAAGTAGTTATAAACAAATACAACATTAAAAAGACAGAACCAAACTTAACAATAGTTTCACATAAGACACAAGATCTAAAATAAAGATACAAAAAATGAACAGCAACATCCCCCCCCCCCCGCAACAAAAAACCCCAGCCCAAGAGTTAATACTGATTATTGGCATTTCTGGCTACTGCAGCTGATCCTGATGTTTTATTTCTGCTTCATTAATATTGTTTTATCATATTTTGTTATATGCTGTTTGTTTTATTGATTTATAATCACCTCAATATTTCTTTTAAATGAAAGACGGTATACACATTTTAATAAATAAGTAAATATTATTTTTTTTCAATTAATAGGCATCACCACACCTGAATAGCGAATACAGTATGATATCCATTGGTATTTGATAAGTTAGAAGATAAACTGTCAGCAAGATTGGGTAGGGAGTCAATTTCAATTGTCCCCTCACCCCCTGAAGCTCCCCAGAAATCTGCTCCGAAGGGTCCCCTCCAGAGCAGATTAAGGAGGGGCAGCAGGAAGAGAACACCAAGTGCCCCCCCCTCCCCATACTGCTGGCTAATTCTGTCCAGCAGCAGACAAACACTTGTTGCTTACCATCTATAGTGTTTTATATCTAAAATTCATGGTCAGGCAATAGCTTTCCTAGGACCAACCAAAACCTCAGGCAACTTTGCATAGCAGGGAAGCAAGTCTAACTCTCAGACTTTGTACCCTTTAAGGAGATTGGATTAGAAGCAAAATAAATACTAGAGTCACTTTCAATATCTCGTATGGTAAATGGTATGGATATTAATTATTATAGGAAAATCAGAAAGCTAGCAAAACTGGGAAGTGATCAGCAGAGGCTCTATATTAAGAACAGTTTGTAACAAGTAAGAGAGTTATGATTAGAAAACAAATTCAGTTGCAGACCTCATACAATGAAGTTTAAGCATAGCCAAACTTTCACCATTTTAAACTTACCTACAGATTCACGCCCCCCCCCCAGCATATGACATACATTATAAAGCACAGAAGAGAACCAACAAATCTAGGTAACAACAAAATATGGGAAAACCAGGAAGCCCTATAAAAACAGATTATTATACTGTATGTAGATAACCACTGAATTCAATCTATAAAATGGAATACCTTTTATATCAAAGCCCATCAGCTTAGAACAGAAAAACAATTCAAATTAGATAAGTCCTTTTAATTTGGTGGGAATGCTCCAAGCTGCTGGCAAAAATTTAACTTATAAAACAGGGGAATCAAGCTGCAATGATATACTTTTTTCTAAACTACATTTCTGGTGAACTGTACCTGAATAGATTTATACATGTGCACCACCTTCTATACCTTGCTTAGTCATTGCTGTCTAGTGGACTGATGTCTTCCCTTGCCATTCAAACAGAAAATCTTCCTATTGATAAATGAGCTATAGCCCAGATAATACTTAAAGCAGGCATAGGCAACCTTGGCTCTCCAGATGTTTTGGAACTACAATTCCCATGATCCCTAGCTAACAGGGCCAGTGGTCAGGGATCATGGGAGTTGTAGTTCCAAAACATCTGGAGAGCCAAGGTTGTCTATGCCTGACTTAAAGCTAGGGTTTGATGGCTCTGTGGTAACTTATAAAACTCACTCAAAAGCAGTGATGTGTGAAATACAGAGCGACATGGAACTTTGTCCTTATCAGCCTCTGCCCAAGTCTCTCCATCAAGAAAGAAACAGAACAAATTGAATGAGGACAAAGGTGAAACTGACAGGGCTGCCTTTGAAATCAAGCCTGTTATAAAGGGAGCCAGAGGGGCTCTGATAAATCACAGAACCACATATCCTAATTACTGTCCTAAGTAAACTAGTAGAAAGCATTACTGAAACTAGATGGTTAAACAACATTAATTAATTAGAATGGATTCTGCAAAGGATGTTTTGTTTTTCATTCTTCGAGTGTCAACAAGCATGTAAGGAAGGGGAGATTCAGTAGTCATACTTGGACTTCCAAAAAGGCTCCTAAGTAAACAGTAGTCATGGTTGTCCTGTGAAATGGTAATTGGTTAAAGATCACGCAGAAGAGAAGAAGAAGAAGAAGAAGAAGAAGAAGAAGAAGAAGAAGAAGAAGAAGAAGAAGAAGGGGATTTGATACCCCACTTTATCACTACCCGAAGGAGTCTCAAAGCAGCTAACAATCTCCTTTCCCTTCCTCCTCCACAACAAACACTCTGTGAGGTGAGTGGGGCTGAGAGACTTCAAAGAAGTGTGACTAGCCCAAGGTCACCCAGCAGCTGCATGTGGAGGAGCAGGGACGCGAACCTGGTTCACCAGATTACGAGTCTACTGCTCTTAACCACAACACCACACCGAAGGAATAAGCAGAACATTTTGAAAATGTTCTGAACAAAACTCTGTACTGGGTCCATTGCCATTTAACATTCCTATATGATGTGGAGTTAGGGTTAGCCATGTTTGCAGATGAAATTTGAAAGAGATTTTGTAGGACTCAAAAAGGGCATTTCAGGTGGAAGATGACTGTGTGCCACAGAAAACCTTAAATGAAAGCTTCAACAGAAGGTGCAGCATTGTAGGGTGGGGAGGAAAAACTAAATGTTGGGAATTATTAGGAAATACTTAAAACACTACAGACAAGAGCAACTAAAGTGATCAGGGAGCTGGACTTCCAAACAAGGAAAGGCTAGCTAGGACATTTGGCAACCACTGTGGTATAGTGGTTAAGAGCGGTAGTCTTGTAATCTGGTGATTACACTCCTCCACATGCAGCTGCTTGGTGACCTTGGGCTAGTCACACTTCTTTAAAGTCTCTCAGCCTCACTCACCTCACAGAGTGTTTGTTGTGGGGGAGGAAGGGAAAGGAGAATGTTAGCCACTTCGAGACTCCTTCGGGTAGTAATAAAGCGGGATATCAAATCCAAACTCTTCTTCTTTAGAGAAAGATGGCTATGAAGACACATGACATGTTAATAAAACCATGTGGAGAAACTGAGGAGTCTTCAGTTCACCTCTCTCATTATTCTAGAACGAAGGTTCACCCAATGAAACTGACAGGCAGCTGATAGTACTTTTATCTCTCTATTACATGAAACACATGGTTACTTATGGAATTCACCGCTACATAATGTGGCACAGTGATAGCTTAGATAAATTTACAGAGGTCAACCTTAACCATAACTAAATGAGAATGCCCATAAGCAGAGGCAGTATACCCTTGAAGACCAAATCGTGGGCCACCCAGAAGGTGTGTGGGCAGAAAAGCAACAAGGAAGGCCTGCTGACTATTCCTACACCACACTCTTTCCTCAGAGGCACTTTGCTGTCCTAAAGGGATCCTTGCTGGGCTCTTCACAGAAACGCTGATCAAAGGAAGAGCTTCGAGAAGGGCAGCAACGAGGTTGCTGGAAACCACAGGAGGGAAGCTGCTTTTGTGCTCCAACCCCGTTTGCTGGTTTTCCACAGGCAAGGGCTCAGCCAGCCCCTGCGATAACAGGACGCTGGGCTAGATGGGCCACTGGCCTGATCCTGCAGGATCTGCTCACGCAGCTCTCTAGAAAGAACCTCGCGGCCACGTGCCCTTGGAGACATGAGAGGGAGGGAAGGAAACTCGAGCCAGGAAGGGAAGCAGCGCTGGAAAGTGCCCTGCGGAGGGGAGGGATGGGAAGGGGCTGCACCGCAGGCACCGGGAACGCGCCCTCAGAGTCTCTCTCTCTCCTTCCCTACACAGGGGACGGACCCTCCTCGGCACCGGGAGAAGAATGCAGAGGGAAGGGAGGGGGGGAGGAAGCGTTTCTATGGCGACGGTTCCCACAGCGGCCAGAGGAGCCCCTCCCTCACCTGCTGCTGGATCTTGCCATCCTCGGTGACCACCCAGTGGGTGGTGGCGGCGCCAGGCTGGGCCGCAGAGCCCAGCAGCAGGAAAAGGCCCAGCAGCGCCCAGCCCGGAGAGGCGCACGCCAGCCCTCGACCATCCTGCCCGGACACTACTGCTCCTGTTGCTGCCGCCGCTGCTGCCGCCATCTTCCTCAAGCCCGGCCTACCCGCGCCACCCGGAAGCGGATTGGCCTCCATCGCCATTTTGGAGAAGGAAGTGTGTGCGCGCTTAGAGGTACGAAAAGGATTAGACTCGCACGAAGCCCGATTTTGTTTGCTTAGATGTTTCAAGCCGCCGCAGCACGAAGCCCGATTTTGTTTGCTTAGATGTTTTGAAGCCGCGGCAGCAGCAAAGCAGCTTTTTCTTCCTTCGTTCAACTCGCCTTGCAAATGAAGTGAGGGAAGCCAGCTCCCTGTTAAGACCACAAGTCCTGCGTGCGCGTGTCACTCTAACATTTCCCTCTTTCTATCTCTATGTGACCGGGAGAGCCCGGAGGAAGGGGAGGAGAGCGGTAGATCAAACAGATGAGGACGTCTCGCGTGGCTGCGCCCCTGAGAGCGGGAGGAGGCGGAGAAAGAATGTGTCGAAAGGGGGCGTGGCCTACGAAAGGAGGGCGCCGGGAGTGGAGAGGAGGCCACGCCCTCCCACGCATCCTCCGCCACGCCCTCCCACGTGCTGCTCAGAGGCAGCAGCCAATCGCGGGCTCGCAGCCGCTGTCATCGGAAGGTGAATACGAGCCGCGCTCTTTTTGTTCCGCAAAGGGAGCACCCGCCAGCTGGCTGACCGCGTTAAAGTCCTTCGTTCGGTTGCAAAGAGGAGCGCGTGTGCCTCAGGCTGCAATCCTGCGCCCGTTTTCCCGAGAGGAAGCCCTTTTTAACGGAGGGCCAGAGTAGAGAGACTGCTTCTGACATGGGACCATGTGCCCGTTTGGAGGCTGCTGTACCTGCCCGTCCGGATGGAAGAACATTTCAGGCTGCCCCCGCATCTGAAACAAAAGCCTCAGCAACAACAGATATACTGACACAGGGGTTAGAACCCGTGGCAGACAAAGATGCCTACCCTGTCCCCTGTGTCCACTTTTACAGGACCGAACAGAATCGGGCTCACCTGCATTCTGCACAGGGAAAAGGGGCCAGATTCCAAAGAATAAATGCCCTTAGAAATGACAATATTCAAAAAGCAGCAGGGAAACATTTCAGTCTTGCTAGATACTGCAACTAATTTTAAAAGCTGTTAATCCAAAACAAGGTTCTTCCTCAACGTACAAAGTGAGTTATACTACTCCCCCATTCTGCATCTAATCAATTTTAAACTGGTATTTTTGTACTATATTTTTGAATTTGTAATTATGACTTTAGTAAGAAGGAATGGACCACCTTTCCAGTATGCATCTATTGTTAAATGTGGCTGTTTAATGTGTCCCATGTGCACAACACATCAAGTTATCTAAGGCATAAACTTCAATAGCTTGAATACAGTGGGGAAGACGGGGTCTATCACTTGACAGGATGAACACTTGCACATGCACACCCCATTAACAAATAGGACTAATTAAAGATACAAGAATTTAGGGATTTTCAAACCAGAATTCAGCAATATTCCTAACCATCCAGAGATTTATGTAAGACATTGCATCACTGGAAAAAAAAAGAATAATTTGTCAATCGCTGAAGAATAAATTGCAGGACCAGGAATATAGCTATGGATTATAAAATACCCTTAGAAATACATAGAATGGGTGATTGAGTCAGTGGACATTATTACATGCCCTTTACCCTCCAATCCCTGGGGCAATTACATTAAAACACAGTACAGTGGCTTAACGAACGCCCTGTAAGACGAAATTTTCGCTTAAAGAAAGGATTTTTCTAGCGGAGGTTGCCTCGTTTTACGAAAAATTCGTCTAGCGAATCACGGTTTCCCATAGGAATGCATTGAAATTCAATTAATGCGTTCCTATGAGCAGAAAAAAAAATCAAAAAAATTCAATGCATTCCTATGGGATTCGCTAGACAAATTTTTCGTTATAAGAATAGACCCGTGGAACGAATTAAATTCGTCTAGCGAGGCACCACTGTATTAAAAACAATTTAAAACAATGTACCATCTCAAAAATATAAGGTGGATCCTAAAAATATACACCGCAGGTGTCAAAAGCAAGGGTACGTGTCTTCCATGATGGGGCTTCCCTTCTCCTCCTCATGCAGCCTTCTTGCAACCCCCAAATGGCTTCAGAGGATTGCTGGCAATCAGTAGAGAGTTAGAAGCTCCAATGACTTAATTCAGTTTAAGGCAGCGTCCCAATAATGTCTACCAACATGTTCTTCAGGCATGTTCATTCCTAACTAGTAAGGAAAAGAGAGAGAGAGAACCTTCCCGCACCTTTAATAGTTGTGTAGAAGGGGGAGTGGCTTGTCATGCAAGCTACACCTGCTGAAATCCCCTCTTCACCTCAACAAAGTGCAGGAACCCCCTCCCTCACCTGGCCATCCTATTCACAATCTGCCTATCCAAGAGCACTGTAAATTTGCTGTGAATGATTAGGAAGAGAAAGGATGTTGCTGCTGTAGGAAATTCTCTATTGCACTCTACCTTCTTTGGATGAGCATTGCTTTTTCTATGCAAAAGCAACATGCTGCAAGTGCATTATCCCTTGATGTCTGAGCTAAGTAGAGAAACACCAACACCCAACCAAGCTCTTTTAAGTGAATTAATTATATTTAACTCTCTTTTGCATCACACCCAACTCGTAAGAGCACACAAAAATGGTTTACATTTAGATTATCCCTAAAACCTAGAGATGACATATTTTGTTAAAAGTCCAGTGTGTTTTCAGGAAGCTATCATTTAAAAAAGACCAAGCAACAAGAAGTCACTAACAAAATTACAAAATGGATTTATTGCAAAGGCATAAAGGAAATTTTACAAAGAGAATGTGATTAATGGGTGTCTCCAAAAAGAAGTCACTGCAGCCACAACAAAAAGTGAAAAAGCTAGCTGTTTCTAAGGACAATCTGCACATCATTTATGAATAGAAATAGTTTTTAAGTCAAATTTGTTACCTAGGAGACCCTCCCCACCTCCTGTCCAAAGTTACTTCGGCACAGTAGTAATCACTGAATGCCCATCCTTAA
Source organism: Zootoca vivipara (assembly GCF_965207765.1). NCBI lineage: Eukaryota > Metazoa > Chordata > Lepidosauria > Squamata > Lacertidae > Zootoca > Zootoca vivipara. The sequence continues at coordinate 82,779,709 of NC_142582.1, read as the reverse complement.
AAATTAGGCTTTCACATTATTAAAGGATCTCAAATTGCCATTGTAAGCAAACATACTGAATTAACCAAAAATAGTTCAAAATCCATTTTGATCAATTATTTTTACTTTGACCTGGCCAGTTTCTAAAACAAAAATCTGAACAGATGTAGATGTTTCCCCTTAATTAGAATGTTTGTGGCCACTGAAAGAAAAAATTGTTTGTACGCATCAAGGCTTCACCTGCAGTTCCATACTAGTTTAAACAACCATGGTTTGCCCCAAAGAATCCTGGGAACTGTAGTTTGTTAAAGGGTCTGAGGGTTGTTAGGAAACATCTATTCCACTCACAGAGCTGCAATTCTCAGTGGTTTAACAATCAGTTGCTTTCCCTAGGGAACTCTCATCCTGCTTTACAAATTACAGTGCCCAGGATTATTTGGCAGGGGGAGGCCATGACTGTTCAAAGTGGTATGGTACTGCTTTAAATGCATAGCACAGATGGAGCCCAAAGAATGATTAAAATGATTTATTTGTCCAGTTTATAAATTGTTTCTCTCTGATATACATGAGGCTTGCTGGAAATATGCTTTGTACAAAATGTTGGTTTTCAGTACAGGTATCAAACGCTAGAGGGGAATTGGGGGTGATGCGAAGAATGAATATGCAATTTTTAAAATAAAGCCTGATATTGGGTAACTTAAACATTCTGGCAGTGTTATAAATTTTCCTATGATCTGTTACTGATATTGACATTTTATGCTGCTCACTCTTCCTCTTCCCATGCCCAAGGATCCAACATACATTTTTAATGGGAAATATTTTTGGGGGGAGGTGAGAATCAAGTTTGCTACATCATATTATTTTAAATAAAATATCTAGAATCCTTATCACTATAATGATTCCATTATTATGTAAGATTTACCAAGATGTTTTAACTTTTTACCCAAGTGCAACTGAATAGCAGTAATTCCAAGTGCCTAATGCCATGCTTAATATTTGTAAACATAGGTATCTAACTAATTAAAACAAAAAACAAAAGAGCTTCTTCTAAGGGCTAACTGATCCAAGCTCTTTAACAGGCGTTATTACAGCATCACAAATTTGCCATTCTTGGGGTAGCATTTCTAGCAGTTTTATTCTTTTTCACTATAATTTTATGGCACATATATAAATATATATATGCACACACACATTTATAGAGAACATTTAAAAAGCCATTTGCAAAACACACATTATGTTACAATATATGGAGAAGAGCAAAATGTGTTCACGTTAACACCTGGGCTTCCCTGCTCCCTCCCACCCTTCCCAACAAGTAAATGGACTGACTTATGATAAAGAGCACATATTCTTCTGCATCCATGTTGCACACTTTAAAAATCAAGGATTCCTATCAACAATCAATGCTACCACTGGTAGCCTATACTACTTTTTCTGCAATATCATACTTTCCCACTTACTGCAAAAAAACAAAAACAAAACAATTTTGTCTGGAGAAGGGTTACCGCTGATTTCAACTTCAGTTATAACATTTCCACCTCTTGTCTAGCATATGAAAATTATTGTACACTAAGGAGCCTACTTTGTAAAGCCATATTTATAGATGAATGTAACGTCAGCAGGAAAACCCATGCTTTCTTCCTGGACAAGTCTTGAAGATGCTTAAAAAACAAACCCAGACACAAACTCAAACTGCCAGCTGCTAAACATCCCAAAATACAGTTGTAGCTTCACTGTGGGCGAGTCTGCAGTCCATTAGAAAAGTAGATCATACATACAAAGGTATAAGAACATTTAAATCAGTTTTTCGCAGAAGACAGTTCTTTAAACAATGCAGCCCTCCAGGCAATCCATCAGACTTGAAAGATGATCATGGCAATGAAAACACCATTGATTTCAGTAGATTCTTCCACGAGTGCGATTACCACGGCCACCCCATCCTCTCCCTCGTCCACCACGGAAACCACCTCTCTGCTCTGAAAATAAAGAGAAATAAAAGTCTGTTTTAAAACATATGGATCTCTGATTGACTAGAAGGAAAACAGCAACTACCCCTAGTTATAATTCTAGCTTTTAAATACAAGTGTCACTTAAACAAACGTGACAGTAAGAATTGCACCATACTCTTTAATCATGTAGATGAGGAACCCAACTGTGGAAGCAAGACTAGTAAGAACCACACCAGCTCCCAGCGCGTACTGCCCAATTCGCATAAGGCTTGATCCACAAGGTCATTCTCCCAGTTACACAACCACTCAAGGGATAGGACAGTGTGAACCTGCCTTTGAATAGCTTTTCCTATGGTAAATGTATTTCAAGTCAGAATATAAACCTGCTCGTCTGTGCCTCCCAACTCTGAAACAAGGCCGAGTAAGAAATATTTAGCATGTTCATGTGTGACCCCTCCTTATCCAGTAAAACTATTGTAACATCAAAGTCTCTGATACACAGAAAAAGTAGCAGTAATCCGTATAATTATTCTATATGTGCATACATATGTATGCACATATTTTACACATACTGCACGTCTGTTGTTATCATTATTTCTTAACCACCCTTTACTCTTAAGATCACAGGCTGAGTTACATTAAAACATACAAACCTGAGATAGTGGAAGGTATGGTCAGTAATTTACTTCAGCTGAACACAAACTTGAAAATAGGTGCTTGCCAGTTTACCTATGGTAGTAACTCATTCCAAGAAAGGTTTTGCAAATGGCAAGTCAACTGGCTCTCTTCACCCCTCAATTATGCTACACAGGTAGAGGTAGGCTAATCATTTCTTTGTGGACTTATTTGCAGAACTGGCTATGGAGCATGTGACTACCTGTTATTATTAAGCTATTCTGGAAGTGTCCGTGTCATAGTTTCCAGTGCTCCTCATTATGCCTGCAGCCATTTACAACACTAGACAAGCCACTTGCAAAACTCTGGGGAACTTCCGATGAAGCACTAATTGCAGATATACACTTATAAAACTCTTTGGAACCCAGACAATGTCTTTGTTAAGTAAACAGATGGCACTGATTGCATAGGAAAGCCAAGGTTTGTGAATGAGTATCAAACATACCATTTTTTCAGCCCTTAATTGAATGAGAAAGCTGAAAAATGCATTTTAAAGAGAAAAAACATGGTGAGGAAAGGGCATTAATTGAAACTGCTTATACTGATCTCTCCAATTCTTATTTCCTTTCTCCAGCATTATATTAGGCTGCAGTCCTACCTTACTGACCAAGAGTGGCAGAGATTCATGGAACAACACAGCCATTGCCACTCCTACAGCCCTGGCTGGGAAAGAAGGTGGGAGGACAGAACAAAAAGCCTTTGTGCTGCACCAGTGCTCAGGCTGGCAAAGCAAAGAAGCCTGGATCAGGCCCGTTGCTGTCATATGAGAGCTGCAGGGTCTGCACAGTATCTGGCATGGTGAACAGGAGTTTGGATTGCTCTTTCATGAAATAATTTAGTGATAGTATGGAATAGGTAAAGGTAAAGGGGACCCCTGACCATTAGGTCCAGTCGTGACCGACCCTGGGGTTGCGCGCTCATCTCGCATTATTTGCCGAGGGAGCCGGCGTATAGCTTCCAGGTCATGTGGCCAGCATGACAAAGCCGCTTCTGGCAAACCAGAGCAGCACAAGGAGATGCCGTTTACCTTCCCGCTGTAGCGGTACCTATTTATCTACTTGCATTTTGACGTGCTTTCGAACTGCTAGGTTGGCAGGAGCTGAGACCGAGCAACGGGAGCTCACCCCATCACAGGGATTCGAACCGCCGACCTTCTGATCAGCAAGCCCTAGGCTCAGTGGTTTAACCACAGCGCCACCTGGGTCCCAGTATGGAATACCTTCCCATAAATCTGAATGTAGTTTCCTATCATGTTACAACCCCCCCCCTTCCTATTCAATGTGAATAAAACCTGACTCAAGAATTGGATGCGACAGGTTGAAATTTTATACAGGTAAATGCCAATGGGAGCACTAATAAAGATCTTGTTCTAGACCACAGACAGGAGACCTGAGGCTTTCCAGATGTTGCTCGACTAACAGCTGCAGTCCAAGAGCATCTGGAGGGGCACAGGCTTGCTACACCTGTCCAGACATTGTTCAATATGATATGTAAAGCAAAATCATGCCAAGATTGTATCTCGAAAAAGCACACACAAAATTCATGAACAGAAATACCAGTGAACATCCCCCCCAAAGGCAACAGAGCCTAGCAGCTCATCTTACAACACAAAACAGAATCCTATTTCTCCCCTGCGCAGATTAACACAATCTCTTGCAATGCTTACCATAAGAAAAATTTCCCAGGTTACTACTGTATTTCCCACTGGGTGGATTGTATATCTGCCTGGAATCCCTTTTTGGTCCTGGTGGAGCCTTCTTTGTTGGCAAGTCTGAAGCTGCATCATCACTTGCTCGTTTTTGCCTTCAAAGAAAATAGGATAAAAAAATATTGCAGAGACAAGACTTTAAAAAATGAACCCAATATGTACAGCAATGGAAACCTTAATGAAGGCATTTTGTATAAAGTTAATTTACAGACTTGAAACATTAATAGCATAGAACAGAAATTCCTAGTATTTCAAAGCAAGAAGATTCCTATTACTTTACTCTCTAGCCCATTTGTCTGTAAAATTAAAAATCAAAATAAAATGAGAGCGCTCAGGGCAGATTTCAGCAAATACGATATCACAAAATTGGTAAAATTGAACATCACTTTAATAATCAAAGCTTCTATTTTTCTTAGAGCAGGGGTAAGTAACCAAAAGTGCTCTCCAGATATTGCTGGACTACATCTCCGCATAGCCCCAGCCAGCACAGCTACGGGCCAGGGATAATGGGAGTTACAAGTCAAGTAACATCTGGAAGACACAATATTTGAGTTTGGAAAAGCTTGTTCCTTTGCAAGAACAGGTGGGCTTTTACTCAATTTCCAGACACCAATAGCAGAAAATTGTAAAAGCAGCTTGCTTATTTATTTATTTTAAAGAAAAGCCCACCACCTGCTTATTCTCAAGTAAAGAAGATACTAGGTAGCCTTATGTTTTGCCTAGAGAAGGTGACTCCTAGATTAGGCATCTTTTTAAGGACCAAGATGCCAAGGATGCCAGGCACTGCATATGGTATTCTACTCAGACTTGCAGTATTTGTAGCTCTCCCTATTCTAGCAGCAGTAGCCTCTGAAAGGTTAAGGACTCTTTGGAGCAGCTCCTCATCAGGAGTGGGTACTTCTAGAAGGAAAACAAAGATTATCCGCCTCCTGTATTTCTCCTGTGTGCATGGGAACATGTTACTGACTCTCTCTCTCTCCAGAGTAAAGTTATTACAATTGCTGAAGCGACTATTTGTTTTGCTATATAAAGTATATCCTTTTTAAAGCAGAGGTTAGATGGCCACCTGACAAGTAGGATCTAGCTGAGATTACTACATTGCAGGGTTGGACCAGATGACCCTCGAGGTACCTTCCAACTCTACAATTCTATTATTCCTTTTATCTTAACTCTCCTTTGGATGTTCAAACACACTGATTCAACCAATGAATAATAATAATAATAATAATAATAATAATAACAACAACAATAACAATAACAATAATAATTTATTATTTATACCCTGCCCATCTGGCTGGGTTTCCCCAGCCACTCTGGGCGGCTTACAACAGAAAAATGAAATAAAACAATTAAACATTAAAAGCCTCCCTAAACAGGGCTACCTTCAGATGTCTTCTAAAAATCTGGTAGCTGTTTTTCTCTTTGACATCTGATGGGAGGGCGTTCCACAGGGCGGGCGCCACTACTGAGAAGGCCCTCTGCCTGGTTCCCTGCAACTTGGCTTCTCGCAACGAGGGAACCATCAGAAGGCCCTCGGTACTGGACCTCAGTGTCCGGACAGAACGATGGGGGTGGAGACGCTCCTTCAGGTATACTGGACCGAGGCCATTTAGGGCTTTAAAGGTCAGCACCAACACTTTGAACTGTGCTCGGAAACGTACTGGGAGCCAATGTAGATCTTTCAAGACTGGTGTTATGTGTGCAGAATAACATTTTTGGCATAGCTTTATAGATGTTTAAATAGATTTAAAAGAAGACTCCAATATTACGGTACATTAACAGAGATCTGCTGGAGCGCAGAAAGACAAGAGAGAAATACATAAATAGTTGGAAGTCATTCACTGCTAACTTACCCAGCTTCAGATTTCTGTACTGGTTTCCATGACAGTGTAACTGTGCTCTTGTATGAAGGAGGAATGTGGAAGAGATCCTAGAGACAAAATAGGAATTATATGTTTCTGGGAATAGTACTTTAAACAGATGAAGAATAGATGTTAAAAACTAAAGTTCCCCAAATTTAAAATTTCTTGCATGATGACACGATTTCCCAGATTTTTTTTTAAATCAATCTAAAATCCACATTTGGCAAAGTCCATTATTAGGATCGGCATTAAAGTATGAATTCGGTCTCTCTCTCACTTCTCTTTTATGTTCTTGTAAAGTATTTGATGGAATTCCATTGTTTCCTGCACTGTTTTTGAAAACACTAAATTTCCCTACAGGTTTGGTATAATGCTCAAACACAACAGGGTGAGGAAAGAATCTACTACATTTAATAACAACAAACAACAACAACAACAATAATGCTGCAACCTATCTGACTGGGCTGTGCCAGCCGCTCTGAGCAGCACCCAGCAAAAGTTATTGGAACAGTATTACTGTTTCGAGAAAGAACAGAGTTAGGGCCACAGAACTGATTGGTCAGAAATAGCTTCAGGACAAATTTTTAATCTTAAATCTTAAACCTTCAAGATATGTTTTTTGAATTGTTAATATTTGTCCCTGTGAACTGTGAATTGTGTTATATTATCTGTGGTTTGTACGAGTCTGCGGTTTTTATTTGATTTGTTTTGTTTTGTTGTGTTTTATGATGGGCGTACAGCCGAATAAACATCTTTGCATATTTGCTCTTTGCTCTTGCTCTTCAGGACAAATATCTTCACCAAACCATCCTTTTTAAACAAATCCAGTAATAAAATATAGAAGGGCTTACCTTGATTAAAACATTGATGTTATTTGTAATTTTCAGTGCAACCACTTTAATTTTGTTCTGCAAAAAAGGAGAAAGGCTATTTTAGAAATGTTAAAGTTAAACTGTTTTGAAGTCTATATTTAAGATGTTTCCAATGAAGCTCAGTGCCTTCTTTTCTTTTAACGAACACCAACACCGATAACTATTTTCCATCTGAAACACTACCAGTTGCTAGAGTCTGGAATCTTTCATGCTTAATATCTTCAATCACATGCACTGAACGTGTAGTTTAGTTATGGCCTTTTGGCTTATGTGGAGGATTGGTGCAGAACACCCCCACCACCACTCTTGCTACACTTCTAGCAACACACTGCTTTTCTGTTCTCTATGAAACAGAGTGGATGCATAAAAATAGAAGCAATACAGTGGCACTCTTCAATTAGTTCAATCCAAGGGTGCTTGCTTAAGTGGAGAGATACTTCTGCTCATGGAAAAAGACATCTCCGATTTTCATCAATTCCCCTTTTGTGCAGCTCCCATATCATATCCTGACAGTCTCACAACCCTCGGGAGAAGATTTTCAGAAGGCACAGAATTTGGAAAAACTATTTTTTGTGAGCAACACACCCAGTTACTATTGATCGAAGCCACTGTCACAAGCTTTATCCATCAACTATACTGTGATAAAATCATTATGGTAAATTCAGCTAAGGTACTGCCATCACAGAGGACTACATACCTCTTCTGTCTTCAATGCTTCTCCTGTTTTGCCCTGGAGTGCCAAACGAAGCTGTCGTATGTAAACCTGCAGTCCTCTAGCAAAATACTGTAATCTTTAACAAAAGAGAATAGCTGAACAGTAAGTTATGCAACACACAGTGAAATCTAGAGGATAAAAAGGAAAACTGCTAGTATCTTGAAAAAAGAAAAGCCTCAACAGAAAGACATTTGGCAAACTGAATTTGCGTAATAGACCATATGTAGAATGACCTAAATAAAGGTGTCTCCATAGAGAAATAAACATTGGGGTAGATTTATGAATCAAGACTCTTTAAATATCAAATGTAATTTAACCATCAATCAAAACCAAGAACATTTTACTGAGAGAAGCAGAACTTTGATCCGAAACCTTCACTGCCTTGAAGGATATTTCCAGGAGGAGAAAAGGCTAAGGTGTAAACCCTACACAAACCCTGAGTGGAGTCCCTTTGACAGTTGGATAGTGCCTTGTATGTCTCCTTCCGGCATGCTTTCATGAAAAATTTCCCATAATGGAATTCTAGGTTACCATGGAAGGCAGTGGATGGAGAGCTCTGATTTATAAAGGGATTTATGTTTATGTTTTTATTTCATTTGTATATGTAAAATAGAATATTCAAATATATATGATAAACTTCCAATAATGCCCACTTTAAATGCTGGGTAGACTCTGTGCTGCTTGGATCACTGGGCCGGGGGCGAATAGGAATCAAAGTGTCTAAGCTAGGTGTTAGTGATGGATCCTATCCCCAGGATGCCAGATGCTGTTACTGGCCATGGAGAGGATTGTTCTGATGCTGAAGAGAAGTCTGAAATAATTATGTAGTCTTTGGCGTCTAACCACTCCTTTATCAACTTTAGAAACTGATGATGGAACAAAGGCATGGAGGAAATCTCACATGGAGGTTAGCAGAAAACCTCAGAGCAAAGCCCTAAGTTAGGGTCACCATGGGACACAAATGTTGAGATCCACTAAAATCCACTAAATAATCCTTAGACTCATTTGGGTTACTATTGGTCAAAGTGCCATTTGATCTGAGAATTCGGAACATGTGAGCCCTTTATGAGTTCTTCAAGAGCAGCTTAAATTGCAGTTCAGTATTAATATGCTACAGGTCATGAACGTAAAGGTAATTCTTTGTTGGAAGCATTACAGCTTTTACACAAGATAAGCCTTTGGTGCATATTAATAAGCTAAAGGCATTTTGTTTCACTGCCTAGTAAACTATTCATTTCATTGCTATACAAGTATAGGCTAGTTTGAGTTACAGAAAGACAATATGACATATCCAACAAGTAAATTTTAATAAGAAAACTGAGAAGAATTCTCTCATTAATTTTTAGAGGGCCAGAAGCAATTTTGAAATGTCAGTTTGGGGCTATACAGCTATTCTGACATAGACATTTCCCTATTGCCTGAAAACTAGAACAGTATCTTCAATATTTTCAGTCTGAAGTTTTAGTTAACCTTTTATATTATTGGCTAATGCTTGCTTATTAATCATATGGTTAATTATAATTGGCAGAGGAAAGATCAGCAGAATTCTACATGACTCCATTACTGCTATTCTAACAAAGCCTGCACACCTGCACACACTTTAATACTACCGTACCTGATTTTAAAGTCTTTTACTTTCTCTGTGTTCAGCTTGGCTGTCAGGAAGTCTGGAAGTTTTCGACCTAGTTGATGAAAGCTATATAACAAACACTCCACATAGCTGAACTGCAATTTGGGCTCTTCATTGCCAGCGTTCTCCCCATTCTCTGCTTCTTCTGGAGGGAGTGGCATGTATTCCTGAGAAACAGAAACCAGAAGAATTGACACGTTACTTCATCTAGTATTTAAGATGTCATTGCCTCAACTATGTACTCGTTACCAAATCTCCTTCCAAAAGAGGTCCACAAACATGGTTGCACAGCCAAGTATGTAATCCCAGCTGTCAGAATTAGGGTGCAATCTCAAGCCACATTTGTCCTTTTAAAAACCAGAACACACAAACTGCCAACATTTTCCTTATAATTCTGTTCCTGCTCCTCCCTTCCATTTCTCTGACTGAGTGAGGATAAAGGTCCCCTGACCATTAGGTCCAGTCGTGGACTATGGGGTTGTGGCGCTCACCTCGCTTTAGTGGCCGAGGGAGCCGGCGTACAGATTCCAGGTAATGTGGCCAGCATGACTTAGCCGCTTCTGGCGAACCAGCGCAGCACACGGAAACGCTGTTTACCTTCCCGCCGGAGAGGTACCTATTTATCTACTTGCACTTTGACATGCTTTCGAACTGCTAGGTTGGCAGGAGCAGGGACTGAACAACAGGAGCTCACCCCATCACGGGGATTCGAAACACCAACCTTCTGATCGGCAAGCCCTAGGCTCTGTGGTTTAATCCATAGCGCCACCCTGCTCCTCCCTTCTATTCCTCTGACTGAGTGAGAGTAGGTAGCAACATTTTAAACGTTCCCTTTTTTTCACCCAGTCAAGATTAGTCTGCTTTTTGTCTGCTGTTTTCCACTGCATCTTGACCTCTGCAGAGTCTTTATCCATTCCAATGTCCCTGCTCTCCTCCTGACACTCTCCTCAGCAGCAAGACATAGTTATGTATTCAGATGGAATCTATTCCCATTGCCTACTACAGGGGTGTGCAGACTCTGCCCCAATTTCATGTCAGTGAAGGGAGCCCAGATGGAAACATGGGGAAAGGGAATGATTAAAGAGGGGGGGGGGGACTCCCGACAATCAGTTCAGACCACAGGACAGAGACATTTTTAAAAATTGTGTGGGGGTTATTGTTAGCTATTATGCTATATATTTTTGTGTTTTTATATTGTTAACCACCCTGTGATCTTTGGATGAAGGTCAGTATACAAAATATTATGAATAATAAATCCTCCTCTTGCTGCCCACTTAGAAGACAGAGATGGGAAGACTACACCCAGCCCCACACATTTATGGCTCCCTTACAGATTACACCAAGGGGGGGGGGCAACGTTGGAGGATGACAACAGTACCTCACCTACGGTTTGGTGCTCTAACTACCAAAGCTGGACACAATTTGTGAGCCCCTGCCCTTTACTACTGAAGCCAAGCATGTATTTCTTCCCGGTTGCTGTTCAAGCATCTTTCAAGGGCTGTGCTATCCACAGAGAATTGAACTTCTTCACACTTGTAAACATGTTGTGTATGAAAATTAGTCAACATCTGGTGTTCAAATCCGCTAAAGCAATTAGCTATTATAACACGGTTATCCCTCTGGAATTACTATCATTACACTAGGTGCTTTTCAATTCAAATAAAATAAAAGGCCTAATGAAATCTAATTACAAACTTTCACTCTCTCTCTTAAGACTAATAATCCTCTTACCAGTAGTTTATCAAAAAGCTTCTTCAAATTTGATTCTAGCTTTTCCATATCTCCACAAAAGGAGCTCATCTCAGCAAGCAGTTTCAGCACCTACAGTGGGTGAGGAGAGAGGAAAAGAGCCATTGGAAAATTAACAGTTGCAACTTTATACCATGACAATTTTAAGTAAAAACAGATTTTAAGACAGAAAGAAAGGGCTTATTCCTGGATATGACAGTGCAAATCAGAAAATGAGCCTAGAGGGCGGAAGGATCCTGTAGGATCTTAGTTGAATAGCATTCTTTCAGGCTGCAGACTATATGCATAAGTTGTTTTGTTCTGCATAGCAGCATGCATGATGATAAAAAGGCAAATCTATTTTAGGAGAGAGTATAAGATAAGTCAACCGAAATCAGCCTTGTCAGTGGTCCAAATTAGCAATAAATTTCTTCCTATCTTCTTTTGGCAAACCTTGGATAACTATAATTCAGGCTCCATGAGATATTTCCAGATTAGCTTACCTCTAACTGTATATCAAGGCCTTCAACTGGGGTGGTCAGGGAACTCAAGTTTGGCAGCACATGCTCACAGAAGTAAGTAACAAATCTTGTGGAGTGTACATTTTTCTGTAGAAAAACAAAATAGCAGTTGTAACAGCAACAAGTTAGCATACTACTAAGTAAACATGGCATTGTTTTCCATGACTGAAACATCTTCAAAGATTTTAGACAGCAAGTATGCTCAGATAAAACAGTGGTGCAATTTACATGCAGTGAGAGATAGGAAAGCTACAACTCAAGCAAACAGGTATCTTAAATTGCTTGGTTTCCTTTCTTTAAAGCTTTGAACTCAGCTTCTAAGGTCTTTTAATTCCACTTGGTTTTTAATCTGATTTGAATTTTGTTGTCTCCTCCCTAATTTGTTATGGTTTATTTTATTCTGCACTTGATTTTAATCTATCTTAACTAGATTTTATTGAGTGATACCAAACATTAAGCACACTCTGGCTGGTTGATCCAATGAAATTGATGGTCTTGCTTTATTTATTGGGATAGTCCTTGGGAGAGTCCTTGAGGGGTCAAAAGTAGGATACAAGCTATTTTATAAATATATATCAGCTACACATGCAACACGGGTGGCACTGTGGTCTAAACCACAGAGCCTAGGGGTGAACTCCCGTTGCTCGGTCCCAGCTCCTGCGCACCTAGCAATTCAAAAGCACGTCAAAGTGCAAGTAGATAAATAGGTAGCGCTCCGGCGGGAAGGTAAACGGCGTTTCCGTGTGCTGCTCTGGTTTGCCAGAAGCGGCTTAGTCATGCTGGCCACATGACCTGGAAGCTGTACGCTGGCTCCCTCGGCCAATAAAGTGAGCTGAGCGCCGCAACCCCAGTCGTCCGCGACTGGACCGAACAGTCAGGGGTCCATTTTCCTTTACACATGCAACCGTCTTGCAGCTTTTCACACCCATGACTTGTATTATGGGATAGTCATTCTGACGCAGCCAATACAGCCATGCTGTGTTGACACAACAGTCACAACACTTAAATAAACCACACACCATACTGCAAATACTTACTGAGAAAAGTGGGACTGCTTGACGAGTACATTGTAAGAGTCTATCCACACAATCAGGGTCAGATGGATTGAAGGTCTGCTCAAGATCAGCTTGTTCAGCCACTAGTTCAACTAGCTGCTGCCGCCCACTCACAGTCTGCAGGCTTTTCAAGCCTGATAGTATCTTCATAAATAAGACAAACTCCTCTCCTGTCACATCCTCAAGCACCTTAAGAAAAGCAAGAGAAAGAGAGAAAAGAATGAAGAATCATATCAATGCAGGTGGGAACAGGTGCCCATGTGTTCTTTTTCCTTGCAAATTATCATTCCTCGCTTAATTTTTTTACAGCACATTTCAGAGTACAAACCATTTAAAAAACCTCTTCCTTTAGTATTAAAGCTTCCATGCATTAAGTCAGATGGAACGATCTCCCCCAATGCTTCATATCTGAGCAGAATTTGAATCTTGGTTGAACCTTCTAAATCCAACCTAACTGCTGTTGCAAATTAACTTGTTTTATTTAATACAATAGGTCTAAGGTTGCAAACCTTTGTAAATTTACCTGGGCCCAAGCCCCTACTCTACTCAATGGGACTTTTGTCTGAGCAAATATAAAATGGGATTAAGGAACAATGGCTCCTCCCCATCTTAAAATAAATGCCAGCTGTCACTTGGATGTGTCTCCAGCACTAAATGAAAAATGACCCCTATGTGGCTGTGAACAAAAGTGAATATGAAGATTATCGTCTTTTTATTAGCAAAGCCGATATTCAATTTTAGATAATGTAATATGTAAGATTCAATAGATGTTAGATAGGTAACATTATCAAGAGGCTTGACAACGTGTTTCTTACACATATGGTATGACAGGTAGTAAAAGTTATTCCTCCAATTCCAGTATCATCCTCCTAGATAGCTAACTTAGATATTCTCCAAAGCAGACAAAAATGTTTGTAGTCTTGATAGTTCATTGGCGGTGGCCGGGGGTGGGAGAAAGCAACCACCCCACAGTAAAAATAGCATACCTTTGTTAGACTAAAATGTTTCAGAATCTTGAATTGGTGAAGCTACACTATTAGCTGCATTTTTCATTTACACCCGTGGGTGGTACTTAATGTGTTCTGATAGGAAGCAATTCTGTTATGAAGTCCGTAATTGAACTAAACTTATGTACTCACTTTCTTCGATTCTGTTAGTACGAGTTCTTCTACGTCTTTTGTTAACACCTCTTCAGGCAGAGTTTTGAGTTTAGTGGAGAGGAATTTGATGGCTCTTTCACGTACAATATCCTCTCCTTGAAGAATCTGACTAAATAAACCACCCAGTGTTCCTAAAATAGAAATAAATATCACATAAGCATCCCTTTACAATGGAAAGAAATATAATTTTGTTAGATATTTGAGTATTTCAAGTACAGTATATGTTATATAACCTATGTTATATGTTATAAACACCACCTCCAACTCCTCGAAAGATTTCGTCAACCGTGTCTCCAATTTTTTTTTACACATCACTTGGGATGACAGGCGAACTAATGCCAGTGTACTGGAAGAAGCAAAGATCATCAGTGTTGAAGCAATGATTCTTCAACATCAACTTTGTTGGACTGGTCATGTTGTGCAGATGCCCGATGATCGTCTTCCAAAGCAACTACTCTATTCCGAACTTAAAAATGGAAAGCGTAATGCTGGTGGTCAACAAAAGAGGTATATAAACTCTCTCAAGGCAAATATAAAAAATGTAGTAAACACTGTAAACACTGACAACTGGGAAACACTGGCTTGCGAGTGCTTCAATTGGAGAACAGCCTTTACCAAAGGTGTCATGGGTTTTGAAGACGTTCGAACTCAGGACGCAAGGGAGAAACGTGCTAAGAGGAAGGCACGCTTAGCAAACCCTCACTGTGATCACCTCCCGCCCGGAAACCTATGACGCCACTGTGGAAGGACATGGGATCCAGAACTGACCTCCACAGTCACTTACAGACTTACTGTTAAAACCGTGTTTATGGAAGACAATCTTACTCAGCTACAAGTGATTGCCAAAGAACAGCATGAGTCAGCTACATGGAAATGGCATAAATATGGCAAATGTTATATACCACATTAGTAGAAAAAAGCCTGTTGATTCTAAAAGAGCTACACCCTCCTCTGGAATAGCTATCTATTGTAATACACAAAACTATATTCTTTGTATCTTTGCAAATTGTCCTATTATTGTCAAAAAGGTATTCAGACTGGTAACTATTCCATATCTCTCAAAAGATAGTCAATTCTCATCCCAAAAGATCCAAAAGAGTGTACAAACAATTTATAAATGTCAGGATATAATGCATGCTTTACCTTTAGCATCCATCTTAAATATGCTTAGCAAAGCATTGTTAACCAAGTTGAATTCTGCAGAATCATCTGGGGAAAAGAGAAAATTAAAGATGAAAAATATTTTTAATTCTAGCTAAATAAAGTGAAGCACTGGAAATCGACACAAACTAGAATCTCATGTGATAAGAAATTATTCAAAGAACCAGGTGAAGAATGAAAGTGGCAAAACCATTGTCTGAAAAACAGAAGGCAGATAAAAACAGAAGGCAGATAACATAGCAGTACAGTACAAATACAAAGCTGCATCTGGCTGACTTATGTTTATTTCCTTACAAGAAGCATATAAAGCATTCCCTGTAAAACACCATGCACAATGATAGCATAATAACACTGCTTATTTTTTAATAAGCTTTTAATTAGTTTTCTTACTTAACAAACACACACAAGAAATTAACAAAAATGATAAAATAATAACAAAAAACAAAAAAACCATACATAAAAACAATGCATAAAGCCTATGTTCTTACAGAAGAACTTATGCCACCATGTTCTTAATTCCCAATTCCTTATCTTCCCCAAGACTTCAGTCTTCCTGAAAGCGGGTCTGTATTATCTGTTTAATAAACTGCTTCTATAATCATTTAGTCATTTCTCCTGTTATCTGAATACTATACTTATAATCCATATTGTGGTTTAAGAAAATTAATCAATTAATCAAAGCATGTCCAGGTTTTAACCTGAGGGCACTGTTTTTTTAAATATTCTTTATAAGTTATAAATTCATAAAGAATTTATAATTTATAAATAACACTTCTTATTTTACATCAAAAACAAACAAAAGAAGCAGAACACAACAAAAACAAGCACAAAGTCAACAATTCTAGATTCAGGTAGGTAGCCCTGTTGGTCTGATACAGTCGAAATAAAAATAAAATAAAAAACTGTCCGGTAGCACCTTAGAGACCAACTAAGTTTGTTCTGGGTATAAGCTTTCGTGTGCATGCACACTGAAGAATATCTGAAGAAGTATGGATGCTCATGAAAGCTTATACCCAGAACAAACTTAGTTGGTCTCTAAGATGCTACTGGACAATTTTTTTATTTTTTTTATTAAAGACAAGAAAGTTTAATCAATGGGCAACATACAACACCACACAAGCAGACCTCCCCCTTCATTTCCACCCTCCTGCACCGGCCCCTCTGCTCCAGAGGGAATCCAATGCTTTAGGTGATTAGGGGCAGGAGAAGGAATTCTGTCTGCCAAAAGTGTACATTCCACCAGTGAATGACCACCACTGGATTTCACCCAACGTCTAGAAGCCATATACATCTATCTATCCCACTTAACTGTGCCAAGCAAAAAGTTTCACTGCAACGTGTGAAGCAGCATTGTTTCCAACAAACCTATGCAGCTTTTAAGACCTAGAGGTTGTGGATAGTCACTTCTTCCCCAAGAAGCTAGCACGAAGAATTCCTGCACCAGCCAGAGTAGCAGTACCACCTGGTGAAAGACACGGAATGGTTGGGCTCCATCTGGTTCTGAGGCACGCAGCCTGTGCTTTTCTGCCTGCAATGGTACATTAGCACAGCCCTTTCCTGCACTATGGACTATGCACTTTTTAGCACGAGTCAAGATTGACATGCACCTTTTAGAATGTACAGATTGCCAGCTCCCTGTACATGTTGAGTTTTCAATCAAAGGAGGTTCAGAGCGTTTAGGAATTTGAACAGTAGGTAAGACAGCAAAAGTTATGGGGTGGTGAAGACTCCTAAAATATAGAACTGCAAATATTGACATGGAAAAAAACAAGATGGTTGAGGAAGACAACCATAGCAACGAATCTATATCCTTGCTCTGATTACACCTTGTAAGAAGGTTACAAATACAAACACCAATCTCTTCTACCTGACTGAAGAAGTTGGGTGAGTATGTCTGCCACTCTGGGGAGGTTGTCACCGGTAGCAAATTGAGGTAATTCTTTGATTGCTTGGCGCCGGATCTATAAACAAAACAAAGACACACACATTCACCAACCAATGAATTAAAATTCTCTTACACAGATGATACAGCTTCAAACAAAAGGTTGGGAAAGTCAGACACAATATATTGTCTGATTTTGATGTCAGTGTTTTATGTTCAGCGTTACTTAATTGCTAAAGGCCTAAGGCTATCATGAGGCTCCGCTAAGGGATTTAGCCTGAAATCCTACATCAATCAATGTACCTGGGAGGAAGCTCCTCTGAAAATGGGACTTACTTTGTGGTAGATATGTAAATATTACATGTTTATCTGTCATTAGATCGTCACAGTACAACAGATGAACAGTCTAAAAGTAACATCAATATCTACTGTGGTTAACTCACACCCAAATAAAACTACAACACAGACAAGTTTAAAATGACAAATTTCCTCTCGCACTGTTGTGAAACATTTTAACAACTAAAACAGACATGAAGAGCTAATGTAGCCCTGCTCAAGCTACAACTCATATGGATGTAAGGATGAACCTTTTCTGTAGAACTTTCTCACTTTATGTCATTGTTTTGTAAACAGGCAAATATTATGTAGTTTCATCCTGCCTTGGGGAGTCACTCCTGTTTTGGTTTTGCTAGTTTGCATTGTTCTTTTGAAATTGGTATTTAAATTATTTTGTTAATTCATTTTAAATTTTACACCATATATGTTGGGAGCACATGTTGAAGAGAAGCTTATAAATTCATAACTAAACTATATGAAAATACTTTTTGAAAAGGGATGTCTGTGCCTAAATTAAGTCTGTATGAACCCCAACTCCTGATGAACAGGTAAAAAGGGCACCCACACTCTGATTGCTCCCAGATGATTATATGGTACAATTTTTTTTTTAAAAAAAACACACTATCAACTTGCCATAATTTTGTTTCTTAAAATAATTTACCAATCAATTGACAAGCATGCCAATACTGGTTAAACAAACCAAAGATGTAATACCGGTAGCTGTTTCTCCTGGTTTAGACCTTATGATTGAAAAATGTTCTGTTCCCCCACATTTTTTTTAGGGTCAATCTGATAGTGGGGTGGGGAGGAGAGGGGAAAGGATGAAATCAGAAGGAAGAAGAGGCAAGTGCTAAATGCCAAAGAAAAATTACTTACAGAAACATCTTCATCCTCACAAAGGTCCAGTTGGGCATTGATAGCTGAATCTGCCAGTTCAGGGAAATGTTTGAAGAATTTTGGAATAAATTGTGCTGCTAATCTCTTCTCCTTGGCACCTCCCTTGACACCATCCAAAATCACCTGGTAAGCATCTTTGTGCTAAGACAGAAGATAAAAACTCTCCGTTAACAAATGTTATCCACTGAAGATCTCACCACCACTACTCCTGTGCCAAACAACACCCAGAAAGTTATTTTTGGTGTCTGTTAGATAACTATAAAACCACCTTTCCTAAAAGTCTAAGGTTACAAACCAATGCCCATGGACATGGGAGTAAGTTTCACTCAATTCAGTAGGCCATGTATAGGATTGCATTGCAAACATCTTCTCCGAATACTGCAATATCATCCTATTTGTCCTAGCTTTTGGAGAACATGCTTACTCTGGGAAAGAGCTGAACACTTTTACCATTATGTTTGTAGCGTTTAATTTTAGATGGATACTTTATATCAGGCATCCCCAAACTGCGGCCCTCCAGATGTTTTGGCCTACAACTCCCATGATCCCTAGCTAACAGGACCAGTGGTCGGGGAAGATGGGAATTGTAGTCCAAAACACCTGGAGGCCTGAAGTTTGGGGATGCCTGCTTTATATGTTCTTCATAACCTACTGCTAGGTGTCTCCAAGAAAGTGTTGGAGGAGACAGTGCCATGGATCATTGCGGGTGGCAGTATAGTGGAAAAAAAGAAGGACCCCCCCCCTGGTCTTTTACACATCAAGGTAGAACACAGCAAACACAGATGCTTACAAGAAGAAGAGTTGAGGGGGAAAACCTGTGTTTGTGAGTACAATACACCACTGGGGAAAGGGCATCCCTTGGGGCAATGGCGTTAGAAGAGGATGCATGGCACATAAGTCTCTAAGGCCACAATTCTAAAACACACACAGGAGGATTGGTAAGTAAACATACACAGGGCTGAGCTGTAGGGATGCATACGATAACGTCAGGGTACATGTTATACAAAATGAGATGTTATATCGCATCACTTGTGACAATGTATTTATGAATGAACGCCCACGTAAACACGACTACAACCCTGCCTCTATAAGCAAGCGCAGCACGCAGCACATGGTATGATGCTGCGGCCGCAATTCTAAGCAGGCTTACTTTTGAGGGGGGGGGGAACCCCCGTTGAACTAAACGCACACTGGGAGAAGCGAGCACGGGATTATTACGCTGCACGTCCCCCCCTCACAAAACAGCTTTTCTTTATCCTTTTACAACCGGATTTTTATTCATTTTATTTTTTAAGCATGCCTTTGCCAAGCTGCGAGCCTTCGGCCCACCCGTGATTTCAAGCTCCTACCGTCAGGTTGTTTAGCTAAGTAAGGAAGGGGCACCTTCTCAATGGAATATTTCTAGCGGAGGGGGAGGCGATGCCCCCAAAGGGGGGGGGTCGAATCCAGACTCATGACGGGGAGAGGGAGGTGAGCAGAGGCAGAGAGGTGGGGAGCCTGGCCCGTCCTCCCCCCCGCAATAGCCGCCTCCGCCGCATAAAGCCGCCGACGTTCCCCGGCCGCCGCCTAGGCCCAGGAGCCCCGCGCGCAGTCAGAGCCGCCCGCCCGGTCGCACCTCGGCCGCGGTCTCCTTGGCGTCGGCTAGGATTCCGTAATTACGGTACAGCTCCTCCACGGTGGGCATCGTGCCGCGGATGGTCCTCTCACGGCCGGCCTCTCTCTCTCTCTCTCAATCTCCGACTGAAGCTGCGACGAAAACAACCGCTTTCCCTTTCACGCCACCTCCAACCCGTGGACGGAAGCGAGCGGAATCGCCTAGTCAGGCCGCGCGCGGCTTCCGGCGGTGGTGGAAAGAGGGCGCATCTGCCCCCGTCCTTCCTACAGCGGCCCCTGCCGTCGCGGAGGTGTCATTGCAGCCAGCGCAGAAGCGGAGCTGGTGAGGCCAGGAGTCTCACATTCTTTCCCGGTCGCCCTTCTGATACGGTCGAATCAGCTGCCTTCCCGCTAGGAATGCTGATATTCGTCAGTCCCTTCTTACGTATAAGGTTCATGTGCTACCATTCTTCCTTATTATTATTTTAAAAAAGGTATCGGCTACTTATCCTGCATAGGCAAAACAGGAAGAGTACAGCTTGGGAGCAGGGATATCTTTTTCTCAGAGGCAAAACATTGCTGTTTGAGGGCTGGGAAAATAGCAAAAGGAGAATGATTGTGAGGAAAGCCATCCAGATCCTGCACCAAAACTGCACAGTTGTCCTTTGAAAAGGCCCCAGGGCTAATAAAAATGTTAAATAAAGGCACTGGAACTGTGGAGTGTGTGTATTCTTTAAGACCCAAAGTACACGGGTTGCAATGGCATTTGAGTGTAACAGACACCCACAGGGGCATACCCAGGATCAAAACTAGAGGGGGGCAAGGGGCGGGGGCAAGGCACGGGAGGGGAGGGGCCACAAAGTGGGAACATGGGCGGGGCTACGGAGCCCAGGTGAAACTGGCTCCGGTCTCACCTAGGCGCCGCGATTTCAAAACTTGAGATGGCAGAGCCTTCAACCTTCTGCTTAGTGAAGTTAAGGAAGATGGTGAGACTTGGCATCGGCATTCTGGGACAGAGCTAAGGTTTTCCATCCCAGGGATGTTGATGGGATCAATGGAGGAAAAGTTTACTCAGATTCCAATCCTGCTCCAGAAGCGATGCCAACTATTAGGGTGTATCACAGGGGTCAGCAAACCTTTTCAGCAGGGGGCCGGTCCACTGTCCCTCAGACCTTGTGGGGGGCCAGACTATATTGGGGGGGGGGGAAATGAACGAATTCCTATGCCCCACAAATAACCCAGAGATGCATTTTAAATAAAAGGACACATTCTACTCATGTAAAAACATGCTGATTCCTGGACCGTCGCGGGCCGGATTTAGAAGACGATTGGGCCGCATCCGGCCCCCAGGCCTTAGTTTGGGGACCCTGGTGTATCAGGAGCAAGTCTGTATTGCCAGCTGCTTTAGATTCCTCTACCCTTCTTCAAAAGAGAAACCTTTCACACACACACACACACACACACACACAGCCAACAGGCCAGAGAGCCACCTGGGTTCCCCCTTAAATATGTGGTATAGCTTCTCTCTCCAGCCCTGATCATAAAAAAAGGGTCACATGATGCCCATGCACTTTGGGCCAACTCAATCCTGGACACGTAGGGTTGGGAGAGGCAACAAGCCTCCCCATTCCTTATCTGTAAGCTCCGCCAAGCCCTCCCCACTTTGGCTGCACAACTGCAGCGACATGAACTGGAAGGGAGGGGAGGGAGAGAGGCTCCGCAGCAGCAGCCACATCTCTCTCTCGCTCGGCCCGCTCTCCTCCTCCTTGCCTCGGCTGGGCGGCGCGGCCGACGTCAGCCAGCCCAGCCTCGCCTGTGCAAGGAAAGGCAGCCCTGGCGCACTCGCCCTCCCTCCCCGCTCGCTCCCT